>NW_003852495.1:1296972-1367234 GCF_000181295.1 Otolemur garnettii
AAAAAAAAAAGAATATAATTATGGTACTTTTACAATTGTAGACTTGAAACATTGATGATCCTTCACTTTACCTATCAATAGGCAAAACTGTAAAAAAAAGTTTTTTTTACCAAAGTATTAGAAGGAATAGCAAGATACGTGACGAGAATTCACTATATCAGTAAGTGCATGACTGCTGATGCCCGTACGTGCTATATTTATGTGTTCCTGTAATTCGAATGCCTTGCTTGACAGAAGTTACTAGGCATCAGGAGCTGGTGAAGGGCAAAGAGAAGGGCAGGTGTTTATTTTTATAACAATCTATTTAGATAAAGATCATCATCTTGCATTTTTGTTAAATCAAAAGCACAAAGAAAAGATAAGCATTGCTTACAAGTTTGAAAAGAAGCTTATTTTCTTTAAAATATGCAAAATATTTTACTCAGCTCAGTTCATCATCATTGTGGGCACAAATAATAGAAATAATAGTTAAGAGTGAAAAATCTGAGAGTGGCTCCTCATGTGCATGATGAATTCAAATCATTTAATTTCAAACATGAGAGAAGATATTTATATGAGTTAGTGGAAAGGAAAGTGCTGCAAGACTTACTCTAGACAATACCGTCCTCATCCATTTTCAGTATTTAGCCATAATGAGGCCATTTCTATGGAAATGAGATTATCACTTAGTGGGGTTTTTTGCAATTGATTCATCTGTAATATAGTTCTTTGAGATCCATGATATATTTGAATGCAACTTCCCAGGAACTTTCTTTGTCATAAGAACCCAAGACAGTGAAGAAATAGTTTACAGAGATACGTGAATTATTTGACACAAACTATATTGATGTTTTAGATCACCTTCATACATTGAAAGATGAAAATGTATATCAGAATAATAAGTATTAAAATAATGGGTATCTTTTGAGATGTCATATGTTTTTATTATAACCATATGAATAGTATAATTCACATGGTGAGGGTTTCAGAATTAGAGCAATGAATATACAGGTGACTACCATCAACCGCATACTAGTTTTTATAAAACTCACTTAGAATGAAATGAGGAAGCAGGATTTTTTTTTTAATTAATACTTTTTCTTTGATTTCATCAGTGTCTTTACCAAAAAGTGTTTAAGAAAATGTTTTAATCAGGAAAATCAGGATTGAATTTGGCTTTATCGCCTCTTCAAAAGAAAATATTGTACCATTTTACCTTATTAACTTTTTTTCACATGTAAAATAGGGTTGGTATTTTTTCACAGTTTTATGTGTGGTAATATGTGCCTGAGAATTAAATGATATAATGAGTCCAAAAGGCACAGCAGAATGCCTTGAATACACTAAATGTTTAATAAATATGAATGACAGTTATGAAATTTTAACTAGAGTGTATTACAATGTTGTATATATTCTTGTTTTCAATCCAGAAAAAAATATTGTAAAAATAAGGAAATTGTTCATTCAAATTGCCTCTTGTTCCGTAAGAAATTTTTATTTGGAAAAAATATCAAAATCATATAATTATTGTACTAATCTAAAATAAATAACTTCAGAAAACATGTTAGAAAAATTGATTATTTGGTAAAATCTTGGGAGGGATATTTTAACATGTAGCAATATATTCTCAACACTTATTAGCCATCTTTTGTAGTCATTACATACACTTGATCTATAGAAAAGCTGATTTTGAAACTGATTTCAGTTATTAGGCTATTTTTCTCTCTCTCTCTCTCTCTGCATCAATGTGGTAAAAGTAATGAATACATTGATTAAAACCATTATTTCTCTATTTACCTTGAACTGTTCATGAAATTCATCTATGCCTCCTACTATAGAATTAGCATTCATAAGAAACAAATATATATTTATTTGTTTGGACCTATTTTTTTAAACCAAAGCATTATTATCATTTTTGCATTTTAGGACTGATCATCATTTGTAAGGTGGTGGGTGGGTTTGTCCTTGGCATTGTAAAAGATGTTCAGGGTCCCTGGTTTTGCCACTAGATGCTTTTTGCATCCCTTCACGTTGTTCATGATCATCACAACTTTTTTCAGATATTTCCACATGTTTCCTGAGGAGCTAAAGCACCTGTGGTTGAACCACTAGTTTGAATCAGGAGTTAATGGAGCCCACCTGTTTGGAATTGGTTGACAAACCTCTTTTAGTACAATATACTGGTTAATCTTCACTCTCCTCTTTGCTTATTCCTTGTAATTTATATGTTGAAGAAACCAGTGGTTTATCTCATAGCATTTTCTGAATCATTGAAGATGGTCTTTCTGTGGTATAACTGAACTTGTTTCTTGACCCTTTCATGTCCTATAAATGAATAACTAGACATAGAGCTAGGCTTGATAAGATTCTGGGTCAATTTTTTAACAAGAACACTTCAAAGCTGTTACTGTTAACTTCCTTTAGGAGGCATAAAATGCCTGGTCATAGTTATGATATTAGAACATTGCCCAAAGGCAGCGTTTTATATAGGTTGACAAACATAGATATTTTAATGTTATCATTCCTTTTTAAAATACATTATCTTGATTTATCTTATAATCCATAAGAATAAATTTTTTCTCATTGACAATTTGGTTACCCTAAGCAGTGGTTCTCAACCTCTGGGTCTTGACCCGTTTGTAATAATGAAAATACGTTGCGGCATTAGTAAGTATGAGACCACTGCACCTAAGGTATCCCAAAATTGCAGGTGAAATGCTAGACTTTTATTTTTTATTTAATAATTATTTTCAACATATTAAGTAGATTCAATTGCATTCTTCAAAAGTGACCAATGTTTTCTCTATTTTAAATTATCTTTTTAAACTCAAGGATTTAAATGTATTTGTGCTTAATTTAATCCATTATAGTTATAATTCTTATGAACATTCATATTTTCTTATCTTTGGCTAGAAGAAGCTTATTCAAATGGGAGCCTATATATATTTGACATTAGCAAATAAATATTTTAAACTTTCTTGATTCCCACTCTGGGTAAATATTTACGTTACATATGTAGTAGATTCTTATGCTGTGTGAAATCTTACAATATTATTTAGATAAGCAATGGTTAATAAAAGATGTCTATTATAAACTCTGGGGAAACTTTTAAAAGTATTAAAAGAAAAGGTATAAATAATAACTAATAGTGGAGGTAAGCAAGTATAATTAAAACACAAGGTAGAAGAAGGCAGAAGCAAGTAAAGACTAAAGATAAAAAATAGAAAACACTAGTAACGTGATAGACTTTTGAAGAGTACAAGTGAGAATACTTATGGAAAGAGTCATATCTTGATGTGCTTGCACTATTAGCAATAATGATTTTATAAGTTTGAAAACAATATTCAATTATTCCTTGTTAATAGATTAGAAATATTGTTAGGAATAGAATAGCAGCGTATGGACAAAGGGAGACATTAGAAAAGGATTGATTCATATGCACTTCCCTGGCTTTGAGGGCAAATCGCAAGACTTGGTTACTTTATCGTATGTTGATTATCTCTCCTCCCACCACGGCTGCTCTGTGGCCACAGGCTTTCAGGTCTTGAGGCCGTTCTCTGCCAGGGTGGGACTATTACTCCAGGAGAGTGCTTTATGGGAATAAAAGTGTTGAATCTTTAAACTTTGCTCAACACAGGAAGATTTGCTCCAGAGCAGATAAGGAGATGAAATATCTCTTTCCCTCTGTCACCTTAGTTTGGCCAGAGGAGTCTATTTGTCTGGACTCAAGGCTGTCAGAGTATTAAAACATCCCAACCAGTGTTATGTTAACGCTCCTAATTCTATGTGAAATCAGCACATTGTACTTCATACATGCGTGAATGTATACATGATCTATGCGTCTATGGTTTAATAAAAAAAATGAAAAAGAATAAAACATCCCACCCTTGATGTGTGACTGTGGGTCAGCTGGGGTTTGTTCCTTGAGTCAGCCTCTAATTGGCTACTTTGTCAAAACTTTGTTTGTATTAAGACCATAAATACCTTAAAACAATAAAAAGTAGCAAGTAAATCCATATAATTAATATAATTAGTTGTAGAATTAGTCTATTTAGTAGAAATGCAAGTGCAGCAAGAATCATGATGGGATTGTTTTCCTTGCTACTTGAGATTTATGACTGCAACACTCATGTATGAAAGAAATACAGAGCTAGCCTGATACTCAAGGGGGCACACTTCATGAGGGGGGAGCCTCATGAAGAAGGGTGTGCCATCTCCGGAATCCCCGCCACTCTTAAAACTATCTCTTTGTCCTTGTCTATTATTTCTCTATTAATGTTCTGTAACATTACTAATTTGCCATCGGTCTTCTTACCCCACTAGGCCACTAGGAAGTAGACGCACCGCATGTCAGGACCTAGATTTCCTGACAGATTTTGTTTCATCCATATCAAAATTAATAGCGACTATTAATGGTCTAAGCATATTAACCAAACAAATTTATTTTAGATTGGATAAAATACTAAGACCCAACTATATGCAGTGTACAAGTAATTCACTTTTAATATAAAGAATACATGCCATAAATTTAAAAATAATAATATAGACACAAGATCCAAACATTATGCAAAAGAAAGCTGGATTATTTATTATAACTTCAGAAAAAGGAGACTTCAGCACATGAAATATTGTTAGAAATAAAGGAACGAATTACACATGAAAAATGAGTCAAATCTCAGAGAAGAGAGAACAATACAAAATATGAGTGCATCGAACAATAGAGCTTCAAAATACATTAAATAAAAGCTATTAAATAGAACTGAAAAGAGACATAGAAAAATCTATAATTTTAATTGGTTACGGTAATACTCTGCCTAACAATAGAACAAGTAGATAGAAAATCACTAAGAATGCAGACAATATGAGTAATATTCTATACAAGATTACTATCAATAGAAGGAAAGTACAAATTCTTTTCAAATACACATGAAATATTCACAAAGACACATAATATTCTGCCTTACAGCAAATTTTAGTAAATTTTAAAATAAAAAATTATAGCTGATCTTTTCTTTGAATATAATATAATTAATCTAGACATCAATAACAGAATGATATGTGGAAAATTTATACATACTTAGAAATTAAGCAACACACTTTTAAATAGTTTATGAGTCTATAAAGAAATCACAAAAGTAATTGGAAAATATTTCTAATGTCATAAAAATTGTCAGCTGGACCAACACTTTTGGGATAAATGAAGAACATTAAATGCTGATATTAAAAGAAGAAAGGTTCTGAATCAATTACTTAAGCTTTCTTCTTCAGAAACTGCTAAAATAGGAGCAAATTAAACTCCAAACATGTAAAAAAAAATAAGGGGGGATGATTTTAATAGTTGATTGAGAACAAAAGCAAGAGAAAATTGATGGAATAAGTTGTTTGTATGAAAAATTAATTTAAATGACTTAATTTATCATATCACTAAAGAATGAATCATAAGGTCATCTCCACTGATGCATAAAAAGTCTTTGACAAAGTTAAATATGCATTCATGGTAACAACTCTTAGCTCAGGATGAAAAAGAGAAAAGCTTGATTTTTCTCAGCCTAATTAAGGGCACCTTAAAATAAACCTCAAGCTTGCATCATACTTAATCGTGAATGATAACGTGCTTTCCCTCTAAGATCTAGAAGGCGGGTAGGCCTGTCTGTTCTGACTGTTTGTATCTAACATCATAATATTTCACAAAATTGCATACGAAGCTACAACACTTCCAGAAGAAAACTAGTGAGAGACTCTTCGTTACCATAGGTTAGTAAAGTTCTGCTACAAAGCATGATCAGTAAGAGAAACAAAGGTTTAACTTGAACTTCATCAAAAGAGGAAACAATCTTTCATTTTTCAGAACTTCCTGTTAATAGAATAAAAATGCAAACATCAAAATGGGTGGAGGAGTATAAACAATTCTTATAACTCAAAAATAAGCAAATTTACAGTTCAATTAAATGAGGTATGAAATTTCAATAGACATTATGCCACATAAATTATATTATTGGGACTATTAAAACCTATAATTACATCCTGAATGTGAATGTTGATACTGGCCATGTTTTTAACCTCAAATGCTGAAAACAGCCCAGATATTCTTTAAATGGGAAATGAATACACCAGCCATGTTACAGTATACAAAAGGATGTTATTCATTGATAAGGAAGAATAAATTACCAGTAATGCAACAACATGTATAAGTGTGATATTTTGTGTGAAATGAGAATTCAAAAGGCTACATATTCTATGATTCTATTTATATAACATTCTTGCTTTGATCTTATGTAACAAACAATGTTATTTAATTGTATGCATGTTTATATTAATCCAAAATAAAAAAAAATGTAACATTCTTGCAAAGGTAAAGTTATAGGGTTATACGGGGCTGGGGTGGCAGCTTATTTGAGTAGATAAGAACAAAGGGCAACTCAGGAGGATTATGACGTGGTTCTTTAACTTGATTGTTATGGTGGATACACTATGTGCTTTTTCAAAGCTCTCAGAACTCTAAAATTAATGGATGTATGTTATTATACCCTAAGTTTTAAAAAGTAGAGCCCTGTAGTTTTGATTATACTTAAAGAGATAGAATAATGATCAAAGTAGCATAGTAGTGTCTTATTATTCACAAATTTTTAGTGCAATGGGTAGTAATCTACACAGTCCATTGTTAGGAGTGACACATAGGAAAGGGGACTTGTGATAGCACGAGGTCAGGAATTCAGAAATGCCTGGCCACTAACTTTGTCCTTAGTCATCTCTCTCTATAACCATGCCTTAAGACCCTTTCCCTAATCTTACTATTCAAAACCAAGCCTTAGAAATAGCTCTACTAACAGGGGGAAAATGACCATTTTTCCAAATAAAATCTTAAACAGAAAATAAGAGAGAGAGGGAGAGAGTTCCTTTTTTCTCTATGTATCTAGATTAAAGCTAGTCAGGGGCGTTCATGTCATCTCTTCTCTAGCTGGGATATTTTCCCCAAGCTCTGCTACAGTGTGAAAGAAGAAAGAGAAAAAAAGTATGTGAGAGATGGGCTAAGCTTTTCCTCAGATTATCAGGCAACTCGCTATCCTGTATTTTCCATGTGTATGAATGGAAAAGGAAAGCGTGGGCCAGAGGAAGAGTTTGATAAATTGTTTTGACTAATCTACACATACTCATAATCAAACAAGAGGGGAAAAGTAGAAAAGGATATGATCTTTTAATTGATAATTTGAAAAGCAGTATAATTCTCCCTCGTCTGACAACCCATGATAGCCTTCCTCTTTTTTTGGTAGTCAATTAAGCTAGAGATTGAGTAAATGGGAAATTATCATGATCAAGGAGAAGCAAGGAGCTGTGTCCTAGGTAATCGGTGCTGTTTAAAACAGCCAAAATCTCATTAAACTGATGCTACTTTGGACCATTATAAAAGGGAATGATAGATGACAGATAGATACATTGATACATAGATGATTGATAGATACACATGTGTATGTGTATAAAATTTCATGTTGTTGAAATTTGAGGAAACATGTTGGATAGTTTTATTCTTCATCTTTTTTTTTTTTTTTTTAAGAGGACATCTCTGTCATCCAGGCTGAAGTACAGGGACAGTATAATAGTTTACTGAAGCCTCTGACTCTTAAGCCTCAAGTCATCCTCCCACCTTAGCCTCCCGAAGTGCTGGGATTACAGGGGTGAGGCACCTCACCAAGCTCTATTTTTCTTGAATCTGCTATTTGTTCAAAGAGGCTGAAAGGAGTGTACAACATAAGTGGGTTCATATGCCATCTGATTTCCTGATGTTTCTAGTTGTACACAATCCTGGCAGAAGATAGCAGGATAGCAGGAGGATGGGATCACAATATATATTCTCCCACATCCTTCCAAATTACACTCAACACACTGTCCATCTTTCTATTAATACAGTTGCTTTTATGCAGACTTTGCATACAGTTATTTATTTATATTTGGGTTCTAATAGCCAGTCCTTTTTCTTGCCTCTTGCCCACATTTGGAAAAAATTATCTCATTAAGTTCTTGTATTTACCACTTTTTACCATGAGGCACTTTATATGTACCACTCTATATTATTATAATCCGGACACCAAATGATTAAAGTATCACAAAAGTGTCTGCTGTCAAGGGAGGATGGGCACATCAACACAAGATGGACGAAACTACGTAAAAAAGTTAAAAGCCAAATAGTTAATAAAATATGTTTTCAAAAGAAACACAAAGTGTGTAATAGGAAAAAAAGGTAGGTAAACTTTGCAAAAGAAAATGAAGAGTTTTGAAACAAGGGAAAGAAAAAGTAACAACATAAGAGGAAAATCATCAGCAAGTCACACTGTAAAATAAAGTGTGAGTTTATGCAAATAATTTTTAAACACAGTTGAAAGCTATTGATTTTGTGTTTTAATACAAAGTAAATAGCAAAGTTGCTATTAACTATTTTACATATTTAGATTTTTTATGCAATAAGGAAAGGAGGAGAGTTAAACTAAGGATTCAGGGGGGTGAGTTACAGAGAAAAAAAAATACATGGTCAAAAGTGAATAAATAAGAGAAAAATCTAAAACAAAAACCAAAACAAGACAGGAATTTTTCAACAACTAAGCCCAGGGAAGAGCTACAAAGTAAAATTGAAAAACACAAAATTGCTAAGTCAAGTAAACTAGTCTAAAAAGACTGTATAGCTTGGGTTATAGCTTTCATAGTAAGACTGAGCATACTGGATACTTTTTCTTCCGTTCTTGAGATACTTTGCTAAGAAGAATATGTTCCAGTTCCATCTATGTAAACCTGTAAGAGGCAAAGTCTCCATCTTTCTTTAAGGCTGTATAATATTCCATGGTGCACATATACCACAATTTATTGATCCATTCGTGGGTCGATGGGCACCTGGGTTTCTTCCATGACTTAGCAATTGTGAATTGGGCTGCAATAAACATTCTGATACAAATATCTTTGTTGTAATGTGATTTTTGGTCTTCTGGATATACACCTAGTAGAGGAATTGTAGGCTCAAATGGCAGGTCTGTTTTTAGATCTCTATGTGTTCTCCAAAGATCTTTCCAAAAGGAACGTATTAGTTTGCATTCCCACCTGCAATGTAGAAGTGTTCCCTTTTCTCCACATCCACGCCAGCATCTCTGGTTTTGGGATTTTGTGATATGGGCTAATCTTACTGGAGTTAGATGATATCTCAGAGTAGTTTTGATTTGCATTTCTCTGATAATTAAGGATGATGAGCATTTTTCAGGTGTCTGTAGGCCATGCACCTGTCCTCTTCAGAGAAGTTTTTCTTCAAGTCCCTTGCCCACCCTGAGATGGGATCACTTGTTCTTTTATTGCTAATACGTTTGAGTAGTCTGTGGATTCTGGTTATCAAACCTTTGTTGGAGGCACAACCTGCAAATATCTTCTCCCATTCTGAGAGTTGTCTGCTTACTTTACTTACTGTGCTCTTGGCTGTGCAGAAGCTTTTAAGTTTGATCAGGTCCCGGTAGTGCATTTTTAATGTTGCTTCAATTGCCTGGGAGTGGGGAGGGTCCTCCTCATAAAATCTCCCAGGCTGGTTTCTTCAAGAGTTTTCCCTGCACTTTCTTCTAGTATTTTTATATTTTATAGGCCAAGAAGAAGGGGAAAGGAGAAAGGGAGGGGAGGGGAAGGGGAAAGGGGAGGATGGGTGGAGGGAGGGTAATTGGTGGGACCACACCTATGGTGCATAGTACAAAGATACATGTGAAATTTACTAGGTGTAGAATATAAATGTCTTAACACAATAACTAAGAAAATGCCATGAAGGCTATCTTGACCAGTTTGATGAAAACATTTTAAATTGTATGTAAAACCAGCACATTGTACCTCATGATTGCATTAATGTACACCGTTATGATTTAATTAAAAAAAAGACTGTATATTGTATGAGCCCATGTACACAGTATTCTAAAAGGGCAAAGCTACAGGCATGATTTAAAGATCAGCAGTTGTAAAGGGTTTAGAAGTGGAGGAAGGAATAAAAGAAAAACAAGGGATTTTTAAGATCAGTAAAGTACTCTGTACGATACTGTAATTGTGCACAATACTCTGCATTTGCCCCAAACCATTGCACTTTACACTGTAAAGAGTGAACCTCAATGTGAGCAAATTTGAAAGATCATTTAATATGTAAGGAAATGCCAAAATGAAAAGTAGTGTATGAGAAACTAACCTAATTGTGTTACAAATGTAACAACTTCACTGGATATAGTTAAAGGGAAAATAATTACCTAAATAAATTTGGAAGGTAATGGAGACGGTATGACTAACGGAAAAGAGGCAGTTAATAAGCAGTGCATGCTGGTTGACAAAATCTGCCACCATAGCGGTTTGGGTTAGTATATTGAAACCAATAATCTTGTATACCAAAATGAAACTGTTTAGTAAATGGATGACAGATGCTGGGGGACAGGAATCTCACCGTGTAGGTGGTTACAGAGAAGCAAAGGAGAAGTCTAGAATGATCCATGTAGCTCTAGAGTTCATGATATCAGTTTGAATTCACTGTGAGCTTACTATGGATGTGGATAAATATGTATACAAACAAAGATATATGTGCATACACACAGGTGACTATCCACATGTTAATACATTCCTCATTGTTCAAACCATTCCAAGTTCCTTGATTTCTAGGATTATTCTCTGATAAAAGGAACCAGGGCTCCTTGAAGAAAATGGAAATGGCTGGTGTGGGACTGAGGAAGGAGATGCACAAGATGAGCTTGAAGATCTTACAGTGCCAGAAACCAAGTAAGTGTTAAAAACAAAACTATGGGGCTCGGCCCCTGTGGCTCAAGCGGCTAAGGCGCCAGCCATATACACCTAAGGTGGCGGGTTCGAGTCCCCAGCCTGGGCCGCCAAACAACAATGACGGCTGCAACCAAAAAATGGCCAGGAGTTGTGGCGGGCGCCTGTGGTCCCAGCTACTTGGGAGGCAGAGACAGGAGACTCGCTTGAGCCCAGGAGTTGGAGGTTGCTGTGAGTGTGATGCCATGGCACTCTACCCAGGGGGACAGCTTGAGGCTCTGTCTCAAAAAAAAAAAAACAAACTATGGGAGCTTGTTGAAAGCGCAAAGTGGCAACTGAAGGGACGCTCAGTAGCCAAGAGGAAACAATGTGAACAAAATAAATGTTTTTTTAAATTGATTATAGTCAAAATTACAAAATAAATCTCCATACATATAAATCTCCATACATATATTTTATTGATTAAAACATATTAATATAATCAAGTAAACAAATAAATAGAGAGAATGGTCAAAACTCATGCTACACAGCTACATATGAGGATGTATTGTTTCCAACTCAAATCGAGTAGTACATGGATTAGTGCAGAGGAATTCCAAATAAAAAGTAAATATGATCCTCTCCAAAATGTGGAATACAACTCTACATTTCTTAAGTGTGGGTTGAATAGGGTGACAGCCTTCCAATGAGCCGAGTATGTAAAGGGTAAAGAAGGAAAGAGTGAATTTAGGGTAAATAAACTTTACAAGCATTGCCTTAGCCATGCAATTAAGGTTAATATCAAGAATGATAAACCACACAATAGCTTATGCGCTTGATATGATGAGAATCTGACACACTCTTTCTGTGATCTTGTTCCCCCAAATCCTTAACTCCAGTCCAATTTTGAGGAAACTATGGCTCAGTATGGGTCATTCTGCAAAATGCTGGATCACTGCTGAGGTCATGGAAAACTAGGAAAGTCTGAGGAACTTTCACCTTTTAGAGAAACCTATGAAAAAATGATGACTAGATGTAATGTAGTATCCTGAATAGGATCCTGGAAAAGAAAAGAGAGGTCCGGGAAAAACCGAACATTTCTAAGAGGAGTATGAGTTTTGGTTAATAATATGTCGATGGGCACCATGTTACTGACAGTTCATAGGTCTAGATATGAAAATTTCTTGTATGTTAAATCTACAACTATTCTAAAATACAAGTTATTAAAAACATGGTCTAGGCTTGATGTAGTAGTTCACACCTGTAATCCCAGCACTCTGGGTGGTCAAAGTGTGAATATCCCTTGAAATTAAGATTTTGAGACCAGCCTGAGGAAGAATGAGACTCCATCTCTACTAAAATAGAAAAAGCAAGGCAGACCTTCTGGCAGGTGCCTGTAGTCCCAGCTACTCAGGGGCTGAGGCAGGAAGATTGCTTGAATGGAGTTCTAGGTTGCTATGAGCTAGGCTGACACCAGGGCACTTTAGCCTGAGTGACAGTGTGAGACTCTGTCTCAAAAAAAAATCCTAGGCTAAATACTATATGAATTTTCTATTCATTCCAACTTGTTGGATTTTATACATTTCTGTAAGTGGAAACCGAGGCTCAGGGACACGCCACATCTCACAGTACGTGCCCCACTAGGATTAAAAACAAATTATGTTCAAATTAGTGACTGGACTCTTCTCACTAGTGTGCTGCAATTAATAACTTTGTACCAATGGAGACATTGTTTATGTAAAAAGACTTTTTATCTACAAGCAGCGCTAAACATTTGACATGACAGGTAGAACACTTAATAATCATATTGTGATATCATGTAATAAGAAAAATGATAAAATTAGAAAGTTATTTTATAAATAATGAATGAATGAATTTATTCATTAATTACTTATCTCGTTCTGTATTATTATCACAGTTCAGATGACAAATGATAAACCTATTTTTATGTATTGAATGCTCCCATAAAAGTATAAAGCAAATAGTACTCAGAATATTATTAGAGTTGAATTAATATTGCTTTTGATTAAATTACTGACTAGATTATTGGATTAATTCAGTTTTATAAAGTAATAAAAATATTTTGACATCTTTAAATTGTTATTTTAAAAAATTGTACAGGCTTATAAAACTTAGAGGCCTATGTAATCAGATTACTCTATACTTGCTTACCTTTACGTGAGAAAATGCAATTAAGGAAAGAACTATGGATCGTTACAATTTGAATGCACTTAGCACCATTGCTAAATTTAATGAATGCTTTTTACTTTGACTTTTAAAAGAAAGTAATCCATTGATTAATGATGGTTGAAATTTCTTCTCTCCTTGTATCACTCTAATTCCTGAAAGTTATAGCAGGTCAGAAACGGGGAGTAGTTTGTTCAGAAGACAATTACTTTTATGAATACATTAACAAGGAGAAGAACCCTCGATATATGACTAGAATTTAGTGTGAGACTAGAGTGAGGCTTTCAAATGCTTACTTCCTAAATCGCTCTTCTAAAAGCAAATACTGTAACTATAATATTTATATTTATGATAACCTATTCTTTTGAATTTTGAAAGATATATTCAAAACCAGTATCTTGTAAACAAATTAATGATATATGGGGATGTACATAAAGCTACAGAAAACAGTTCAAATGTAAGGATTTAAAAATAGCATTTTGTAGATTGCTACCAATTCAGTTAAGCAGAGAATTCTTAAATTTGGAAATTTCTAATGGTAATTTGAAAGCCTAAGTGCATAACACACATTCATGAAGACTTCAAGTAAAACAGCCAAGAAAATCATGTCCCTTCCTGAGGCTAATTTATTAGCACTTCTCCTATGACAGTCACAGACATTAACTTTCAAATGAACTTTCTTAATTGCTAAAAATAGAGGGAACAGTTTATTCCTGGAATGATTTTGCAAGTTGAGTATTCACTTAAATATCTATAAAATCACATTAAATACACAAACAGATATGAAGATGTATATGCAACTCTGTATGTGTCTAGATATATTCAGGGACACTTAAAGATTCTAAATAGAAAAAAATCATATAATAAAGGCAGATATAGTCTTATATGAATGGCATTTTAATTAACAGTTCTGCCAATAAATTAACCATGTGAAATTCCCATTAAATTTTGAAGAACAAGTGTCCATGACTTGTCTTCTCATTTAAGCCAGTCATTATTTGTGGCCTCCATCTCAGACGTGATGATGCTCCTGAGGGTATGCACCCTTAATTATGCATAGGATTTTTTCAACATTTTCCCCTAAAAGTGTCGTTTTCTCTAACTATGCAAGTATAACTTTGTATCTAATGAATACTCACAGAAATGAATATCTACAAAGAAAGTTTGTATGTAGCAGTTCACTATTCTATGGGGTGAAGTAACGTCATTATATTACCTTTCGTTTGGAGGATATACAAGGCTTGCCAAACTGTTTCTATCTAGGTTAATACATATAAAATGTGATACATGCAGAAGCAGGCGTGGTTGTTTCTATTTTAACAAATAGAACAAAATCATGAGGAAGGCGTTGGAGAAAGGACCACAAAGCAGAAGAGTTGAACAGGTGATGCATAAAGCAAGCTCTATTCATAAGTAAATTATGTGGCGCTTCATTAAAATCCTGATGTGGCGGGATATTCTGTGGGAGGATATGAGAAGATGTCTCTCCACTTAAACCAATTCAGTACATTTCCCTTTTAAAGGCTTGAATTTTACATCCTGGCTTTTTGAAATTTCCCTTTCCTCTTCCTAGCTTGTTTGTGGAGAAATAAAAAAGCATTTTAATATTCTCAAGGCACATGATTTCCTTTGTGCCCTCAACGAGTTCAAAGAAACACATGAAAATTGTGGATATAGCAAGTTGGAATTCTTTGTCCCCAAGCTGCAAATACACATAAAGGCAGTAAGCATTTATTATGCTTGTAGTTTGTGTAAAATTCTATAAGCTTAATATAGTCCTCTGTTCCATGCCAATGTAAGGAGGTTACATTTCAACACTACTAGACATTCAATTTTGTTAACGTAGTAAAAGATAGTAGTCATAATCATGAAAACTGACTACAGAGTAATACCAAGGCAGTTGTTATGTGCATATTACTTGCATTAATAAAAACTTTTCTGAAAAATTATAGGATCTGAACTGTTACAAGTTTTTATCTAATATTACTGCTTTTACAATTCTAGTAGTTTCATTTTCTAAATATTTCAATATTATATACTGTTATTCTGTTATTCTTGTGATTCCAGAATTGACTTATACAGTACTAAAAACTTAATTCAAATTTTTCATTAAACAATAATCTATAATTTATTAGCATAACAATTATTGACTTAATATTCTTTTAATATAACTTGTGAATGAAGTCACAAGTATGACATGTATGACTCAGAGTCATACATGCACATTTGTGTCTCTGTGTCAAATCTATGCATTCCTTAGAGGTAGCTCTTTTAGAAGTCTGTTCCCAATACTTGCATACCTTTAATGAAAACCTTAACATTCTTTTACACATTCAGTCTTTATGGATTCTATATAACACACTCTAGGCTTTAGTTAATTTCAAAGGTAACCATGCCATAGTAATCAGATACAATAAAAACAAAAATCAAAAAGACATGTGAAGTTGCATCTATTACAAAAAACTCTCTTGGTCATTATGGCTGTTAAATAAGGAATTTGTTATCTTTATCACTAAAGTATGGATGTATGTGGCGAGATGTTTATTTTCCTATTGTTTCAGTTTTAATTTAGTTTAAAAAATGTTGTCACAGTTTTCCCAGCTATTCTTTAGCCAGAAACAAGCCAATTTTCTCAAGTTCAAAATAAGAGGTAAATGAATTCTTAGAAGATGGTAGAGATGACAGAATTCTCATTTTTAATCCTTCCTAATTTGCACATATAACTATGTAAAACACTAATGGAGGATGTTTGCAATATTTTTGTTGCAAAGTATCTCTTCAAAATACCACACAAAGAACAGACAAATAGAGACAAACCAACAAGAGCTGCATGAGTTGCCTAATATCAACATCTTAGCAAGATGAAATAAAGGGAATTAATAAGATAAATGATGATCCTGAGAAAGGGAGATCTTCAAGATAGCCAATAGCCACTCAGGAGAACTCTAACATACCACATGCCCCATTCTTAGAAGGACAGGGCTTCTGTGCTATCACAACATGAAAATATGAGGGAAAATGTTTTTTAGATTCAGTTACTGAGAGGTTGGTTCTGTGTCCCTATGTTATTGTTGATAAAGTCAGCTAACAAAACATTATATTATTTAATATGCTTTATTGTTTATTCTCAACAACGATTGAGTAAACACCACTCTTGCTAAATCTTTATACCTGTGTATTAATTTCTCCATAGAGTAAGTTTCTGGATTCTGTGTTCCTGGATCAAAGATGTTTAAAACTTCTGATACATTCTTTCAGCAATTTTAAAGTAATTTATACTTCATCTAGCAATGTATCAATTTTCATATAGCAATGTATCAAAATGCCTTGCTTCATAGCACAATGCAAAGAATATTTAGTATCTTCTACTGACTAAACAGATGATAAGTTAACTAGATAGATAGGTAGATAATTAGTGAAAAAAATAGTTTTAGGTCAGGATACTTGGGAGTTCTTCCAGTTATAAAATTATATAATACTTTTAATCTTAGAAATAATGCCAACATGAGTATCCATGTTCCTTCTTCATCAATAAACATTTGAAATTGCAGGTTTTGTTTGCCTGCACAAAACTATTTTTTGTGTTTTCTGTATTAAAGTTTTGACGTTGAGGCTCCCATATAAATAAAATTATTGTTATTTAATTAATCTAAGGGTCAAAATTCTTGGAATTAAAATCAATTTCCATTTTTATAATACCCTATAAGTCCCTTAATCCATTATTACCTAAGATAATAACAATACTTACACACTGGAGATTTTGAGTCAAGAATTTTAAGGACTTGGTAAAGTTGGTAGAATCAGAGTTTAAAAAAATCTTGAGTAAATTTTTTAAAGTAATATTTCACAAGCCAACAAAACAAGTCAAAATGTGTTAAAATGCTCCTACAGAAAATATTTTTATGGTTTTAATATAATATAAATGAACACGTATTACTTTCTAGTTCCTTTAGATAGTTGATTAAGTTACAGAAGTAATGTGGTATCTCAGTCAAATAATGAAGGATGCCGCATCATGTAGATTTTCTTACTATTGACAAATGAGTAATATAAAATTCTATACCTAATATAAATTATTGATAATTTTAAAAGTTTATAATATCCAATATTGCTTCATGTGTTATTTTTCTCTATCAGTACATAAAGTAATACCTATAAATGTAATTTATAAGATGGAATTATTCTATGTACAATTTAAATAATGCATTCTACTTCTTACGATATATGCCAAGCTAATTTATAGATTTTACTCAGGTTTAGTACTGATTTAGTGAACAGTATTAAATGCCTTATCTGAGAGAAATTTTGTTTCTTCAGTGGTCAAGGAACTACACCTAAAAATTTGCCTCCAACATTCCCTTTAAAATGTGATGGGTGGATTCTCTAATTTGCCCTGCTAGCATTGAATCTGATATCGAAACTGGCAATCCATAGAGTTTAAATGGGAATCTTATTAAATTGAAGATTCCTGGTCCTCTCACCTTATACTTCTGACTGATTTAATGTATCTGGAATAAGGAATAAGTTCACATTATCCTTTCCCAGAAGGTTTGTACTGGTCAGCAAGGTATGGGCACTATAGACTTAAAAGGGGATATACATAACACCTATATGTTAAGGGTCATTAGGCATTGAGAGAGAAAAAGAGAGAGAGAGAGAGAGGATATGGAGAAAGAGAAGAAAGAGAAGGAAGAAAGCAAGAAAAAGGCCTATTGCTGATTTCTTTCCACAAATCTCAGAAAAAAGAAAAGGAGTGAATTGTTTCTTCAAAAAGATATTTCTTATCAGTATATTGATCTAAGACAAAACAGTACATTTTGAGGTTGTAACCAAGTACAGGAAGTCTGCAAGTTACAAACATGCAACTTATGTACAATCTACCCTTACAAACAGAGATTATTATAGGTAATAGGTAAACGTACCTGTTTACCAACTTACATGCAAATTCAACTTAAGAACAAACCTTGATTGCTTTCTTTTGCCTGACTGCAATGGGTAGGACTTTGATTACACTGTAAAGTAGCAGAGGAGACAATGGGCAACCTTGCCTGGTTCCTGATCTGAGTTGAAATGTCTTCAATTTTACTCCATTCAATACGATATTGGCTGTGGGTTTGCTGTAGATGGCCTCTATCATTTTAAGAAATGTCCCTTCTATAACTTTGTATTAAGTGTTCTGATTATGAAAGGATGCTGGATATTATCAAAAGCTTTTTCTGCCTCATTGAGAGAATTATATGGTCTTTGTTTTTTGTTTTGTTTATGTGGTATATTATATCTAGAGATTTACGTATGTTGAACTAACCCTAACCTGCCATTCAATACTGCAATTCCTCTATGAGGTATATATCCAGAAGATCGAAGATCACTTTATAACAAAGATATTTGCACCAGAATATTTATTGCAGCCCAATTCATGATTGCTAAGTCATGGAAGAAGCCCAAGTGCCCATCCACCCATGAATGGATTAATAAATTGTGGTATATGTATACCATAGAATATTATGGAGCCTTAAAAAAAGATAGAGATGTTACCTCTTTCATGTTTACCTGGATGGAGCTGGAACATATTCTTCTTAGTAAAGTATCTCAAGAATAGAAGAAAAAGTATCCAATGTACTCAGCTCTACTATGAAACCAATATATAACCAACCACACTTCCATATAAAAGCTATAACCCAACTACAGCTCAAGATGAAGGGGGGAGAGCAGGGGGAGTGGAGGGAGGAGAATTGGTAGAGGGAGGTTAATTGGTTGGACCACACCTATGGTGCATTTGACAAGGGTACATGTCAAATCTACTAGATATAGAGCACAAATGTCTTAACACAATAATGAAGAAAGTGAGATGAGGGCTATGTTAAGAACAAGTAATTAACAAGTTGTTAATACTTACAAATTATGTTTGTAATACTTATGTTGTAAGTATTTCAAATTGTATATAAAACTAGCACATTGTACCCCATAAATGCATTAATGTACACAGCTATGACTTAAAAAAAAAAATTATAAAACACAAACTGTACAGAACCTATCTTGGAGATGGCCTGTGAAGAACGCACTCTGTTTGCATGAAAATATATTGAGATCTTCAGGTACCTTGAAATAAAGCAATCTGAGGATTCAACAACAGAACTAGAGTCTTTGAAAGAATCAAAACTCTAAGATAATTATGGTGTTCTTAGTTAGGTTATTCAAAATAAAAACAGCAGCCATCACAAAAGTAAAAACATGTAAGTAATTTCTAATCTTTCACATGTTGATTTTATTACTGTTTCTTAAAATATCAAATATAACGTTGGTAAATATATAGTAACTTTTCACTAAATCTTGGCCATAATCTTCCATCACCTCCTTCCAATAAAGTGTTTATCACAGGCACTGTCATTTCTGTTAGGTCTTTCTGGATATTCCCTGCTCTCCCATTTCCCAGGGTAAAGAATCAGCACCAAGTTGAGACACAGATATGTGTACAAAGCATTCCCACCCAGTTTACTACAAGAAAAAAATAAAGCTTTACAAAGTGAAAGTAATGAAATTCCAAAATGAAAATATATTCCAAAGAGAACTGAATAGGTTAGTCTCCAGAAGTGGAGAAAGACCAGGAGTCTGAGCATAAGCTGCTTTTTTATATCTTCACTCATTCATCCTGCTTTTATCCTGGCAGGATTGGTCATCCTTTTCTAACTTTGGGTGATTGACGGTGTAGGGTTATAAAACAGACTACGTAAAAGGTCACATAACAAGTTGTTTATACCAAGGGTGCCAAAAAATGTATACCCATTTTAAGAAAGGAAATAACTCTAGTAAAATTATAATAACATGTGCTCGTAGCAAAAGATGAATACAAGTCACGTTTGACTTCTACAATTACAGAAGGTGCTCAGAGTATATGCATAATATATACTGAATTGATAGCATCTCTTATCAGGTGTATATACAATTCTGGCACCCCAGTATAAGTTTCCCTTTGTATTCATGCCTCTTCCCCAAGATGCCTCCTAAAAACTCTACTCATGGTGTGCTAATTAGACAGACCTGAGGTCTAGGTCAGTTAAAGATCACTGGGAACTCCTTACTATGTATGTTCCCATCAGGGAACAGATCTCAGCCTCAATTTGGTTCCTAGCTACAATCCAGTTTCCACTCTGGGCCCTTACCCACTTCTTTCCCACCCTCCACCAGACCTAAGTCTTCACCTCTACAAGTCTGATTTGTGTCTTTCTTTGTTTTCTACATCTCTGAAACATGTTAATAGAGTATAATTTTAATGACCTTTTTGTTCACCCTCACCTATTCATCTGTTCTGGTTGGTTTTGATTGACTCATTTTTATTGTCATTCTTTGTGATAATTTCCTGTTCCTTGTATGTGTGCTAGTCTCTGATGGGATGGTAGACACTGTGAATTTTACTGCACTGGGTGCTGTATATTTATGTAATAGTATACATGTTCTGGAGCTTTGTTTTGGGATGCATTTCAACTACATGGAAGCAATGACATCATTGCTTTTAAGATTTTTCAGCCTAAACTGACATCATATTTGTCTAGGGCTTATTAATTTTAATAACACTCCAAAACCTTTCTGAGTACTCTGCCTAATAGCCTGTGAATTATAAGACTTTCCAGTTGGAATGATGGAAACAGATTTTATTCCTGACTCTGCTTGAGCTCCATGTACTGTTCTTTTTAAGCCTCTCAGGGATTCTTTCCCCAGCTAAGTAATTTTCTCATATATGTGCTTTAATCAGTACTCTACTGAATTGTCTATGAGGGCCCTGTGCAGATCACCAGGATGGGCTCTTTGTGCCATTGTTCCCTTCTAGTATTCTTGCTTGAGAATTTCTACTTGAATTCTCCTTTTCTGCCTCAGGTTCTAAACACGCTTCCATGATAGTAAGCTGTACTGACTGTAGGGTTCATCTAATGACCTTTCCACCTCTTCGACGGCACTGTAGCCATTAACTGATGGTCAGTCTTGAAAATCATTATCTTATTTATTTTGTTCATTTTATAGTCATTTTCAAACAGAGATAAGCCTGTTCCCTGTTACTAAGACTTAGCCCTGAATATAGTTTGATAAAGGAGAGAAATGGAGTAAGAAATGAGGGAAGGGGGAAGAGGTTGACAGAGGGAGGGTAAAAGGTGGGACCACACCTATGGAGCATATGACAAGGGTACAAGTCAAATCTGTGACGTGTAGAACATAGATGTTTTGGCACAATAATCAAGTAAATGAGGTGAAAGCTATGATGAGTGGTTTGATGTAACCACGTCAGATTGTATTTTTAAAAAAATCAGCGTATTGTGCTCCACTTATGCATGAATGTAGTCATGATCTATGTGTATTTGACTTAATAAAATTAAAAAAAAGAAAAACCACAAGTAAATCTGACCCAAAGTAGACTGGGTGACATGTACCATATAATAAAGATTTAAATTTTCTAAAACAAATAACAATAATAAAGAAAAAAGTAAAATGAACAGCAATGAAAAGCCCAAAACTTGGCTTAATCTTAAAAAAAAAATTGACCACCTAAAAATAATATGTTGTGGACTTTGAAATATATGTATTTGTAATTACAATAAAATATCATAAAATGTCACAAAAGGTCAATAAACAAAGCATAAGTATTGTAAAATTCTTTTGTTTGTCTAGGGAAATGCAAAAGTGCCATTAATGTTAGATGTTCACAAGTCAACGGTGCCTAATATAATTTAGTCTACAGTCACATTAAAAGAATTGCAAAAACATGTAAATTGCAAAGTAATAGAGAAAAAATGATCTAATTTGAATTATCCAGCCAAAGCAAAGAAATGCAAAAATGTGAGGGGAAAAAAAAATAAAATAACACAGGCAGGCCAACAGAAAAAAGCAAAAACACACAGTACCATGATAGACTTTAAAATGGGATGAGTTATATCAATTATGCTTAAATTAATTGTTCTGAATTAAAACATAAATATTGCCAGACTGGACATACACATTTAGAAAACCTCACTATTCTATTACTCATCCAAAATAATTGAACACACTATTTGGAAAAAATGGTTAACAAATTTGATTTAATGTTAATATAGAGAACTTTCACCAATTAGAGGCACTGATCCTTTCCAAACACATCAAATAATTTTCAAGAAATTTTTCATATACTCTACCATAAACAGATTTCAATACATTTCAAAGATTAATATTCTTTTGGATAAGCTAGAATAAACTAAAAGATAAATTGAAAACTTCCTATATTGAAATTCGAAACACATTTCTAAATAATACATAGAATAAGAAAAATAAAAACACAATGGAAAATGGAATTAGTAAACAATAGGATTGAATGATGAAAGTACCTTAAACATCAAAGTTTGTATAATGCAAAACTACAACCTGCTTAGGAGGAAAATAAACTAATTTTCAAAGGCAATACTAGAAAGAATTTTAAAGAAACAAAATATTATGCATACATTGATTATTTTAAAGAAATGCCAATTTTTAAAAATATTCCTATTAATCAATTTGATTAATTCCCAATATCAATAGAATTTTGTAAACTACATCGTTATCACCTGAAATGAATATAAAGCATTCAACTTATTTCACAATTATAAACAAAAGTTAGTAAGCTGATAATCAAAGGATATATCATGAATCTAATAAACATCATGTACAAAACATCCTATAAGAAATGATATTTTAACATAATCTTGAGTTAAAAATATGAGATTAGGAAAAGCAATTGTCTACATTGTCTAGATGTCTGTCCAGGTAAGATAGTCATTAATGAAGTTAGTGGGTTTTGAAACATGTGTTACCACTTCCTAAGCAAATCTGAAATATTCTGCTTTCAATGTATCGTTTATTGGAAATGAATGTGATGATGCCTCATTCCTTCACCCTTCGTGACTGGCTGTTGTGTGTTTCCATAGCTTTCTATTGGCTTGCTTATCCATACGAAGGATTATGAAAGCACATAAATTATGAAAAATCTCATACTCTCTCTTTTTGAAAATCTGCAGAATAAATTTCAGTTGCAAGATCCTCAATAGATTAGCTGAGATAAACCATGTAAAACTCTACACCTGGATTCCACTACATTGTTATTAAAAAAAAAAAAAAAGTGTCTTTTCCTCTATTCTTTGTTTATCTTTATTCAACATTAGTTTGGTTGGTACCACTTGGAAATACATTGAAGATTTCATAGATATTTGCATTCCTGATTCGCCACAGTGGCATTTAGACTTTTTGAAGATAATTTACTTATATTTTATTTTCCTAAAGAAAACTAGAAATTTACTGACTACTCTTTTAATATATTGCATAACATTTGTGCATTAGTACAAATCTCTGTTGAAAAAGTGACATCACTTAATCTAATTGGAAGTAAATTTTCATTTTCATTAGAATACATTTGGCCTCAGATACTTTAGAGCAGTAGCATGTTTTCTAATTTATTTTTTATTTTATTTTTTTTGGAGACAGAGTCTCACTTTGTCACTGTCGGTAGAGTACCATGGTGTTACAGCTCACAGCAAATTTCAGCTCTTGGGTTTAGGTGATTCTCTTGCCTCAGCCTCCAGAGTAGCTGAGACCACAATGCCTGGCTATTTTTTGTTGCAATTTGGCCAGGGCTCAGTTCGAACCTGCCACCCTTGGTATATGGAGCCAGCACCCTACTCACTGAGCCACAGGCACCACTCATGTTTTCTAAATTTTCACTGAGATGGTCTTCATGAAGTGGTGCAGTGTTGAAGCAATAACTTAACAGCTTGTACAAAATAATGCCACCACTAATTTTGTTAAGGCACCAGAAATTTTAGTCATCAGTGTGATTGCCCCATCATTGCAAACACAGTGGAAAAGTACCTATTTATAATTATTATAAGAATTTTGGTGTCATGGACCCCTAAGAGAGTCTAGGTGACTCCAAAGCTTCTCAGATGATAATTTTAGATTAGCTATTTTATATTACAAATTATTATCAGTTATACTTGATCTTATAATTTTAAAATTGACTGCCTATACACCTCTTTAGGCAATTTGGCTACCAAGGGCTTTTTTCTTGAATAGAATTTCAACAACAAAATATGACCTACATCTATATAGATTAAAGGATATTGAAGATAATGGTAAAGTACCTTTAACCCTGGGTATGATATACTCTCTCTATTTTGCTATCCTTTTAAACTGAATAATTTTGTTATGAAAGATATTTATGGAGCTATGCTTTTAAACTCTGTAGAAAGCTATATATGATAAAGGTAATAAGAAATATTAATGCTTGCTACAAAGTTAATTTTTTTCTTAAAGTTAAAAAATGCAAACATAGACAATGGGAAGTTAAGATTATCTGTCCTAAAAATTATAAATAACCACACAAGTTATAGAACTTAAGAAAAATTTGTTTATCTAAAAGGCATCATGAATTAACATATTTGTCAAAGAGATGTGATCAACTATAATATTAATAATATATATTGGCTCAGCGCCTGTGGCTCAAGTGGCTAAGGAGCCAGCCACATACACCCATTGAATCCAGCCCAGGCCCGCCAAACAACAATGATGGCTGCAACCAAAAAATAGCCAGGCGTTGTGGCAAGTGCCTGTGGTCCCAGCTACTTGGGAGGCTGAGGCAGGAGATTCGCTTGAGCCCAGGAGTTGGAGGTTGCTGTGAGCTGTGATGCCAGAGCACTCTACCCAGGGGGACAGCTTGAGGCTCTGTCTCAAAAAAAAAAAAAAAAATATATATCACATTTTAAAATAAAATTTTAATATGACATGTTACAAATGTAAAAAGAAAAAGTATTGAACAAACATTATGATTCTCAGTTCATATTTATAAGAACAATAAATTTATTTGGAAACCATTCCAGCTGGGAAATGGTATAATTTTGCCTTTATGGAAGATTACTGAAATTATTTTTATCACTTAGGAAATGGAGTTATATTAAGTATGCATATGCATATGTATCTTAAAAGATTTCCACAACAATTTAAATCAGTAGAAAACAACATTTGTGTCAACATAACACTTTGTCCAAAATACCATGATCTTTTGATATATAATTATAAAGTAGTAAAGAAGCAACACTAATTATTTATAGTCATTATGTGACTAAAAAAGGAAAGAAAATTTGTACAAAATAACTTGCTCATGAGAATTAATTTTGATTAAATGTTAAGTATTATAATATGCTTTGACAACATACAAAATTCTGCCAACAGTTAAATACATTTCAGGGTAAATACTCTGTTAATTTTAATGACTTTTTAAATGACCAGTCCTACATTCCAGAATGTCATCCTTTGACATCAGTTCTAAGTGTATATGAAAAGGAATTAAAGGTGACAATTATGTAATAAGATTGTGTAGAGATTTTCCTAGTGATAATTAACCAATTAGAAATTTTAATCACAGCATTTTGCATTTTTGTGCATATTTTTAGAATTTAGTCATAACCATGTGGATCATCTGTCTATGTGGTCAGAACATTTATTCAAAAAACACTATAAATATTATTAGGTACAAGGTATTCTTTTAAGGATAAATGGGGAAAATAAAATGATGGATTTTCTTAGAGGAGTTTAAAATCTAGCAGCAATAATCATACGCATTGTTGTATACTGACAGAAATACTGTAATATGTGGTATACAAACTATAGTCATTGTAGAGAGATTGATATGAGGGTATATTTACAGGAAATCGGATGATTTGGGGATAGCATACATTTGTGATTATTAAAAATGTAAAGATTTGAACATAATAAGATAAGGTACAATCTAATTGAAAATAGAATAACACCAGAATCAAGAAGATGAGCGTATATTCTGGAAAATAACTTTGTAGATGGATCCAGAATAACAAGCGAAAAGGCACAAAAGATAATTTGTCTTTAAGACTGGTAGATGTTGAATGTTGGGATTATCTCTTCAAATGTTGTCTAATAGACAATGTGGGAAAATAAGGGAGAGGAGAAGTGATGGCTTTATGTTTAATTTAAACAATTTGCTTTGTTTTATCATCCTCATCATTAATCTCTCTGTGAATTATACACAGAAACTAATTATTTAGTGTGTACTCACAGATTGACTTCTGCCTAAAGCTTTTAAAATCTGGCCCAGACAACAAATGAGTAATGTTTCCAGGAATAATCACTTGTGGGCAATATTGAAACACCTTGCTAGACAATTTACAGAGATCCATGGAGAATTTCCACTTTTTTGTTTTTAAATTTTTATTAAAACTTCAGTTTTTATAAGAGTTAAACTAGTGTTAGCCTTTCCTATAATAGGTCTTTTAGAAAGCTCTGGGAACAACTTTGGGTTACATTTTTATCACTACTTTTTTACACTTGATTACTTTAATAAGTACTTTTAAATTTTATAACATTTTTTAAAATTGCCCCTAGCTTCTTATATTTCTAATCAACTTACATTCTTAAATATTTGTAATTTATTTGGAGATTCAGAAGCATTACCCATTTTTCCTATATGATGCCTTCTCTCTAGGTTATAGGTAACTTGATTTTGAGGTTGTGTGAGCCCTCATGTAAAATAAAGACTACTATTTTGAGAAGTGTTGATTGGAAATACATATATTCCTATAACTGCACGAGTGAGAGATCAAATAGGATTGCAGGTGTGGATTCCTCTGCCCATTTTCTCTTCTCGTTTATCAATTCTCTTGCCTTCTACTCTTTTATGCCATTTTTAAAAAAATTTCAGAGTGTTATAGGGATACAAATGTTTTCATTGCATGGATTTCTTTTGTAATGCTCAGTCAGGATTATAAGGGTGCCCACCACCCAGCCATTGTTCATTATCCATTTAGGGAAGTTGTCCCTTCTCCCTCCTCCCCATTGTTTGATTTCCATTGAATTTTACTTCTATGGATATGTGTTCTTATTGATTAGTTCCAAATTAATAGTGAGTACATGTGGTGTTTGTTTTCCTATTTTTTAGATACTTCAATGAGGATAATGATCTCCAGTTCCTACCAAATCGAGGTAAAAGTCATTAAGCAATGTTTCCTCATGGCTGAGTGGTATTCCATATTTCAGGCAAAATGGTAGTTTCACAAAGGTCTTTTATTTTTCAATGAAACCCTACCCATATTTACTACTTTTTCTTTATAAACCCCATAAGCATGTCAATTCTTAGAACAAAAATAACCTTGTTGCTGTAGCCTGTAAAGTTGAGATATGAGATCTGAGTTTAAAGGGGAATGAAATGGGATGTTCCAAACTTTGCAATGAAAAGAAAATACAGGAAAGATTCCCCCATATTTTTGAAAATTACTAATATTAGTAAAATTAATAGAATTAATATTTAGAAACTAACTTTCTATATTCTAGCCACTCAGTAAGTACCAGGACACAAAAAGTCTTTAAATCCAGAGGGTCTGTGGTTCTTGTCATTGAGATATGAAAGGAATACTTGCTGTGGGCTTTTAGTTCTTCACGACTTTTAAATATCATTTTTACTGTTTTATTTGTGTAAAAGAAGAGCCTGCCTTGAGATAGTTTAAATATTTATCAGCTTCTTCCATAAGGTTTTCAGAAGAGGTGCTCATTACAAGTGTTTATAAGACTCGAAGCCCAGGTGTTAGTGATTTGCAAGAAAAAGACAGTAAGGTTAGGTGTGTTAACATCAGTAAGCACATGTGTATGAAAGGAGAGGCAATATTGTACTTGAGTTAGGCAGGGGGAATTTAGTATTTGACAAATCAAAATGCCAGCAATCCTCAAGGAATTTAGATTCTAGTACAATACATTGAATTTAAGAGAGATTAATAAGGATGCTATTCAATCACATAGTGCTGCTTCTTGAGCTAAATGATCATACAACTCTATCTAGAAAATGTATTTTCTCTTTTTATGGATTTTTCTCATGCACAGCACTTCCAGTGAATATTGTTCTGATAACTGCTTCCATTAAACCAATTTAGAAACCATATATTTTATGTATGAATAAGAAAGGAAGCAAATTAGATTCAAATGCATACTGTGCTAAGTTCTACGACTACATGTGGAAATTAAAGTATTGAGAAATGCTACTTTCTTTTGGATGCAGTTGTCAATTTCGAGACTTTCCTAACAAAACAACAGTGGGAAAGATCCAGCTTCACATCTGGAGCAACAGCAGCGCAGTGGTCCTTTATTGAACAAAACTGCAGGAATAACATTGTACTGTAAATATTTTCTGAAACTACAGTTCGTTTTCTTTCCCTGAAAGATATTTGCAGCAGCTTTTTGCAAGTCGATTTATACAATTGGAAAAAAAATAAAGTTCAAACTTTGTAATATGACTAAAGTAAGAGATTATATATATATGTATACATATGTGTATATGTGTGTATATTATGTTTATATATGTGTTATGCTGGATAAATTGCTTAAGTCTTTACTTAAACACTTTAGATTCATATTGAAGTTCAATAATCTTGTAGTGCTTTTTCCTATTATTCCTTTTTTTGGCTATGATTGCTCTGCTTTCATTTTGAAACAGTACAGGCAAAGTGAAAGACAATCAAGTTAATGTTAATGGAAACTCTTGGAACAAAGGAGACAGAATCTCAATTGTGAGCCAATAATATTTTTTTACTCAAATGAATTTGAGTTTATCTTTGTCACTTGCGAACAAAAGTTCTTATAGTAGACCAAACATTTACATTTCACATTGAACAGATTTCTGAAATTTATTCACCTTGCATAAGTGAAATTTCATTTGCATTGATGAGCAAATCTCTGTTTCTACTTCCCGTCAACTTATGATGACCATCATTCTATTCTTTACTGGACTTTTTAAAAAACTTCACTTAAATGGTGTAATGTAGTATTTGTCCTTCTCTGACTGATTGACTTCATGGGCGTAAGGTCCTTGAGGTTCTTCCATTTATTTCATATTAGTCTAGAAAAGAAGGAAATCCCTCATGATTAACTGTTGGTTTAAGAGAATCTAAATGTACTATGTATGTCATTTGAAGCAACATAATTAGCAACAGGTTAACTGGTTAAATTTTATGTAATAATCTAGCTAAGAAAAAAATTACAACAACCAAGAAAGACAATGTCAGTGAAGAAGTGGCTACACCTGGAAATACTTAAGGAGAAGTATCCGCGGAAATCGATGACAGTTTAAGTTTTGTGAGGTAAGAAGTGTGATGATTCTAAAATTTTAGGATTGGCAGGCAGAACATCACAATGCATTTCATAAAGTCTCAGATAAAGAAGAAGCCTCTTTTGGAAGTTAAATGCTTGTTTTTAAGTTTTAGAATGCTATGAGATGCCCAACTAGACAAATGCAGTGGATGATTATTTGTTTGGGGAAGACAAGGTAAAGCGATCCTCTGAGGTTTAAATTTTGGATCAATTATTACATATACAATAGTGGAAATATATGAAGTACAGTAGAACCTCTATAAGTTGACCACCCATGGGATTGCAACAAACTGGTCAACATACACAGGTGGTCAAAAGAAGGTACTAGATCCACTGTACTGATGGGTACATGTGGCACATGTCTGGCCTATGAAAATTAGGTCAACTTTAGGAGGTGGTCAGCTTAGGGAAGTGGTCAACTATGGAGGTTTTACTGTATAGGAAATCATCATTGTACATAAAAATGTGGGAGAATAAGGTTGAAATTTTGAATAATAGCTACATTTAAGGAGCAAATATGTTACTCTTTAGGTCCAACCATTTTACGAAGGGAAATAAGGCAAAAGACAAACACTACATGATCTCATTTATATATGGAATCAAAAATAGTCAAACAGACAGAGAGAGTAGGCTGGTGCTTGGTGGGGAATGGCAAGAGGGGGATCTAGGGGGTGATGGTCAAAAACACAAACTTTCAATTATAAGTTGAATAAGTACATAGGACAATTTTAAATTCCCATGATTCTTCTGTATTTTTGTTAAAAACTATATCACAAGACAAATGGCAACATTAATTTAAATATTTCATCTTTTAATTCATTTAGTTATACTAATTTATTCATACTGATTTATTAAACAATTATCTTTTCTTATTATGCAATATCCCAGTGCCAGATATTGGGCATGTAGTAAGAAACAAAATAAATTTTGTGAGTTTATATTCTTCCGAAGGTGGTGAGAGATAATAGTAAACTAATAATGACACAAAAACGCTAAAATACAAATGATATAATGAAGTTCAATAGGAACAGTGTGACATCATGACAGGAAAATATCTGGAACAGGGTCAAAAATAAAGTGTCCTTTGATTAGTTACTGCCAAGTGAGTAAGAATATGTCAAGTGAAAATATTGGGAGAGAAAAGGGACCAGATAGTCAGGTATGTGTGGCAATGACATTGAGACAGAAGCACAGTCGATAAAAAGACATGCTTGAAGCCTGGGATATTCTGGGACAGAAACACATGCAGAAGTCTGTCAGTCATGTTTAAGATTCTTAATATAATCCTTATCCTATTACAAATCCTCTCACAGGCTTTTATGATCAAGAATAATGTAATACAGTTTTGTATTTTTTAAAACTACTATGATTGCGGCTCGGTGCCTGTGGCTCAAGTGGCTAAGGCGCCAGCCACATACACTCAAGGTGGCACGTTCGAATCCAGCCTGGGCCCGCCAAAACAACAATGACAGCTGCCACCAAAAAATAGTCAGGCATTGTGGTAGGTGCCCGTAGTCCCAGCTACCTGGGAGGCTGAGGCAGAAGACTCACTTAAGCCCAGGAATTGGAGGTTGCTGTGAACTGTGATGACACAGCACTCTACCCAGGGGGACAGCTTGAGGCTCTGTCTCAAAAAAAAAAAAAAAAAAAAAAAAACTACTATGGTTGCTAGAATAAAGGAGTCTAAGGAAGATAGGAGGAGATGGTGAAAGAGGTATTTACAGCCTTCATGAAATGGAAGAGATAGGAAATGAACACAGCTAGGACTAAAGGGATGGCAGGGACAATGAGGAAGAGAGTGTTATTGAGATACAAGTGGAATCAAAGAAAAGAGCAGGATTTGGTGATAGATTGGGTAGGAACAGAGTGTGGGAGACATGTAATTAAATGGAAATTTAGTGAAATTGAGAGCATTGGGGGCCAATCACATGTAAAAGAGAAGATGATAAATTCAGTTCTGAGTACATTAAATTTGTGAGGTTAATCAGACCTTGTCAGTTCATTCTTCTTATGTATTTTTCCTGAATATATTGTTTTGCACTTAACAGTGGTTTCTCTTAATTCTTTTTTGTTATTTATTTATTTAATACCCTAAACTTTAGAAAGAGAACTATATTTTGCCAGTAACTTAATATATATTCCTGAAAGTACATCGATTTTCTCTTAATTTCACACATCAGAAAGATGTGCTTTTAAATACTGTCATCACAATGAAGAATATATACTCAACATAGATGAAAATTCTATGTGATTTTCATGGCAATAATCATTTTAGATTTATGTACATGAATGATGAACCTCAAAAATTTGTAGTGATATTGTGAGAACTTTAATGAAGAAAGCACTGTAGAATAATACTCATTTTCTAATATTATGCCAAGAAGTATAATGATGACAATTTTATCACCAAATATTATTGAAAAATTGATTTCATGTAACTATGTGTAAATACAGTCAATTTTTAAAGACATTCTTCAGGTTTACATTATTTATTAATAAGTTCAATTCCACACATAAATCTTAATATATTTAGGATTTACGTTAGTTCATTTTAAGTTTATATTTTGTTGTTTTCTTTACATACCATCACAATTGTAATCCAAATTTTGACGGAATTTTAGAGGTTTTGGTTTATTTTCTCCATCAGGGAAGAAGCTGTTTACTCAACAAAATACTGCAAGTTTTTTGCATTGGATACTGGCATGTACAAGCCTTAGGGTCTGTCTTGATTTCAACACTTGGTTTCTTGGTTGAAAGTCAAATAAAAATAAAATTAGATTGCTTTATTGTTGTCTAGCTTTCTCAATCTTCTTTATTCCAAGCCCTATTCTATTTCTTTTATGAGTGAATTTGTATTACTTGAGTGCCAGAAGCTAAATTTAAGGAGGAGATAAAATTTTAATTGCTTTATTGTATCTGTCTGTCTCAATTATCCTAAATCTCTATTATGTGTTGTTAGTGAAGGAAAGTGCTACCATTTCTTCTTTTCTTTTTCTCACCTCTGTACCTTATGTGAGTACTGCAATTGAAATAAACACCAACTAAAGAGAGCATTTAAAATAAATGCTGAAACTCATGGTGTGCCCTGTCTTATTCAAGAAAATTGCTAATGCATGACACAGCTACACTGGGACAGTGAAGTGAAAGTATTGGGAACACAGAGCACTGAAATAAAAAGAAAAAAAAGGAAAAAAATAATTTGTAGATAAAAACTGTCCAAGCAAATGAGTTTGGTGCCTCATTGTGTTGAACTTAGCATGGTGAAATAAAGAGATGCCAGTTTTCTAATAATATGTGGGAAATTGTAGCATTCAGAAAATATGCCATTAAACTTCTGCATGAACTACAAAATCCTATTATTTCTCATTGCCACAGGAAAATACACAGCCCATTGTATTTTGCCAATCATCTTATCTTTTGGGTAAATAAAATTGTGTACCATTTAAGTCCAAAAAAAAAAAATTAAAATATAGGCTTCTATTTTTTCTCCATAATTTAACTAGTAAATGAAACTTGGCTTTTTTTTTTTTTTTTTAGTGAATAGAATGTCAGGGAATCTAGCATTTTTGCCTTCATAGAAAAAAACAAAATAATTTCTTCAAAATTTTACCAAAATTGACTTTTTGTTAAATGTGGGGGAAAGAATGAGATAATTTAGAGCTAATGCACAGTAAAAATGTTTTTATTATAATAAAAATCTGTTTACCTTCTACCAGCACTATCTACTCACTTCACTCCTTGACATAGGAAATATGGCAGTTTAATGCTATAAGAGTATGGAACAAATACAGCAAGAAGACTTGTAATGAGACACGTCCTTGTATAATTTCTGTCTTGAGTGCAATTAGCTCTGAAACTTGCTTGTAGCCAAAAGAATAGTGATTGGTTTTAATTTTGTTGCATTATTTGGCAAAGATAATGGTGTTAGTTTCATCCAAACGTGCAAAACACAGTAGAGATGCTCTTTCAATGAACTTGAAAACAAACTGCCATCTTATAAGCTGATTAAGAAGAGAGCCACATTCAACAAAGGAATAGCTACAGTCAGTGTCTAGGACCTCAGGCTGGCCTCCAGACAACAGCAAGTGAAAAGCCAGATGCTCTGTCATACAATCATAGGGAAGTGAATTCTGTCAATGGATGAACTTGGCAGTCGATTCTTCCCCAATACAATCTCCAAAGGAGAATACAAGTACGCCCTCTGACCAAATCCTTGATTTCAGCCTTGTGAGATCCTGAGTGAAAGACTTAGCTAAAAATAGTCAAATTCACAGAAACAAAGAATAGAATGATGATTACCAAGGCTGGAGGATGGGGAGTTGCTGATTGATGGATATTATTAATTTTTAGTTATGCAAAAGAAATAAGTTATAGAGATCTGTTGAACAGCATAATACTTATAGGTAACAATACTCTAATTTTCACTTAAAAATCTATTAAGAGGGTAGATTTTATTGTAAGTGTTCTTATCATAATAATAAAAAAGACTTACCTAAATGCTAAAATTCTTATTATAGAAACTGTGAGATAATACGTGTTGTTTAAAACTGCTAAATGTGTGGGAATCTGTTATATAACAATAAAGAAAAATGAATTCACAAATTTAGAGGACATAACATAACTAACATGGTTCCTGTAAGTAATCATATAATTTTAAAATTGTTTGCATGCTGGAAGTTTTTGTTATTTTTTATTTTTGTGAACCATTTAATTTATGGAAAGCTATGTAGCCTCCTCAGTATAAACTCATGTTGATTAATAAAATTTATTGTTTGTATCTCACACAAGATCTCATTAAGTAAACTAGTAAGTGATGGACGTTTCAGACACACTGGTTTTAACTTCTCTCCGAGGTCATGTGGGTATTATAATTATTTTATTTCTAAATAATGATGATAGTGTTAGGTCTGGTGGAGTGTAAACAGATGGCAAAGAGGTGACTAAGGGAAGAGAGTAGGAAGTGAATTGTAGCTAGGAAACAAATTGCAACTAAGGATTGTTCCCTCATGGGAAAATACATTAAAGAGTTTCTAGTGACGTTCAACTAACCTAGTGCTCATACCTTCTAATTAGCGCAGCATGGGTGGAGCTTTCATGAAGGATTCTAGAGAATGCAGAGAAAGGGTAACTGTTATATATACAACCTGTTATGTAATCTGTTACATCACCCTAACCTGTCAGTCATTCCAAAGACAGGAAGTGCCAACCAATCCCTCCAGGAGACAGGTGATACAAAGTAGTGAGCAGTAAAAGGAAGCCTGTGCTCAGACTTTGGTTTCCCCACTAATGGAGACTAACACATTCTTTCCTCTCTCTAATGTATTTTCACCCTGTATCTCTCCCCACATTGACCACCACATTATGGACATGCACCACATGTATTCAGTGGAACTTCTCATGCACACCTTTGTATGTTGACCAATTTGTTACAGTAACTTGGGAGGTCAATTCACAGAGGTCCTACTGAAAGTGTAGGTCTACACATTCTAATATCTGTTAATGAACATCTACTTAAGGGAAGAAAGAGTTTTGAGGTGCTGGAACCAGCTCGAGCGGACTCGCATTGAATCAAAGGGGATGGATGTGTACATTATCTTCCCAACTTCAACTTCTGTGATGACTAGCTTAAAATTTGTCATGGTAAAATTATTTATCCTGTGGAAATTAGTGAGTGCAATAAAGATCTTTTTATATCCCAGAGAATGATGTGTTAAACATTTCCCAGAATACCAGAGCTTATACTCATGTACTATAATGCTTATTATTCATTCACTCAAGAACTCAAGACATGTGTGTTATGTATCTACTGTATGGCAGGCATTATCAAAAGGATAACATTTGGGTAAAAAGAAAATATTTCTTCTTTAGTAAAGTTATAAATATTCAACTAAAATAATTTGAGGTATTGATGAATTAAATGGAAGAAAGATACTATGGAAGAGGTAAACAAGAGCAATTAGGTTTTGGTAAGACATTGCTATATTAGACAGGCTAATAAGGGAACACTCTTTAGTGAAGTGGTATCTTATCTGAGACCTAAATGTTGAGAAGGTAGAGGATGTTAAAATTTGGGGACAATGTATTTCAAGCAGAGCTAATAACAAGTGCACAGACTAGCAGGAAATACTTTTTTTTCCTAGAAGGTAAATGTAGATAAACTATATTAAATAATGGTAAGAACAATAGAAACTGAGGAATGATGTCAAAATGTTAAGCAGTCGTAACTTCAAACTTGGTCTTGTAGGGCAAATATCTGTGCAGAAATGCTTAAATGGGATGTATGCTTAAGGATCCATTCATTACTTGTTTGGCATGTATCAGGCACTAGCCACCATGTGAGGCTAATTAAGATAAGAAGTGATTCATATACAGTCTGCTGTAAGATATTTATAGTCTTTTTGAGAGAGGGTGATGAAGGATTTGATCACTTATGTGCCCTGGCTTCAAAGTCTTCTTGACATCCCTCTACCCAATCCGCACCACAACTAATCAACCAATTTAGGAAGTCCATTGTAGTTTCTCTAGTTCAATGTTCAAATGTTATAAAGACTGCTAACAAAATAAAATTATGTTAGTATTTTGACCAGTTATAATCAAATCTTACTGCAGAAAATGTAACTCTTAGAAGTCTAAAAGACAATATATGCTCTGGTCAGGTATTGAAAAGCATACTTAAAAAAAACAACTTTATTTATAACTTAATAACTTGTTAATAATTATCATAATAATTAGTTAATTATCATAATAATTAATTATCATAACAAATAACTTGTTTATTCATAACTTAATAACTTAAAACTTAAGTAAAACTTAAGTTTTACTCAAGTAAACTGTAGCAAGGTAGTTTAGTTTATTTTCCTGTGCATGTGATGGCATAGAAACTTTGAAACAAGACAAAGACTTCTTTGTTTTCTCAAGGCAAATTTGAAATTTTGACTTTTATTCCATTATAAAATAATCTATGCTAAAAGAGAACAAATAGGAGAGACACCTCAGAAAAGACTATTTTCCAGAATATGAAGAGTTATCTGCTCAGGAAGGGCAAAAAATGTCTAGTCCCAAATGTGTATTAGAGAACAGAGAAAGAAACCAAAGATATAGGGAAATTTCTTAGCTATCTTATAAGAGTAGAATGTTTAGATTATGTTCGCTTAGTCTTCTAGAAGGAAAAGGATCCATTAAGTCATGGACTGGAGAAAAGGTGAATCATGAAAGAAGGCTACTGTTCTATGATTTCAACTATCATTTTTTTGATCATATCTTTATTCTTCAAAGCTGAGAAATGGGTTTGTGATAGATGCTTATTTTTTGATAACCACTTTTGAGCCAGAATTCTATTTACTGGTGCTGAGATCAGCTATCCAGAGGAATGCATACTTAGATCATCAGGCAAATGCAAAGTGAAGCAAAGTTTAGTGTCTTTTCCCACTTGAATATAAACTCCATGTTGGCAGCTATTTTCTTGCTATTTTCTTCCCATACATTCTGTAAGAAGAGAAAAAAGATATTAAGCAATATTGCATTGGAAAAAGATATACCTATTAATGTTTTGGAGAAAAATGTTAAGACATAATAAATGATACTAGCAAAATGTATGACAGGGGTAAAATATAAAATTTCAAAGGTGAGTATTATGCCACTTTAGGATCAATGACCAACTTAAGGATAAAATTGAAGCACAGCAAAACTAAATTTGTTCTTTAAAAATGGGAGTATTAGAAGGAATATTATAAAGTCCCTATAATTTTTATAATGGAAGTGCCACATCACCAATTCTTTTTCAAAATGTTGTTTCTCTGTGTGTGTGTGTGTGTGTGTACGTATGCACCTATGTATTTCAAATGTTATTAAGGGTTCCTTGAAAAAAATGAAAAAAATCTGCTTATAACCCTAAAGGGAAGACATTTACTTTTTACTAAATTTATAAATATATTTTATCATATTAATTAAAATTTATTTTAATTATAATTTACATATTTGAATATCTAATAAATAACATTACATAGCGTTTATTTCTTTGTACACAGCCCATTACTCTGGACTTTTTTAAGCCTATAATATATGCTCAATAAATAATAGTTACTATGCTACCTCACCTTAAATTGTATTTCCTCGGATGTAAAGTTATAATACAGTGCATAGTAAGTTTAAAAAATAAACTTACATAACTTGTTGAGGAAAGTAATGAATTTTTTCATTCAATTTCTGTACTGGTAAGATTTTATTAGGACAATTATTCAAAAATAAATATATGTGCACATATGATGGGGTGGAAGTCTACCTGAATTTTCTTATACAGTCAAGAAAACATGGCAGACTCAGAAACAACTGTTATTTCTTTTGTTTTTTTTAATTTCAGGTTAATATTAGGTTACAAACAACTAAATCACAATATTTGAATTTGTTAGGCAGGGTCCCTCTTATAGTTGTGTCCTGCACCCAAAAGGTGTGCCATACACTCCTACATTATGCTCACTCAGTGGAGCATCCCAGACCCCCCTCCCTCATATCACCTCTTTAATCCCCTCCCCACAGCTGTAATTGAAATAAAGTTTTCTCCTATTGGGGGATTAATTAGATCATCTACTGGCTTCATATTAGTATTGAGTACATTGGATATCTGCTTTTCATTCTTGTGATGACAAATGTTATTTCAGTAAAAATTAATCATACATTACAAGAATCTGTAAAGTTCCAATTAAATGTTACAATGCACAAATCTGTCACATCTTCATTTTTCTTATTTTTTAACAAACATTTAAAAGTCACTTATTTTTCTCTAAATTAAGAAGAAAATATAACGTTTTCAGTATCATTATATACATGATTCGACAGTACATTCTACAAATCAGTAAATTGAAGATTACTTTCTACCTTAAATATATCATTATGCCTTTATTGTAGAAAAATAGGTGTGGAAAGTAGGACATGTGAAGATGGTTTACCATAGTTTCAAAGAAGAAAAATGTTCTATGTTAAATTTCAATATGGCTTAATCATTTAACCTTATTGTATTGTTGTTTTTCAAAACTAGTTTATACCTTATATTGACAAATGTAAAAGTATGTTTGAGAAAAGAACATATTCCTACGATGAGCTCATGTGTAGATTATTAAAAGTAATTACAAAAGAACAAATAGAGCCACATTCGCAATGCATGTGGAATGATGTGATTTTTTTATCCTATTACATTTTTTAAAAAATGAAAAACTGAGTGACCTTTATAATGATGATTATTTTATCAGAAATCTAAGAACACATTTAGTTTGTATGTGTGTTTATTTATCCTCTTTTAATTTCCACAATGTCTCTGTGAAAATATATGAAATCATTAAATAAATAAATGAAATCAAACATTATCACCAAAGTGAATTTATTTTATTTATATTTTAGCATAATCCATCCATACATTGTCTCTAGGAGACACACTTAGCCTTGAAAGACAAACCAAGACTCAGAGATAATGGATGGACTATAGTATTTCAAGCAAATGGAAATCAGAAGAAAAGAGGGGTTGCCATCTTACTTTCAGATATAAGCAGATTTAAAGCAGTTAAAGTTCAGAAAGGCAAAGATGGACACTTTATAAAGGTCAAAGGAACAATACAACAAGAAGACATTTCAATTTTAAATATTTATACACCCAATATATGCACCTAGATTTATGCACCCATAAATATGCTCTCATATTTGTGAAACAAACCTTGATGAATCTGAGCAATATGATATCTCATAACACCATAATATCTAGGGACTTTAACTCCTGACAGAAGTAGACAGATTCTCTAAACAAAAACTAAACAAAGATACAAAGGACTTAAATGTGTCCTTAGAACAAATGGGATCAAACGGGATCAAAATGGGATCATATGCAGACCACAATATCCCAAAGCTAAGGAATATACATTTTTCTCATCAGCCCATGTCATAAACTCCAAAATTGACCACATCCTAGGATACAAATCAAACCTCAGAGAAATTAAAACAACAGAAATTATACCTTGTATCCTCTCAGATCCCAAGGCAATAAAGGTAGAACTCAAATCCAACAAAGACATTTATCCCCAAATAAAGACTTGGAAATTAAGCAACCTTATGCTGAATGATAGTTTGGTTCACAAAGAGATAAAAAATGAAATTGTTAAATTCCTCAAACATAATAACAATGAAGAAACAAGTCACCAAAACCTGTGGGATACAGCAAAAGCAGTCTTAAGAGGCAAATTTATTGCATTAGACGCATATGTTCAAAAAACAGAAAGAGAGCACATCAACAAACTCATGAACCATCTCACAAAATTGGAAAAAGAAGAACAATTTAATTCAAAACCCAGCAGAAAAAAAGAAATAATCAAAATTAATCACGGATTAATGAAATTGAAAGCAAAAGAATTATTCAAAAATTTACAAAATATAAAGTTGATTTTCCAAAAAAAAAAAATCAATAAAACATTGAATAGATTAACCAGAAACAGAAAACTAACATCTCTAATAATGCATCTCAATCAGAAATATTAAAGGAGAAGTAACGACAGATGTCACAGAGATACAAGAGATCATCTCTTAGTACTACAAGAAAATCTATGCCCAGAAATTTGACAATGTGGAAGAAATATAGATCAATACTTGGAATCACATCCTCTCCCTAGACTTAATCAAGAAGAAATAAATCTTTTGAACAGACCAATTTCAAAAACTTAGATCAAAGAAACAAACAAAAAAATTTCCTAAAAAAAAAATGCCCTGGTCCAGATAGCTTCACACCAGAATGCTATCAAACTTTCAAGGAAGAATTTAAACACATACTGCAGAAATTATTTCATAAAAGTGAGTAGGACAGAATCTTCCCCCAACACATTCTATGAAGGAAATATCACCCTGATACCAATACCAGGAAAAGACCCAAAGGAAAGGAGAATTTTAGACCAATTTCACTAATAAATATAGATGCAAAAATTCTCAATCAAATCCTAGCCAATACATTACAGCTACACATTAAAAAAATCATTCATCACAATCAAGTATGTTCCATCCCAGAGAAGCAAGGCTGGTTTAACACATGCAAGTGCATAAATATATTCACCATATCAACAGAAGCAAAAACAAAGACAGTGTGATTCTCTCAATGAGTACAGAGAAAACATTCAATAAAATTCATCATCCTTTTTTAATTAGAACATTTAAGAATATAGGAATATATTTGGCACATTTCTGAATCTGATCTGATTAAAGTTATCGATGACAAACTCACAGCTAATATTTTACTGAATGGAGTAAAACGGAAAGCTTTCCCACTTAGAACTGAAACCAGATAAGGTTTTCCTCTATCGTCTATACTACTCAACATAGTGCTGGAAATTTTGACCAATACAATCAGGCAAGAGAATGATATGAAGGGCATCCAAATGGAGGTAGAGGAGGCAAACTCTCCCTCTTTGCTAATGATATAATCTTATACTTAGAGAACTCCAAAGACTCAAACACAACATGCCTGCAAGTCATCAAAAAATACAGCAATGGGGCAGTGCCTGTGGCTCAATGGGTGGGGTGGCAGCCCCATATACTGAGGGTGGCAGGTTCGAGCCTGGCCTGGCTCCGGCCAAACTGCAATAAAAAAAAAAAAATAGTTGGGAGTGGTGGTGAGTACCTGTAGTCCCAGCTACTAGGGAGGCTGAGACAAGAGAATGCCTAAGCCCAGGAGTTGGAAGTTGCTGTGAGCTGTGATATCACAGCACTACACCAAGGGTGGTAAAGTAAGACACTGTCTCAAAAAAAAAAAAAAATACAGCAATGTCTTAGGATATAAAATCAATGTCACAAATCAGTAACTTTTGTATGTGCCAATAACAGCCAAGAGGAGAAGCTAATCAAGGACACAATTCCTTTTATAATAGCTTCAAAAAACAAATTAAATACCTAGGAATATTAGGTATTGTGATACTTAACAAAAGAGGTGAAGGACTTCTAAAAAGGAAAGTATGAAACCCTAAGAAATATCCTCTACTAGGATATGAACAAATGGAAGAACATACCTTGCTCATCACTGGGAAGAATCAACATTGTGAAAATATCTGTATTACCTAAAGCAATCTACAGATTCAGCACAATCCCCATTAAAATACTAATATCATAATTTCTAGATTTGGAAAAAACCATTCTTCATTTTAAATGGAGCCCAAAGAAACCCCATATAACTAAGGCAATTCTTAGTAATAAAAGCAAAGCCGAGGATAACACTCTATTAGACTTTTGGCTATACTAGAAGGCCATAGTGATCAAAACAACATGGTATTGGCACAAAAATAGAGACAATGACATTTGGAACTGAATAGAAAATCATGAGATGAAACTCACATCTTACAGCTACCTGATCTTCAATAAACCAAACAAGAACAAACCCTGGAGAAAAGAACCCCTATTCAATAAAGTGTGTTGGGAGAACTGGATCTCCACATGTAAAAGTCAGAAACTGGACCGGCACCTCTCACCACTTACAAAAATTGATTCAAGATGGATAAAAGATTTATACCTAAGGCATGAAAAAATAAAAATCCTTAAAGAATATGTGCTGAAACACTTGATTATACAGGTCTGGGGAAGGATTTTATGAAAAAGACTTCCATGGCAATTGTGACAACAACAACAATAAACAAATGGGATTTAATTAAACTAAAAAACTTCTGTACAGCTAAAGAAAGAACAACCTTCAGAATGGGCAAAGATATTTGCATAGTATGGGGCAGCGCCTGTGGCTCAAAGGAGTAGGGTGTCGGCCCCATATGACAGATGTGGTGGGTTCAAACACAGTCCCAGCCAAAAAAAAAAAAAAAAAAAAAAACTGCAAAAATAAAAAAAGATATTTGTATATTATAACTCCAACAAAAGCTTGATAACTAGGATCTATCAGGAACTCAAATTAATCAATAAGAAGACCAAAAAATCACTGGACATGAGAGATGAATAGAACCTTTTCTAAAGAAGATAGAAAAATGGCTAACAAAAATGAAAAAATGCTTATCACTACTAATCATTAGAGAAATATAAATCAAAACTACCCTGAGATATCACCGAACTCTCATGAGAAAGGCTCCCATCACAAAGTCTCAAAGCTGCAGATGCTAACACGGATGTGGAAAGAAGGGAATACTTTTACACTGTTATTGGGAGTGAAAACTAATACAGCCTTTTTGGAAGGAAATATGGAGAATCCTCAAAGAACTCCCATTTGATTCTGCAATCCCATTACTGGGCATCTACCGAGAAAAAAAAAATCATTTTATCATAAGGACATTTGCAATAGACTATTTATCATAGCTCAATTTAGAATTGCCAAAATGTGGAAATAGCCTAAAAGCCCATCAACCCAGGAATGAGTTAATGAGCCATGGTATATGTATACCATGGAAAACTATTCAGCCACTAAAAATAATGGAGACTTTACATCTTTGTATTAATCCAGATAGAGGTGGGACAGATTCTTCTTAGTAAAACATCACAAGAATGAAGAAGTAAGAATCCCATGTACTCAATTCTAATATGAAGGCAGCAGATGATCTAATACATGGAGAGGGGGTAGGGGAATGACCAAGTAGGAAGAGAGAAGGAAGAAGAGACAGGGGGATCGAGGCATATGGCGCACCTCTTGAGGGTGGGACTTAATTATAAAGAGGGCTTTATTTAATAAATGCAACCAATATAACCTAATTCTTTGTACCTTCAATGAATCCCAAACAATATAAAAATTAAAAAATAAAATGTATTTTAGCCTAAAATGTTTAACATACTTGATTTATCACATTTCCATTCATCTGTTCATACCTCTTTACAAATGCCTAAGTCATTTAATTTGTTGAAACATTTCACAGAGACTCACAGACATCAGTACACTTTCCCCCAAATACTTCATCATGTATATCAATATTTAGACCATAACATTGAATTACAGTTCCAATTTTTACTTTTCAGGTGCAATTACATACAAGAAAATGAATTTCTTAATATATTAAATTGAATTCTCTCTGCTTGTTAATGAGTCACTTTTATATACGTAAGGCTATAGTGCATTCTTCAAATAAAATAACTGAAGGTTCATTTCTACTCTCAATAAACGTGTATGCATACATACATATATGTATGTAAATATGTATATTTATATATAACTTCTGTATAAGTATATTTACAGATATACAGGCATATTGACATATAGGTATATATTTAAATAACAAAAGGATGAAATTGTATATAAATCTGGATATAAGATTTCAAAGAGATAAAAATCATTTTTCTTTTATATTTGATCTGTTACATAGATTCTGAATGTATTTGGATATCATCAGCTCCTAACTTTATTCCATGGAGTGGCATTTTCAAGGAAAGAAAGGAATTCTATGCAAATTGTTTTGTGTCAATGGGTCATTCCTATTTAACACATAATACTGAAAAGCAAATATGTACCAACCACTTTGCTAGGATATTATAATAAATAAATGAAAGAGAACATAATTGCCCTCAATTAGTTTGATATAAACTTTTAAACAAATGGTTGATATATAAAATTCTAAACATAATTAGGTAACATTATGCATAAGGTCCATGGGATTGAGAAGTCAGACACTGATTTCTGGTAAACACAGAGATAATTATAGTTCAAAAGCAGAGCTGAAAACTCTAAAACTTTAATAAAACAAACCAAAACCAAAACCTTCCTATAATGCATGACTGAAATTGCAAGAAGTAAATAAAATCTTCTGAAAGCCAAACAAACAAACAAACAAAGGTGAATCATACTAAACCTGCTGCCTTGAATGTTCTGAAAGTTCATTCAATGGCAATTCTACTGTTGTCTTTGATAACTAGAGCCCAGAGCTTGGGAATATGCCCGAATAGTCAGAAGACAGACACCTGCATAAATCCATGTGCCTCAAAGGACTGCACACTCAGTGAACTAGTGGTCCATAAAAGTCTACACAACTATAAAAGATAGTAAGGAAACCCATTTGCTTAGAACTTGGCTATGAGTAAAGAAGGAAAATGTCTGCACTGAGAAGCTTGGCCATCCCTCACACAGACTCCCGACCTGGATCTATACTACCCACATGGCACAAAATGCTTCAGGGCCCAATTTTGATTAAGGTGACTCTAGGTCGTTGGTATCCCCCAAGCAACTTTCAGAAATAAATTTAATTCCTCTGTGAAAAAAAAATACAACTCAACGCAAGACTTAGAACTTTTCACCAACGAAGTTCCAGTAGACATCAAAATCACAAAATGTAGTCCTGCAAAATAAGTCCTAGAAAGGGTTCGGATATTAGGAATGAGAAAGAAATTAAAATATGAGTTTTAAAATACTCATATAAATATATAAGCACACTCATAAAACATGGTATTTTAAAAATATGAATACATGTATGAATATGAAGTTAAAAATATAAGTAAAAGGCATATATTTATCAAAATGGTCAAGCATATTTTGAAATTCATCACATGGATTTTTGAGAATAAAAAAATCAATATTTATAATTGACAAAAGTTCAACATATGAATTAATCAGTAAATATAAGATTTCTGAAAAAAATTGATGATCCAGGTGGCAGATTTAAACATTTAAAGGATTTTGTACAATGAAATCACATAGAAATTAAATGATGAAAATTGTGCTAGGAAAAATTAGAAAGGCTAATATATATCTAATTATAGTTCCATAATTAGAAAACAAAAAAGGAAAGACAAGCATTTGAATGGAGAAAGTTTGTTTCAAGGCTTGAGGTATGGGAAGACAAAATAATTGCTGGGTCTGCTGGAATAATGGGCTTGAATAAAGGAACAGTTTTGAGATCAAGCAACATAGCAAATGGACCCCTGGGCCTTTTGCACAAAGGTTGGGAAAGGCAAATTGGCTTGCTCTTCATGAGACTATGGGAGGATAAACTTTATTCTAAAAAGTAGAAGAAAGTTCTTCATAAGTACTGGTAGGGCAAGTATTTCCAGTGATGAAAGAAAAATGAGGTAACACACAACAGTGACCAGGAGATTCTTGAAAATAGAAATAAATCTTGGGTGTGTTCTTACAGGTCTTCTTTTGAAATTGCTTATAGTAAATTACAAAACTTACTTCTTTATTTTGACATTCATTGAAGGAAGTACTCATTGGTGAGATTTATGAATTTTCATATCTTTGGTTAATTATTACCAAACCCTTTCTATAAGCCCTTGAAATCTTTACTGCAATATCCAGTAATTATAAGTAATGATTATAAAAGGAGGTCATAATTTCTTGGAATTAAACATAAAAGATTCTGAGCCAGAGAAACTTGTGAACATAAGGAGAAAATTTAGAAAAAATGAGGAAACTACTAGATTTGGGCCAAATTTTAAGATTTATCTATTATACTGTATTTTAAGTACAGTGTTATACTTTTTGTTAAGTATTCACCCTAGAGCTAAACTAGAACACCCACATTTTGAGAAGAAAAAAATGTCTGTAACCAGGGAGTAAAAGCTGACCTGAGATGAATCCTTATATTCCTGAGAATGTAAAATCAAATTTAGCTAAAAATTGTAAAAAAAAAAAAAAAAAAAAATTATAAAATCTGCATTATAGAATTTTGGCAGTACAATTTTTTGATAGAATTTTTAATATGGATAGCTGGTAGTATATCAAATTAGTGAAATAAACATGCCTAAGAAATTGCTTCTTGTAATTCAGTATGTAAAGTAGCATGCTGAAATATGGCATTCATCTTTTCCTAAGGGTCATACAATTCCTTGAAGTTAGGCTATTTCCTTAGGGAATGTGAGAGGCTCCTAGCAGATAGCTTTTAGCTTTTACTGTGCTTTACTCACTCAGTGGAGATTGCCCTTAGCAATTACTTTAAAATATAAGCTATAGACCAAGTAAATGAGGATGTCTCAAAATGATTTTTAAGTTTGCAAACCCTTGTGTCCTTGTCCTGACTGGGGCATGTAAATGCTTAGTAATAATTCTACATGAGGGTCGTGCCTATGGGCTCAGTGAGTAGGGCGCTGGCCCCATATACCAAGGGTGGCAGGTTCAAACCCAGGCCCAGTCAAACTGCAACAACAACATAGCTGGGCATTGTGGTGCGCCCCTGTAGTCTTAGCTATCAGAAGGCTGAGGCAAGAATTGCCCTAGCCCAAGAGCTAGAGGTTGCTGTAAGCACAAGAGAGAAGAATTTAAATTATGATTAGACAGTGACTCTAATTTTAAGGAATGAGGGACAATAACAATTATTTAAATGTTGCCTCCAGGAAGAATGTCATAAAATTAAGCACTGCTGGTTCCAGCCAAACAACCTCTTGGGATGGCACAGAAATGAGATAGTGTGACTGACTCCAGAGCCAACTAATAGCTGTAACACACACACACAGCCAACCACCCAAACTAAACCTTAGAAAACCCTCAGGAAGGCAGAATGTGGCAAGATGTTGGTGATGTGGTGTTGGTTGTAGTACACGAGAGGCTAATGAGATGAAAGACCAAGGCACCCGGGAAGTAACCCAAGGGGCAGAGCAGCCATCTAGCTGTGCTCCTGTCTCTCCCTCATATTGCCCTAGGGCATTATCACCTGTCCCATTGCTACCACTATCAGAGCAGCATGAGCTCCTGGCTCTGAAGATGCTGCAACATTAGGCAGAGATGAGATGTTGCTGTGTTGAGAAGCGTTTTGGCAAGTGCGTTTGAGCTTACCAGACATAACGTTTCCCTTTCTACCCCAATAAGGTAGAATAGCTCAATGGATAGAGGTAATTCCTGAAAAAGGGCAGTGTCTATTGGGAGATTTCCTGGGCCAAAAGGTATGAACCTACCTTACAACATGGAAGTTTATCCAACCCAAAGGGTTTCACCCTACTTAATTCTTGTGGTGGGTAGAAAGTCTCAGATTCCAGTTTGTTGTGTAACAATGATTTTCATGTTATATGAGACAAGAGGACATGTGATAGTATCTCTGAGGAATGTAACCACTTTTAAAAAATTTCAAAGTAAATGAAACAACTTGCAATGGCTCAAGTAGATCCCGCAAAGTTTATGTGTTAAAAACGTACCATTTCCAATCCAGGTTTTCTGCCACCTACATTCTCCCCAGCTCTTATTTATTTTAGGCAAGAAAGAGTTTGGTGGATTATTTGTAATTATCCTATAGTTTTAAAAGAGAAAAACATAGATATGAATTCATCTGATGATTTTATTATCTATTTTAGGTTACAGAAAATAATTAAAGTGTTTTTGTTTATCTTTGTTAATAAATTTTTAAAGGAGATACTTCTTGAAGCAATCTCCAGGTGGAATCCAGGATTCCACTTTCATGTCTTACAGTAGAAAACGGTTTCTCTCCTTGCAACTTTCTCAGTCTTCTGCTGCAAACCATGTAATCCTCTGTTGACATTTTTTTTTTCTGTTTTGCATTGCAAAATGCGTTGTCTCATTTAGTCTTTCCTTGGTGTCTAAACATGATGGTTTTCCCCATTTTTTAAAATTTTTGTTCTTCACATCGCTCACAAGCTGAGTAATGAGATTTCTGTAAGACAGGGGTGTCTGAACTTTTTCTCCACTCTCCTTATCTAATGAGTAAAGAATGTAGTTGTTTACAACTTCAACCCTCATCAGCCAGCAGAATAATTTATTCCACCATTTGTAAGATCGTCCTGTGAATCCGTGACACCCACAGCACTGATCAGCTCTATCCATTCCTCCTGTAAACTTTGTGTATTCTAAAACAATGACCGATTTTCAATTTGAACAGGCTGTTTCTTCCTATAACCAGTGATTGATGTGTTTGAGGGCCAAAGAATGGACTCAGCGTTGTCACTAACCTCTGGTCACGAAATAAGAGGCTCATTATTTTCATATTACATTGATAGGCACATAACTCATATTCCTAAAGTTTCTCCTTTTCGGATCACTTGGAAAATCCTTCCTAGAAACTATAACTGTTCCTGTTATATATGTATTTTCATTGTATGCAATTCCAAAGCAAGTTGAGGACTCACATAGAGTCTGTCAGTGTTGTAGAATTTCATATGTGCTTGAAAAGTCTTGACAAGTGAATCACTACTCGGGGCATCAATGCAGGTCAGGATGCATAAGACTTTCTGTTGTTGTCTTGCCATAATAGGGAATCTGAGAAAACATGTAACCATTTTCTGAATGAAACAGGCAAAACATTCATATGCCTCACGTTGTAGGCTTCTTTGGACTGTGATATTTGAACTGAATCTGTCCATGGAATGAATACAACAGAAAAAAAAAAATGTGTAGGACATCTTCCCTCATCAGAGTGGAACAGGAAAACCCTTATGTTGGACAACATCTGACATAGGATCAGAAAGTGTTTCCAATAAAACAGTGTTGATAGGTAGAATCTTAAAGAGGCAGAACACCCACACATAGATAAATGGCATTATCTCAAGAGTGAATTTGTTACAAAAATGAGTTCAGTCCCCTTCCCATTCTTGTCCTCTCTCACCCTCTTGCCTTTGACCATGGAGTGATGATGCACCACCAGATGCCCTCACCAGATACTAGCACCTTGATACTAGACTTCCCAGCATGCCGAAGTATAAGAAATAAATTTGTTTTCCTTATATTAATTACCCCCCTTAGATATTTGATGTAGCAACAAAAATAGGCAAATTCTACAGATGAATCAGAATAAATATATTAGCAAGAACTCAAAATGTGCACAAGAAAGAAAGAAAAAACAATATCATAAACTTAGACACATAAAAGCTATTACAAAGAACCAACTGAAAACATTGAGTATAAAAAATAAAAGTCAAAATATGAAACTATTGAATAATAGAATGGCAAAACATGAAGAGTGAGTTAGAAAAGTAAATGATAATAAATCTATTTGACAAGGCTTTAGAAGTAGATAAGGAGATGAAAAAAAAAAAAAAATCCATGGAGTCAAAAGGAAATTTTCAGCACCTATGCAATAAGAGCTCCAAGTGGAAAAGAATAAATTAAATGGAAAAGAGAAACCTTGAATTAAGAAAGATGAAAGTTTTCAGGTTGCTAGGTCTCAGAGAGTCAAAACAGATAAACATGTGAGAAGACAACAAACAAAATGCCACAATTATGGGTCATAAGCAGAAATATAAGAACATTAGAAAGAAAGAAAAAATGTGAAATATGGAATAAAAGAGAAGATCAGACACCAAGGAATATACTTCAGATTGAAGACAAGTTTAACAGGAATTCCACATTATGGAAAACAATGAATACATACTATATATATATTATTATTTTTTTGTTTTGAGACTCTGTCTCACTTTGTTGTTCTGGGTAGAAAGCTCCGACATCATAGCTCAGGGCAACCTCAAACTCTTGGGCTCAAGTAATTCTTTTACCTTAGCCTCCCAAGTAACTGGACTACAGGTGCCCAACTATTTTTTAAATATGTTTCACTATGGCTCAGGCCGGTCTTGAATCGGGGAGCTCAGGCAATCTACCCACCTTGGCCTCCCAGGATGCTAGGATTATAGGCATGAGCCACCGTGCTGGCCTTCAAAATATTTATAAAACCATTTAAACTTAGGTAAAATATTTTCTGAAATGCGAAGCCTTCTAAAATGTACTGTGCAATGCCTCTCTTTTTCTTCTTGAACTCTGCCAAGAAAATTTTTCAGAAACCTAAATAAAAGGAATCAATGAAGTAGGGAAAGTGAGTAGATAATGTAATTATATGCATTCTTAGACGTGAATGTTGTACTGATTTTGTGGAAATTCTTTTGTATTCTTTACCTTTTCTTAACCCCTTCCTACACTAATATTCTTTTTAATGTACTTCACCAGCTTTACCCCACCATGCTTTAGCCAATACAATGCTGCACTTTTGCTTACTCTTGTGGAATCCTGACCTCAGCCTGCCTGATGAGGAAAGGCATGAGACAGGGCCTTGAATGACCCCCTGACTGTCAGCTGACCAAATGTTCACATGTATTGATATATGCACCCACCCCACCCCCGCCACACACACATACATACATACATATATATTCCATTACTTTCCAAACTGGGGCTCTCATTTCTTTAAAGAGTTTGCCACAGGGTGCTCTGCAAAGGTTTATTCTGACTGTTGTTCAAGCTACACTTATATACAGAACCTTATAAATCTCAGGAATTGAAAAGAAACTTAATGGTCATACTCTGTCTAAACTTTCAGAAGCTTCTCTTACCTCAGGCAATCTGTCAGTTGTCTGAAACAGATGACTTTGTTTTTTTAGGTTGGACCTTGGTTCCTGTTTGTTCTGAGCCCTTTCTTACTTCCACTAAATCTACCCTTTATTTAAAAAGCACTGTATGTGTGTGTGTGGCCACTATGCACACATAACACTTTAGTTATCTGTTTTCCCCATAAAATTATTTATGTCAAATTCACTGCATGCTTTTCAACAATCTTGGCAGTGAATTAGCCACAGAACTATAGAAATAAATAATGGTCTTTTTAGAGTGCTTAAGAGAAATAATGGGTAATTAACTTGAAATGTGTACTTTTTCTCACAATTTAGTGTTAGTATAATTGTTTATGTATAAGAATGAAATGGTAGTACAAATTTCCTTAGCAGCAAAAGTAAAAGATCGTTATTGGCTTACAAGTTTAAAATTCAAAAAAACCCAGGATGGAACTAGCAAGGATGGAACAGATTTACTATTAGCTTTCAGTCAAAAAACCAATTTACTCATTCAGAAACACCTACCTATTAAGGTTATGACTAGGTCAGAAGTACCACAAATCAGCTTCCAAAGGTAGAATTTTGCGGTGAACTTGCCTGGGTGGAAAGAAACCTCTATCCTGCCTCCGTTCTAATTGTGGGTAATAACAGGGCATCAGGGCCTATCACTTTGCAGTAAGCTAATAGGGGTCTTTACTTCAGATATCATTTTCCAAAACACACAAACAACCGTAATGCACTCTAGTGGGCCCGTTATTACTCTTCGCAACTGCCAAACAGAATCAGATCCCTGAAAAGCATCGTTGTTTATGTATTTATCTATCCAAAATCGGTGCTGCTGTGAGCAGAAGCTGCTGGTACAGCAAACCCGAGACACTAAGATCCGACAGCTCTGAGAATGTCCACAGGAAAAGCCACCTTAAATTAATACAGATTAAATGTCTTTATACTGTTCATATTTTTTAAACCTGTGCACTTTAAGTATTTAAGTCTAAATTGATGTGTTAGTCCTTATTTCCAAAAAGTCCAGTGAAATTTACCCTTATTTTAAGCATGAATTTTCATAAGAGCAGTTAGACCTAAAAGAGGAAGAAAAAGAAGGCAAAATGAGCTATTTTGAATAAAAACATTAATAACATTAAAGTGGAGTGCTTTAGCAACAGAACCATATTGTTATATAAAAAATAAAAATGGTATTTCTAGATACAAACCCCATGTATTAAAAAAGGGTTTCAGTTGTCTTTTATAATTATTTATGTCAAATTATTTAATTTAGATGCATTTTAAATAATAATCAGATGAGTAGCACAATAAAAATGCAGATGTTTTATTGAATGGGCTTTACTCATTTCAATTTTGGGCAGAAAAGGATAAAGATACATATAAACTTGTCTCCACACCATAGTAACTACATTGCTATGTGGCTGTTCCAGGTATAAAACTATTCTACTCTATTTCTATAAGAATAGAAAGAATTCAAGATTTTACAAACAAATGCAGTCTTAATTCTTTAATAACATTAACTTTTCAAAGAAAAACGTCTGAAGAAATGATTAATTTGTTAAAATAGAAGAGAAAATGAAGCATGAATATCTCAGTTAATATGATAAGAAGAGTATGTATGTGTCCACATTCACGGGACTGAACCATATTATTCTAGGAGACTATCCTTGCAAGGAGGAAGCAACAAAATGTGCACATGATGGTATTACAGTAGGTTTACATCCAGAGCAGCTGATCTTAGATTTACACAATGTATGTTTACATGCACACACACAGACATAGGCCTATAATTTTCTTAGTTTTCATTTTATTTTATTTCCTTTATGGAAACTATATTTCATTATATTAGTTAGTAAACCATAATATTCCAATTCTTAAAAGAAAATAAGGTGCTCTTATTTAGGGACAAACTAAAATTCAATATTGCCTCTTAAAAATATTTAAAACCAATTCAGAAGACTCTAAGTCAAGGACTCCTAAATCCTTAACTTTTCTTGGTACTGTATTAAGATATAAAGCAATATACAAAAAACTAAAGAACAAAAAAAAAAATTTAAAAAAAGCTAAAGAACTTTTTAGGTTTGTTCTAAATTATGTCACAAATTTAGAACAAACTTGTATGCTTGTGAAAATCTTATGCTAATAAAAATAGCATTCTTTAAAGGATAAAAAAAGTTTTTTTTAATAAAAGCAATAATTTCAAAAAATAGCATGTTGCATCATGTATTTAGGCCACTGATGGCACATTTGATTGATTTCTGCCACAACCAAGAGTTTGTAAACTTTAATAAATGTTTATTATGCATTTGACTTAATAAGGCAGTGTACAAGTAATATTACAAATATTATAAGAATGGATAAAAAAATGGTTGCATCTTACACCCTTACTATAAACATGAGCTCATTATTAAGCAACTTCTACTAATTAGGGTAAAAGTAAAAGATATCTCTTTTTTTGTCCCCATAGAAACCATATTATGGAACATGATCTCTCATACCTTTAGGGAGATATTAAATAAATTTCAGGCAATTTCCCTACTTTGTTTATTGTAATCAATCCATCATTAACAGCAAAACAACCAAATATTTTTATTTTTGTTTTTTAAGACTCTGGAATAATTCCATTTCATTAAATATGTGTAGTACTGCTTCATTGTAAAACCGAAATTCTACCTAATTTAGGTTCCTATTTCTGTATAGTGTAGGCCCATCCTTCCCAGTGGTAACATTTCTAGGTCCCTCCATAATTAGGAATTATGGGAAGTGTTTTCCTAAAGATTAATTCATTACTCTGATAGATATTATAATACAGTGGAATGCATTATGATAATATGACTAACTTAAATTTGATTTTGGATTATTTATTTTCATTAAATAGGAGCAAATGTTAATGTAGTCTTGATCCAGTGGTCTCATCTGATTACTGATGAAGTCCTTGGGAAAAACAATGTCACTATCTAATAAAAATTCTCATGTCTTGTTAATTTTGTTAAATTATGTTCTAAAAGCAATCAGAATGCTGGAAACTATTTAAAGTAAATTAAAATATTAAAAATACACAAGAAACCAAATGGAGTAAGCCTGCATCAGTGATTAGAAACTTCATATGAGTCAGTCACCTTTTATTATGCTTAAAATGTAATATTTTAAAACATGTATATTAAATATTATAGATATTTTTAATTTATTCAGTGTAAATTTATGTAATTTTTTATCTTCGTATTAAAAATGTTAACATAACATTTTATCTCTCTGACAATGCCTTCCAAACTCGTAAATAGTAATGTCTTCCTTTAACAAAAAATGTTTCATTGCTATAGCTGTGCACATGTTTTTTTCTTTTCCTTTTAGAAATCTTTTAAATTATTAATTATTATGGATACATAATAGTTGTATATCTTTTTTTGCAGTTTTTGGCCTGGGCTGGGTGTGAACCTGCCACCTTTGGCATTTGGGGCCAGCTTCCTACTCCTTTGAGCCACAGGTGCCACCCAATAGTTGTATGTCTTTTAAAATAAATTTGAGAAAAATTTTAATTGTGTTTATATATATGCATTCATATGGTATGGTATAGCTATATTATTTCCTTCTTTTGTAAAAATATGTGTAAAATTTTCAAAATTTCTTTAAAATGATTGATTTCTGTTTGAGGAACTTAAGCCATAATAGGTTCTAAAATATTTCAAACATACTAAACAGCAACATGCCTATTGTTTTCAGTAGATAGATCTCACTATGAGGAGACTCAGGATTCACACTCTGTCATGAGGAAATATTGTACCTTTTCTCTCCTGCTCATTCACCTGCATTTATGGCTTACAGCAGAAGTTTGGTTAAGTCTCCTTGCTTTGATCATTGTCTGATGGTCGATTCTTAACTTAGTATCCAACATAATTCTTTAAAGGCTTAAATCAGAATCACTGTTAGTGCCCAAATTTTCCTGTCCTTTTTGAGTCTTTATACCTTTAAAATTATGTAGTAAACCCCAAAATCAGATAAGATCTCTGATTCATATGAGTCTGATTTGACAACATGATCTTGTGTATTATAGCAAGCTTTGTTTTCCAGGCGTCCTCAAACTACTGTCCACTGGCCACATGCGGCCCGCCTAGGACAATTATCCAGCCCACCGGGTGTTTTTTCCGCTGCTGCCTGTCCTGCTTAACAGCCAACTCATCCCAGGGCCAGCAGTCCAGCTCTCCAACGGTCTGAGGGACAGTGAACTGGCCCCCTGTTTAAAAAGTTTGAGGACCCCTGTAACTATTATTACCTTCATAGAAGTGTGAAGACTGAGGTTTTGGTTAGTATTCTTTTATGCTTTTACTAACAATTGCCAACTGATGTTGAATAAAATGAAATCTAATTGAGAAATACCACTTTGAAAGTCTCCTATTATTTTAAGACATAAACTGATACATAAAAAAAGTTCTCCAAAGATTAAAATATTTCAAAACTCCAATTGATAACTGAGATTTTTGTTTATATATTCTTGAACTTCTTTTCTGTAATAGGTAGTAAGATAACAAAGAAGGACAAGTAATTCTTTTCCTTGATAGGTTCTTCTGGTCTTTAAACAGGGTTTTTTTTTTTTTTTTTTTTTATTAAATCATAGCTGTGTACATTAATGCAATTATGGGGTAAAATGTGCTGGTTTTATATAACAGAGATTTTTTTTAATCAAAAAGAAAGTCCATATTGAAAGATATGCATTCTCAACATCGATTTACTCTTTCTATATGTAAAAATATTTATTTTGACAATTATTGATTCAATTTAGATTGGCGAATATTTGTGCCTTTTTAGATGCAGTTTTAAATTATGAATATGTGATAATAATTGCTGTTATATCTCTGTTCCAATGTTTTTTTAGTTCAGGAAGAGACTTTTTTACACAGTAATCCACTCAGTCAAATATTGTATTAGAATAATAAATATGTCATTTATCACCAATGTTAACATTTTAGTAAATATAAAATACTCTCTTTAATTACAGTTGTTTCAATTATGAAAGAAAGAATTTCTGTAAGGTTTAATTTCCTTCCATAAAGTATATGAAAAAAAAAAAGAAAAGATTGTTGGAATTGTTGGAATTATCTAATTTTCTGTTTGAACTATCTGACAAAGCTGCTTAAAACTGTCATCTTTTAACTCTTTGTTAATGAAGCAAGAGTATCAACAGTTCAGGCAAACAGTTTGAATGCAAAACACAACATGGTTTCAAACACAGGCTAACAAATTTAGAACTGTCATTTAATCTAAATGTAAAGCCATGCTTCATTCATTAAAGTAACAGCATCTCTGCTGCTGCACATGTTAAATAGTTATCTTTAGGCACAATCTTTTTAAAAGAATGATGGCGAATTCTGATTCTTCTTCAGTCAATTTATATTTTTTGATTCTGTGAGGTGTTGTTGAACATCACAAAATATATGTCTTCTGATTTCTTATGGTAATTATGCAACTACAGCTCTGATGGTTGATATTAAATAGCTACTAAAATTTTGTCCAACTTACACACACCACTAACTGTCTTAAAAATAGAAAAATCATTAAATGTTCTCTATAGTTTAGATTATTTCTGTTTAACGCAAAATTGAAAGGCGTTACTTCACAATGACATAAAGAGATAGATTTATACCATGCAATGAGAGCAAAAACCAATGTGACAGATTTCAGACAACTTTCTGCATGCCACAGGGAAGCCTTGAGCAGCCTCCTTTTCACGTGTGTAGTTGATGTGTGCCCACCATTCCATGTTTCAACTGGCTCTACCAATTGTGTTGCCTATAAAACTGTCTGGTATTCCTTGTGGTCTAGACGGCAGCATCACCAAATACTTCTCTCATCAGCACCCAAACCCCACAAAAGTTAGATCTTTATCATTGAGCAATCTCATTTTATTATCCAGACTCTCCTGGAAGATATAAAGGCAGGAGAGAAGAGCTATAAATGGATTTTTAAAATTTAAACATATTATATGGAGAATCTTCAAAGAACTCAAATTAGACCTTCCATTCCATTTTGCAATCCCATTACTAGACTATCTACCCAGAAGGAAAATAAAACATTTTATCATCAGAACATTTGCACTAGACTATTTATCACAGCTTAATTTACGATTGCCAAAATGTGGAAATAACCTAAATGTCCAGCCACCCAGAAACGGATTAACAAGCTGTGGTACACATATACCATGGAATATTATTCAGCCTTTAAAAAAGATGGAGACTTTGCATCTTTTATTTTAATCTCAATAGAGCTTGAACACATTCTTCTTAGTAAACTATCACAAGAATGAAGAAGCAAGAATCCAATGTCCTCAATTCTAATACCGAAGTGGGCTTGCCTCCCTCTTCCCTCCCCGCAGAGTCAGCTCTGGGAAGGACCCAGCCCGCCCCCTACTCCTAGCAAGTTCCCAGGCCACCTGCCTCCTCCTCCTTCCCTCTCAGAGGTGAACAAGGAAGAAAAGTCCCAAGTTTCACAAAAAAATCCCCAAGTTCTCAGTGGATGAACAATGGTAGAAATCCACCAAGGCTGTATTAATCATGGTTACCTAACTATAACCATTGTGATTTAAGATCTATCCATTGTCAACCAAAGCTGTATTAATCATTGTTACATAACTGTAACTATTGCTGTATCCATGACTACCCACGCTGTAACCCACCCACCCTCCAAACAGTAGTATGCTTGCACAAAAATATATAAGACAACTTGCGCACTACTGGAATGGGACTGTCTCTCAAGACAGTCCCCTGTGCAGATTCAATAAATTTCTGATTGATTGCACTTAAAGGGTGGGGTCCAACAATATATTTTCAGGTCTGAGGTACTACAATACGAAGCCAGTAGATGATATAATGCATACCAACATAAGGGAAAACTCAAATCAATTCAAGGTGGGGAGTGGGGAAATGAGGAAGTGGGGAAAGGGGAGAGGGAGTAGGACGGTAGGTTAGGGTGTGTGGTACACCTCTTGGGGCTGGAACTGCACCTAGTAAATGCAATCAGTGTGATCTAATTCCTTGGACCCTTAAGAACCTAAAACAATAAATAAAAGCACAAACCCATAAAAAAATTGTAACTGGGGAATGGGTGGAGGGAAGAGGATTGGAGGGATCACTTCTGAGGTTTATCTTACAAGGGTACAAGTGAATCTTTCTAAGAGTAGAATGTGAACATTTTAAAACAATAACTAAGAAAATGACATGAAGGCTATGTTAACCAGTTTGATGGAAGTGTTTCGGATTGTGTGTGAAAACCCCACACTGTACCCCAGAAGTGCATTAATGTACACAGTTACCATTCAATAAAAAAAAAAAATTGTAACCATATTCTGAACGACTGTAAATTTGAAGTTCAAAGTACAAGTCTACCTAATTCATATGTAAATAGTAATCTGTTAAAAAATGAAAAAAAAATCAAGGAAAAAGCTAAACGAGGGCAAATGTTGAATTTGACTGAACACTGAGAAAGTACAAATGAATAAATAGCAAAGATAAATGATCATGAAGGTTATGTTCTCACTTTTTTTTAAGAGAGAATTTTTCAAAGTGAGTGAGTGGGAAACATAAGAAAATATCATAGTTCTATCCTCATCTGCCTGAAATTCCTGAAAAACACTCATGCCCTTGACAATTATCAGTATTTCCAAGACTTCCTTGAAATTAAGCTGGAGTCCTGTGGCTATCCTGTGCAAAGGACTAAGTATGCTGTCACTTCTGGCCTGAGGCATTGAAGAGGAAATATGCAACTCTTTTCCTTTCATCCTTCTCAAACAACTGTTTGAAGTCTTGAGATTAAAACCACCTGAACTGAGTCATAACATAGGAAAAAAAGCTAACCTGTACCATTGTCCAACATGGCGTAGGTTTTTACCTTACATAAAAACCTTCTATGATAATTTCTGATATTAGGAGTTTTAAAATTAATATAGCGTCTTCTAAACTATTACTTCATAAAAAATGCACTTCTTTCAGTATTTCTGTTGTTTTCTTCCTCACATTTTCAGATTGTGGTTAAATATTTCGTTTTCAGGAAGGTCTCCTCTGACCATTTTACCAGACTAATTAAACTGCTAACTACAAGGTCATGACTACCCTTTTTTCTGATTATATATATATATTTTTTACAGCATGTTTTATAATCTGGATTTAGTTTTTTTATTTATAGTTATGAGTATACTTCTTTATTATATGCAGGATACAATAGGACTCACTGAGGATTTTCCATGGTTTTAAATTATACTGAATCCTCTGTAACAAGAGCAGAGCTTCATACGTAGTGGATGTTAGCACACATGTAATTTCTAAAAATATGAAGACATTTTCATTCCTTGGGGAGTATGGAAGTTAGCCTTGCAGAGCAAATGTTTGCTGTCTCAGGGAACTTCTCATCTGAAGCGTGGCTGCTGTCAAATCCAAGAGCAGAGGAATTCAGTGGTATCTCAGTTGGGTACAACAGGGGGGTGGGGTAAAGAGTTGTATTGTCTAAACACATAACCAAAGCCGAAGAGTAAAAAGACACAACCAGGTCTACAACTATAGATGTGGCCACCAAAGAAATGAACAAGGAAACAGAAGAGAAAGTTAAAGGAACAGCCTGAAAATTTGTCTGAAGGAATTCTGTTTTCCCTGGATGTTCTTGTTACTGTTGCTCCTTCTATATTATAGGGTAAATTGGGAGGAGGGATTTTTACTAAGATTATCACTAGTAGAAATATTACAGGACTATCTACTATCTACTAAATCAGGTTCAGGAATTTGTATAGAAAAACCATAATGAAATTTTAAAACATTTAAGATTAAACTATATGAATTTCTGTGTATTTTTTATTTTGCTAAATTTAAGATTTTCTTTTTTCTTTTTTTGTTGGGATTCATTGAGGGTACAAAGAACCAGATTATATTCAAGGCGTAACCTTTGGGAGCAGGACACAATTATAAGAGAGACTTTACCTAACAAATGCAATCAATTTAAATTTTTCTATGAAATAAATTTATCATTTATTTTGAGCATTATGACAGGTTTAAATTTTAGAAGAAAAAAGTAGTTGTTTCAAGTTACTAATATCAAACAACAGTGATAAAAGCAACAGCAACAAAAAAAGCCTAAAGCAACAGCAACAAAAAAGCCTAAGGAAAGTTTTAGTAACTTCTTAAGGTATTATGAGTAAAGTACAGCACAGCCAGAAGAACAATGTAGAAGATGGATTAACCAAGTTAACCAAGTTACACTATCTGGAAATCATTATTATTTATTACCTTACAAAACATTTAAAAATCTCAAGCTAATTATAGTATATATTTACATAGACTTCTGCACTCACATCTTTCATACCTCACATCCAAATCAAATTTAAATAGAATGGAAATTTTATGATAAATGAGTTAATCTACAATTATTTTCAATTGGTTCACTTAGTAATAGTATGAAAGAACAAAAATATCATTTCAATATCAAAAAGGATATTCATTGTGCTGTTTTGATTCCTTCTTATTTTTATGTAATAAGCTAAATTGATCATTCTGGCATTACTTCTCCAAGTTATCCCAAAGAGTGCTCTGACAATTCTTATTCATGAAATTTAACAATGTTCTTATATAGCAATAAAAGTTTTTCTTAATTGCATTTGCCACGAAAAGACATTTATGCATTTGGTGAGCTTTTTATAAGCTTTTTATAGACTCAGTTTCTTGAGTCTATAAATTGGCACCCTAGTTCTTCTTAGAGCATTACAAGTATTTCCCCCAAAATTATATGTAACTATTATCTAGCATGCTGAGATGTGTATATGTGATTGTATCAACAACTATACACATTTTCAGCAATGAAGCATGAAATTAAAATGATACACAAGCATCCACTTTTATTTTATTTTATTTAGACTGAAAAGTACTTGAATTAATAGGTTACATTTATTGAAATAAGAAATGTTTACATTTGTCAGAAAATAGTAATATAACAACCTATTTATAAATTAGCTTAAATATTACTATGTCGTAAAATTATTCTATTTGCAAAATAGTACTATTTCATTCTATATATTTTTTAAGTTTTATTTTCTTCCTAATCTGTATTATATACTCTTTTAAAATGTATTTTAAATCAGAAGTATGACAGTTCAAAATAATCTGATGAACAATTTCTTAGCAAAGGATAATTGTCACATACAAGTTCTTTCTTATTTTGATATTTTGGAAATACCTGTAGCATGTGCATTTTCTGATATATCCATGGCCCCTGACTTACACCTCCTTTAGTCCTTATTATAATGTCGTGGCACATCAGGTCTCAACAATAGACCTCAGAAAATATGTAGGATCAATCCCTCTCTCTGTACCTGAACTTCTCCAACCCTCCTTTCACCTGCCCAGTATTCTAGATGAAACAATGCACACAGAGATGCCATGAGGAATCTGAACAGCTAGGTATTGCTGTGTTTGGAACATGTTTTTTTTTGTCCAATAAAATTTGGACAAAGTTGTCCACATTTCTATCATGCCTACATAATGACGCCTCCATAAAAACCCAAAGGGCAGAGTTTGGAGAGCTACTGAATATCTGAACATGTAGAGTTTTCTGGAGGGTGACCAGCCCAGGAAGGACATGGAAGCCTCACAGCCCTTCCTTTGTAGTCACCCTACATATCTCTTCATCTGTATCATTAGTAACACCCTATGTAATAAACTAGTGAACATTAGTGTTTTCTTAAATGTTGTGAGCTGCTCCAGCAAATTGATCAAACCAAAAGAAGGGGTCATGAGAATTCCAACTTGAAACAAATCAATCAAAAGTTATGGAAGCCTGACTTGCAATTCATGTCTAAAGGTAGATAGTGTCAACTTTGAATTGAAGATACCCAGGTAGTGTCTGCTGCTTGTTGGTGGGAAACCACATTCCCACGTTGGTCACAGTTACAGTCTCTGTTAATTGTGGTTATGTTGGTATGAGAACAGAGGAAAAAATTGGTTAGAGTTTTTTTCTTCAGATACTTTTGTTCTCAAACACACTTACAAATTATTGTAGTACTGTAAGTTTTAAATTATCCTCTAACTTTTATTAAAATAATGAAAAATGCCGACCTAAATATTTCTAGGACAACAAATAGAAACATTGATATTTTTGCAGCAACTTATTTCTCACATATTTCATAAAGCAATTTTGAAACTAGAATTTGTCAACTCCTGCTTAATTTGTGCTTCAGTGTAGAGAAAAGCTTTTGGTGAAAGGGAATCTATGAAGCTCTTATATACTACTAGGAAAATAACCAATAAAATGTGCCTCTTTTTAATTTGGATTGATCATATAGCAAAATTGCAATCTTTTCCAAAGGTTTTGGTTCTACTTTACATCAACCGCTCAACAAGCTGGAAAAACCCAAAAGTTTGATGAAGTAGAAGTTATAAACACTTGCGTAATATTTCCAGAACTTATCTTTTCGCAAAACTTGCCAATGTCTATTTTGCTTATTGAATAGACTTGCCCAGGGGTGACTCCAATTGTTGAGTCTGGATTTCTTGGAAAATGCGCAAGGTGAGAATAGAGAGTTCTCTTTATCCAGGCAGTAGTGGGCTGCAACTGAACTCACCTTCCCAGGACCCAGAGGATTTTCTTACTCTATCACAGGGTGCTGGAATTTGCCAAAGTATCATGAAATTTTTCTAAATACATTCATTTGTTATTTATTTATTCCAGACCCAAACATGTTAAGGTTTCTCTCTTTTCCAGATTGGGGCACTGTGGTAGAGCCAGTGTAAAAGTGAGTCATCCGTAAAGCCGAGTGTTCTGGATTCATGTTCACTCTCACTTACATTTTCACACTCTGATGGGACGCAAGAGATTTTAGTGTCTCTTAGCCTCTGTTTTTTCAATCAGCAATCATAATACAGATTATGTATTAATTCATGATACAGAGCTTTTGTTATTGATTCTCATTTTGTAGAAAAGCAATGCTATTAAATTGCAAACAAATCACGAACATTATTGAATTGTGCTAACCTTTCATGTTTAGACCTGCTCATCAATAAAATGTGTTTTTTAGGTAAAAGGAATAATATGTTGTAAATGTAGTTAAGAGAATAACATCATCAACCAGACTACCTAGATTTAGGTAATAGCTGAAATACCTGCTAACTGTACAATCTGGGAAAGTTGCCTAAGTGAAATGTCTCCCAATATCTTTACTTGTAGGAAGGGAGTGACAATAGCACTTAGTGCACAGAGTTGTGAGTGTAAGACTGTTACTTACAGTGTGCTCAGAGCTCAGTAGGTGTTCTCTAAAGGTCCTTGTAAGTAGGTCAAGCATACAAAGGCTGTCTGGAAGGTATTTAGCCATGCAATATGAAAAACAGACACATACATGGCTGGATACTTTCTGAGCAGCCCTTTTTTATCATGGAAAATCCACATCACAACACTTTTAAGATGAAAGCATGCTCCTCTAATGTACACAAGCTAAGACATTCTCAGCAGACTAGAATATACAATCAACCTAGCTAGTGTGTCTGTCATCGGATAAATATAGAAATAAAATTATAATCACTTACAAAGACATAATAAGAAAAAATGACTACAGCTCTAAGAATTTGTGATGAATTTTGATGAAATTAGTATTAGAGGAATATTAGTATTAAAAATAATTTTAAGTCATTAAAAATGAAGGTTCAGCAGAGTTAGACAAGTTACAAAGAATGAGGAAGGGATCTACAAAAAATATATACAAGAATGTATGCATCTAAATAGGATGTACTTTCTCAAAATTTAAAAAGTTCTTAATTATTGTTTATATAAATACTGTTTTTGTAATCATACTCTAAAAGCAAAATGAGAAAAAATGGATGTCATATTTGTTGTCATATTTGTTAAAAATTATGTCAAACATTATTCAGACTATGTATTAGCATATATTAATATTTAGAACTCACATTTTATCAAATAGTAAACATTTTATTGCATTTGTTTTTATATTCAGGCTGAATTCATAATATATTTTTAACATTCAATATGAATATTATTTCAAATTCTAGTGATCTTCTTTAATCCCCCATTTTCCAACAGCAAATGCTCCTGACTAATTAGGGCCTCCTGTCCTTCCCTCAATAAGGTGACTGTGAATATTAAATGAGGTGGTGCATCAACCGATTGCTTCATTCATGCAAGGCATTTAATGAAGTTTAAATGTCATTATTAATACTCCTATGACAAACTTAGAGATATTACATAAGTGCTGCCCTCTGAACTCTTACTCCATGGTTGTAGATTGTGATATTCAAATTAAAAATAGCATGCCAATTTAAAAAGTACTATGATAGAGATTGACTAAAGATTCTGGATGGGAGAATGGTGACAGACAACTGGCAGAATGATTTCAAATCATTTTAAACCACCAAAATGTGGTTATCATATTGCTAGTGAGAACTGCACAGCTCTTAGTTCACAAGGACTAGTCCCCAGCTGCAGTGAGAGACTTGGCCACGCTCCAGCATGGCTTCTAGCCGGTATCTTTAGGATGACCCTGGCCCCCTACAATATGCCTCACAGGATAACTTATTGTCTGTTCAACCCAAAACTTCTTGATTTGTTTCCTTTAGCTACTTTATTCAGAAAGAATGGGGACTGTGGGGACTGAAAAGCCCATTCTTGGCAAGGGAGGACACTCCCAGAAAAAGGAAAATTAAAAAGTAAGCTGAGGGAGTCGGAACAAAGAAAAGTCAGCTAATTTACATTTAAGCCAGCCATTGCTAAATTTCTTATCTGAACAAGTTTCTGGCCTTTCCTGAAACTCTGGCTGACTGAGGATACAGCTTACACAAATACCCCTGCTGAGACTGTGAACACTGAGGAAAACAATGGCTGTCCAAAAGACTGTGGCAGAATCTAGACAAGATACATCATCTAAGTGGTTTCTTGCCCATTAAACAGACAAAACAGATACCCATTGTGGAGATTTGCATTTAGTTGGGGCAGAGACCAAAGGAATAGCTTGAGCCCTGAGATTATTATCCCTTATCTCAGAGGAAAATCCTCTGTGGTGATGAGAAGAGGAAAATGCCTCTCTCCACTGATTCCTTAGAGGAGATTGACACCAGTGGTATTTTATTCCACAATGAACTAGTGGAGTTTAATACCTTCCTAGGAATCTGTGTGTGTGACTCCAGACAGGAGGTTGCCCCTACACAAGGCTCAAGTTTCAGATTTCTCAAAACTATTCAAATCCTTAATGTCAATAATAATAATAGGAACTGATATGCTCACTCAGAGAAACTGCTGGTGCCTTTATTCCCTTCCTCAGTTTGCCACCTGGACAAAGAGATTTGAACAAAAGCTAGGTGAAACAGAGACTTGGGGCCACTCACTGGAGCCCACAATCAGGGTGATCCCCTAAGCTCCCACCTTTCAAAATTCTATTTGTGTCTCATGTCTCTTTCCTTATTGTTGTTCCTAGCTTTATATTTCTTCAGTAGGTTAGGCCAGTTCCATAGGTCTTATTGGACCCTGCCCCCAGGGCAAGACCCCTTAATTATAAGCACTTTCTCTGCTCTTTGAGATGTAAATCTTACACCCCAACTGTTTCCCCTATTTTGAGAGCTATCTCTGAAATACACATGTTCTCAGAGAAAATGCTCTCCCTGTTCTCAGACATGGAGGGAAAATACTAAGTTCCATGTGCACCTTGCTCTAACTGACATCACTAGTAACATTTTTTTCTCCTTTGATAAATGCCAATTAACAAGCTCAGAGGACTTAGTCACGTGGACTGCCCTGCTTAACACACTTCAGCTTCAGCATTTTCACCTTAACACATCCAGCTTTTCAAAAGTCTCCAGCCTTTTGTTTCAGTGCAGATGAATTTAGTCCATGCTAGCCTCTCTTTGCTATTTAAATAGTTATCCTTATGACTTTAACAGAGGTCCAGTCTCATTTACCTTTGACACTGGAGTACTAAGGAGAATTTATAAATAATTCAGGCACATTTCCTAACTTTCTCAAATGTTTTCAAGAGAAAGTACCATTTTCTTTACTTATCTTCTTTAAGCTAAATTTCAGAAATATCTTGTGAATATAATTAAAACACTTGAGCTTTTGTGCTTAAGTGACCTAATGTTTCTGTTCACCCTTGTGATATTAAGGGGAAAGAAACAGGTTATTTCATTCATATGTTATTTTTTTAATTTCTTAGAAATGTATTTTCACCAGGGAAAGAGCAACTGCACCTTTGTGTCACTCTACACCTGAAGCTTTACAAAAGCAGGATCAAAGACTTCTATGCAGAAGGAAAGTGTAAGTACCTTGAACCTTGTGCGTAACCTGGGGATTCTGTCCTCAGATCCTTGTCCTCCTTTAATCTACTCTACCAGAGGAGCTGGTCTTTTCACTCAGCTGCTGTCTGGTTACTTTCAATAAAGACTCCTGATGCATGATTAAAGGAGGAACCTAGAGGGAAGACTGGGTTTGGTCCTTGCTCCTCTCTACCTCGGACAGTGTCTCTCTAGGGATGGAATTCCTGAAGAAGACCCCTCCTGGTTCCATTTTCCTTCCCCAGGAGACTTAGACACTGGCCTTTAGTAGTACTGTCTCCACCTTTCTTCTTCCCTTTGGGGACAGTAGAGGCTTCCTGCACTTGCTAATCTCCTAGCCTGGTCAGCTTTTCTACAACTTGTATAAGCAAGTCCTTGCATTACATTTTCTCTCTTTTAAAATGTAAAGCTATGTCTGTTTTCCTGGTTAATCTGTAATGGATACAAATCCTCTAGAGGAAAATTGCAGTTAATGATGTGAACAAGCAGTAGAAGGCAGAGGTATCTTAAACAGTAAAACAAATCAATTCTTGTAAAATAATGACTTGTGTATTATACAGGGTGGCCATGAAGTTTGTGTGCAATTTAAAATAGTGTGCAATTTATTTATTTTTTTATTAAATCATAAACACATAGATCATGTATATATTAATGCATTTATGGGGTACAATGTGCTGATTTCATATAGAATTAAGAACACTTACATTACACTGGTTAATATATACCTCATTTCATTTACTTAGTTATTGTGCTATGACATTTATACTCTATACTAATAGATCCTACATGTACCCTTGCATTATGCACTATAGGTGTGATCCCACCATTCACACCCTTGATCTGACCTCCCTCCTGCCCTTCCATTCCCCTCCTCCCTCTCTCATCTTAGGCCATAGTTGTGATCTATTCTTCATATGAAAGTGTGAGGGATTATAAATTGGTTTCATAATGCTACTGAGTACATCAGATATTTTTCTTCCATTGTTGAGATACTTTACTAAGTAGGATATGTGCATTTTAAATTGCACATGAATTTTATGGACATCCTGTTTAATAATCTCTTACAATTATGTGACAGATATCACTTTATGTATCATTTTAATAAAATAAGCACAGTTAATTTTAGAATAGCTTAATATAGAGTGAATCCATGTTTCTGGGATCACTGTTAGGCTCACGACAGGTAGTGCATCATCTAAAATAGCAATGCTAATAATAACCATGAATATGCAAGTATTAGATCCACATCTCAGATTTTTAGAAGTTCAACCATAGCAACAAAAACAACAACAATAAAACTAAACGTAGCCTAAACATTCTTCTACTTAATCAGTTTCTAATTCAGCTTCTAATTAATGGAAGATAATTGTTTCCAATTTTCCCCACAGTACAAGCACATTTATATAATCATTCATTCATAAATATGTATGGTGACCCAATGGAGTGTGTAAAAGCTATTTATCACTAAAAAAACACTACATTAACATGTACCTTATAAATTACCAAATGTAAAATCTAGTACCTTATAAGAAAATATTTTCTTTATTTGTATTATTTAACAATTAGCTGGTCTCCTATAATGGTTTCTTTAAAAACAAAATGAACACAGTTAAGAAAATCACTTTTTTTTTATTTTAAAAACATCATTGCCTATAGTATATAAATTAGTATTTTTGGAAATGTGTTCTTAGAAAGCTTATATAAAGCAGAATCACTTGAATTATTTGATGAAATGACAGATTCCTAATCATAATCCTATCTTTTTCTAATAGGAGTATCTGAAAGTGGGTCTTAAAATGCATGTTTTGAGTTTCTCCAAAGATCTTATGTTAATATATGTTCAAATGTGAGAAACACTGATGTAGTGAAATTAAATCAATTTATCCAGTTCAAATTGTGTCTAATTTCATAAAACAAGCTATGTAATGTTCAAGAAATAAGAGTATAGATATATCAATAGAGTTTTGATTTAATAAGAGTAATGAAGAACTTGCCAATATAAGAACTATTTTGCACTGAAATATAAAAGCCCATAGATGTGTCTATTTGCCTATAAAATCATATCAGAAAGGCAAGGGATAAAAATAAAATGCAATTCCATGACACAAGACTGGCACAGAAATGTCCATCTTCAAAAGAAAACACAGTATGTGAATATGCATTTAACTAAGCTAAAATAGGGAATAATCACAGAGAAGATTCTAACCTACATGATTACATTAGCAGAGGCAGTCGAGAAATTTAGGACTGTTTTTGTTTAGTGCTACATAAGAACTCTGTGAAATGAGTTCCAACAGAAATAGCTCCTGCTTTATGTCAGCTTTTAGTTTTAGACTATTTCTGGTAGTTGAACTATCCAACTGGTGTTGAAAGTTTAGTTCAACGGTTTGGCAGTAAATACATCTTAAGGCAGCAGTTCTCAACCTGTGGGTCATGACCCACAGGAACTGTATTAAAGGGCTGTGGCATTAGAAAGGTTGAGAACCACTGTCTTAAGGGATCAATTTGAAGCAAAGCAAAACTTTAAATAAATTGTAAATTAGGCACACTGCAGTTTGCATCTCAAACTAAGCCTCAACCTATTTGTTGAATATTTCCTTAATAATCCTCTCATGCAAGCTTTATGTGCCTCTGTTACAACCACCCTTATAATGCCAGACTGAACCCCATTATCATGTAGCTAATTGCAATTCCTGAAAAGAAAGACTCCCCTTTCAAGAATGCATTCATTTCCACAGCCACTTTCTTTCTTTCTTTTTTTTTTTTTAAGTGTAATTATTTTCTACACTGCACTTTGGAGTCTTAAAGAACACTACATCCATTAGGATAGTTTTTATTACAGACCACAAGGAGCATACTTTTCTTGGAGTACTCAAAGTATCTTTTTGAAAATAAATATTTTAAATATCAATTACCACACAATAGTGTACCATTTTTATTTGTTCAACTTATTAAAAGGTAGGTTTTTTATTTTTTTTTCAGTTTTATGGTACTCACTAGATCTTCAAATCTGAAGACTATTTCATATAAAGTATATTGAAGAAGAAATCCAATTTGAGATGTTGCCCAAAGTAATACTTAACTGAATCAGGAATTTTCAAAACAAAATATTGAATCACCCCGACCTAAACAAAATAGATGCAGGACAAGGTCCAGTAAGTTAGAACCAAGATGATGAGGAGCAATTGCTTCTTAACAGTAGCTCTTCCTTATTCCTTCATTATCATCAAAGTTTTTAAAGAAACTTTTTTAAAGAAACCTTCCAGGAGAACCAGCAAGTTTGTCCTGCCTACTGTTAAGCCCATTAATGAGCTACAAGGATTTCCTTAAGAAGAGAGGGGGTATGATGAAACATGTCTGACCACCTTTCTCATGGTTAACAATTTAGATTCCAAGGTATCCTTTTGGCCAAGCAGGGGTCCCGTCAGTCATCTGCTGGAAGGAGGGGAGTGCTTAAGAGTTTATCTTAGCTCATACACCTGATGCCATGACATTTCTTGTTTGACCATACTTAGTCAAAAAGAGGGTGTTACCCTAATTCCAGGAAAACACCACCCCATCCAAGAAATAACATAATATTTCTCCCCTTGTTTAGCCTGTAATTAAGCCATTGCTTGAACAATGCAACTAAAGCCAAGGACCCACTGGGACTTCAAGTGGTTGCTAGCATTGGGAGTTACTTTCCTGTGTCAAGAACATGGAAACACCTGCTATTAGGCCCTTGAATATGTTACAGAAAAGTAACTATGTTTGCAGAATTCCCTGGTAAAAGTGACAATGTTTTAATTTAAGTAAATGAGATAAATTTGTGAAACACAACCAAAATTTATTTCATATATCAGTTGGGAGAAATGATACATTAAATATCATAAATAAGTAGTTTTGGTTAAATTCATAAAGATAACTAACTTAGGGGGCGGAGATCAAGGAATACAGCAGCGTCTCAGGTTACAAAATCAACACTCATAAATCGATAGCCTTTACGTATACCAACAGTAGCCAAGCCGAAAAAACAGTCAAGGACTCTATTCCATTCACAGTAGGGCTAAAGAAGACAAAGTATTTGGGAGTTTACCTAACAAAAGACATGAAAGATATCTATAAAGAGAACTATGAAACTCTAAGAAAATAAATAGCTAAAAAATGTTAAAAATGGAAAAACTTAACATGCTCATGGGTGGGAAGAATCAACATTGTGAAAATGTCCATACTACCCAAAGCAATATATAATTTTAATGTAATCCCTATTAACACTCTACTGTCATACTTTAAAGATCTTGAAAAAAATAATACTTCATTTTATATGGAATCAGAAAAAACATCAAATAGCAAGGACATTACTCAGAAATAAAAATATAGCAGGAGGAATCACTTTACCAGACCTCAGACTATATTATAAATCCATAGTGATCAAAACAGCATGATACTGGCACAAACAGAGAGAGGTAGATGTATGGAACAGAATAGAGAGCCAAGAGACGAATCCAGCTACCTACCATTACCTAATTTTTGACAAGCCAATTAAAAACATTGAATGGGGAAAATATTCCATATTTAATAAATGGTGTTGGGCTAACTGGTTAGTGACCTGTAGAAGACTGAAACTGGACCCACACCTTTCCCCATTAACTAAGATAGACTCTCACTGGATTAAAGATTTAAACTTAAGACATGAAACCATAAAAATACTAGAAGAAA
>NW_003852495.1:1367632-1384739 GCF_000181295.1 Otolemur garnettii
GAGAAAAGGGAACACTTCTACACTGCTGGTAGGAATGCAGACTAATTCGTTCCTTTTAGAAAGATATCTGGAGAACACTCAAAGAACTAAAAATAGACCTGCCATTTTGATCCTACAGTTCCTTTATTAGGTATATATCCAGAAGACCAAAAATCACACTACAACAAAGATATTTGTATCAGAAAGTTTATTGCAGCCCAATTCATAATTGCTAGGTCATGGAAGAAGAGCACATGCCCATTGATCCACGAATGGATCAATAAACTGTGGTATATGTATACCATGGAATATTATGCAGCCCTAAAGAAAGATGGAGACTTTACCTCCTTCATGTTTACATGGATAGAGCTGGAAAATGTTCTTCTTAGTAAAGTATCTCAAGAATGGAAGAAAAAGTATCCAATGTACACAGCCCTATTTTGAAACTAATTTATAGCTTTCGTAGGAAATATATAACCTAATTATAGCCTTAAAATATGGAGGGGGGAGGGAGAGGGGAAGGAAAGGGGTGGATGGGTGGATGGAGGGTGATTGGTGACATCACCTTTATGGTTTATCTTACAAGGGTACAAGTGAATCTTCCTAAAGAAGAATATGAATGTCTTAATAACTAAGAAAATGACATGAAGGCTATGTTAACCAGTTTGATGAGAGTATTTCAAATTGTATATGAAAACACCACACTGTAACCCATGATTGCATTAATGTACACAGCTATGATTTAATTAAAAATGAAGATAACTAAGTTAATTTTATTATGAAAGCATGGCAGAAAATATACTGTTGACTTTTCAAAATAGAAGCAAATAAGTTTTATATCAATATTTTAAAATTTACAAGAAATGATAGTCAGATTGAACGGAGCTAACCAACGAGGCATTATTATTTTATTTTTTCCTAGAGAATGATCTCAGTGTAGCATGTGAGACTAAACAGAGAATTTTAGCATTTAGTCAAATAATTTAACAATCCATGATATGTTAAATTAGCACATTTATTTTATTCAGAAGTTTGGGGCTCAATTCCAGTCGTAAAATTTAATTTCTTTTCTTCTTAATGTTATCTAAAACTACTTAAATGATAATAACAAATTGGGTCAATTTTTTAAGAGCAAGAATTTACCATTAAGTATACTATGAGAATTTGAAACAAAATGATTTTTTAAACATTTAGGATATTATATATGATACACACACGTGTATATAAAACAGGTGATGAGATATGTGATGAGATAAAGATATATCCCTGCTATTAATTTTAGGTATTATTAAATAAGAATGCATGAAAAGTTATGATCATTAACTTTGCCAATGTTCTGCCATATATCAATGAACGATACTTCAGTTATTTTAACTGCATCAGTCAAATATTCCCTCATAACAGATACTTTTCATTTGCAAGGACAGGATATTATTAAAGCACAAATGATTTCACCCCATTTGTACTGATATCTAAGTGCCCATCGTCACTCAGAAACAGTGATCTAAACTAAAGAATGTCAAAGTATATTTGGATCATATGACTACTTCTGTTGAAGTAGTCCTTTAAATCAGTTATTTTCTTTTTTTGGTAGCAAATCTGTCAAATATGTATTCTGCAAGGAATCAGGAAACTTAAGGTATATTTAAAAGTATCAAATTCAAGTTTTATTTATGTAACTTTTAATACTTACGTTGTCCTTCAGTAAATGCAAAGTGAGGCAATTTTATATTCAATTATATATTTTATAATACTATTTTCTATAATTCTTTTCTTTTAAGAGTCACTTTTAATTTTTAGCTAATTCAAGCAATTTTATTAAAAACTATAAAAAAACTTAAATTTTTTAGTGAAAAAAATCCTTAAATTTTTACCCAAACCCACTAAAACTGTTTTGCTTTTTACATGTCACACATAAGTGAAAAACTTCATTTTTTGCTTTTATTGTATGCTAAAGTTAATAAAAGATCAACTTATAAATAATTTCATATTTCTACATATTTCTAGTAAATAATATCTAATCTATTTTAACTAATGCATAATACAATGTTTACAAACTTAATAGATCATTTTTTTGGTTTGGTTTTGTATTTTATGCCTGGAGATCCCACTGGATAAGTGGGAAAAGATATTATATCAGAAAATGTATGTAAAAAACATAATTTTTTAGGTTTATTTAATGAATGTGCCTGAAATGTAACAATCACCAAATGATTTTATTTTTTATTCATTGTTTGTTTTTTTCATTTTTTGTCATGACTTTCTACCATGAACGTGGTTGACATTTAGAACATAGCCTACAATTTTTTAAACACCTTCAGTTATGTACAATTCCGTTTTAATTCCTGAAACTAAATATCAAGATCCAAATTCAAAGTATTGACATGTAATTTATTTACTGACCTCATCTCCACCAACAGAAGTTAAAGTCCCGTTAGGAATTTGGAATATTAGCAACTGTACAGTGAGTTGATGCTTGTTCTTTAATTCGTATTACACCAACCTACTCTCTAATTTTCTGTGGGTTCAGGTGTTCTTTCACTCTACTCTCCTCTTCTTCCTTTAATTGAATTGGATGAAATGAAAGGACCTAAGGTCCTTTACCTTATCTTTTTTTTTTTTTTTGGCAGTTTTTGGCCGGGGCTGGGTTTGAACCCACCACCTCTGGTATATGGGGCTGAGGCCCTACTCTTGAGTCACAGGCACTGCCCTAACCTATCTTATTTGTTGTTCCAATAGAGCCTTTGAATGTCAGCTTTATGCCACAATGAGTTACTCTTAAGGGATCTTTAGTGGATTTTTCTAGGTATCTCAAAATTTCCTGCAAATATTGCTCTAACAAGCCTTATATGGAAGAATATAAGAGTTGTACTTGAAAAATAATTCAATATAAATCCAATTAATTAAAATTGTCATCAGGCAGTCTATGGTTGCTACTTTATCTTTTGGGCGGGAGAGTTTTACTCCTCTTACATGGCATGAAGCAATGTCATATTCTTACGTTTCACTGACTTTCTTCTGTATCTTAGAGAAGTAAACATTGTTTGGCTTATCCAAACAATATCTGTAGATTGTCCTTCCTTTATCTTTAACTACTGATGATACTTGTTCATACTATGATATACAGGTTAATGGTAGTAATGGTACTGAAATAAACTGTCTGTTCCCTTTAGGGCTGAATCTCTCTAGCACAGTATAGGATATGAACAGAGGCAATAAAGTCATAATGGCCAATGGTCTTCTAAGCATCTGCAATTTCAGGGCTCAATCTAGACATATGATTAGACATAAAGCAGATATTAAGATGTTAGTAAAAATACAGAAGAACATTATCAAATTCATATATTTGTAGTTATATTGGATCTATCAAAAAATGTCTATGTCTACTTGCCATTTGGTCAAAAAGACATGGATGAGTGTTTTCAGTGGGCCAGATAATAATGGGGTCCCATTCTTATCTAGCCTTATATTCTAAAGTCTTTTACTAAGAATTCTCAAAATCCAATCCCAATTACAATATACATTTTCATAGATGTCACAAATCCAATAAAAAGAAACTAAATGCACTACCTGACTCCAATTAAAAGTTTTAATGTATACTACAGACAGTAATGCTAACCATAGTAACAGATAATCTAGCAATTCTCAGAACTTAATATAATAAGAATAGATACAGCACCACAGACTAATACAATAATAAATAGGAAAAAAGTTATTTTGCCATAGGTATAATGGTGAGATATAAGGGCTTGGTAGGTAGCATTTTATTCTGTGCTTCAGGGTCCTGTGTTTCTCCCATTTGCAACTCTGTGACGTGGGTGGGCCTTGGAGTTCTTTGCTTCTAGTCAGGTCATATTAAAAATTGGGGTGGAATAAGGTACATTTGAATACTATGGTTGTGAAGGGACATATCCTTTCTTTCTATTAGTGATCATGATCACATTATTCCTCTTAAATACTAAAAGTTCTAGAAAATGTATTCCCTGGTTGGGCATCTGCTTCCTAGTAACAGATCTATACCACAGAAGGAAACATGACTCCTTACATGTTTTTTTTTTTTTTTAATTTTTATTTTTTTAGAGACAGAGTCTCACTTTATTGCCTTTAGTAGAGTGCCCTGGCGTCACACAGCTCACAGAAACCTCCAACTCCTGAGCTTAGGTGATTCTCTTGCCTCAGCCTTCTGAATATCTGGGACTACAGGCACCTGCCACAACACCTGTTTATTTTTCTGTTGCAGTTTGGCCAGGGTTAGGTTTGAACCCACCACCCTTGGTATATGGGGCTGGTGCCCTCCCCACTGAGCCACAGGCGCCATCCACTACATGTTTTTAGATAGCTCTCTTCTATAGTCCCTAATAAATGTGGGCTTAGCCGAGCATGAAACATACAAATAAAAACATGAGTAAAAAGAAACAAAACAAATTCAAATACATTTGATTTCTTCAATAATAAATTGATGAGAAATTAATAGTTATATAAAGATTTTGGATATGTATAACATTATATACACACCAATACTTTGTCTAGAAAACCTTCTTATCAGATATTCATAAAACATTTATTTTAATATGTTTCTAAAAGCAATAATTTCAGGTTATGTTCTTAGATAATTAAAAGAGAATAATATTTAGAATTTATGACATTATTTTATTTACTTTTTATATGATGTGTTATATTAAATTTTCAGAACAAATATGTGAGGTTCTAGTTCAGTGATATTCAACTTGTGTGCCATGAAAAATTTTAAAGATTATTAATTAAATTATTTTTGAAAAATTCAAAGCACAGTAAGTATATTCTTTATTTTACTCCTTTTTTTGATCAAAATAATGTAAGTGTGCCACGGAAGTTTATATGTGCAAGTGTGCCGTGATCTAAAAAAGGATGAGAAACACTGTTCTACTTCTATATAAATATTCATTTCCCGAAAATGAAAACTGAAAAAGTAGATGAGTTTTTCTTCGTTTATTTGTTTTAAAGATGAATCTGGACGTGAACTCAACCTGTCTGATGCTACAGTCTTCACTTTTCTCCACAATGCTATGTTGCCTACTTGTGCATATTGGTGGGTTAAGATGAAAATTTTATAACCACAGGTTGAAATTTAACAAGATAGGTTGATCAGAACAACTACAATTAACACATGAAAATATTAATATTCATGCATTTTGGGGGATGGAATTTTACCATATCTAAGTGCAAAGTAAGAGATTTAGTAAAGAGAGTCAAATCCCGACAAGAGTCAGAACTATTATTATTCAGAGTTCTTATCAAACTTTACTAATAATTTAACCAAGAGACAATGGGAACTCAAGGATCCTGAAGTTGGTTCTGAGATACTTTTCATTTGTATCAGGTGCATTAGGTCCAGCCTGAGATTCTAGGATTGACACAGTCACCTCATTCACATGAAGGAGCCTTAGGTCAGAAAACATCTCCATGTTACCTGCAGACATCTGCATAATTGTTTCTTATTATCCAGGGAGCCATTGTCCATAAACCATGGATTTCAGGTGCTTACCATACGTAGTTCTATTTGCCATAAGTATTCCATAGATTAGCATTCTTCTGTAAGACTTTTCTTTTTTCTTATCAGGTGACATCAGGTGTGGACGGTGTCTACAACATTTTTTTCCTTCCTAGAAGCACCATTCCCATTGCTCCAGGTAAAGGGAGTAAGTGAATCGCATAGCTGCATCTTTAAACATATATATACCATAAATTGTACTGCTTAGGAATGAAAATTTTGGTTCTAAATACATAGTATTTAATAAACCTGTGTTGACATCACTAAATCAAAATCCTATTGAAATTGCATGAATATAATCCTAAAATCATTTTGCTAATATGGAAATTGATACATACACCACGTTTAAAAAACCAACATTAATTAATAAGATTCCTCCTTGCTTATATTTCACATTCTTATTACATTTAAACCATTCTTTTGCAGGTGATGAGTTCAATATAGCCAGTTTATGGGAGGTTATTTTTAAAAACAATCTATGGGCGTAATTATTGTGACTATTTCAACAAAAAAGAACACAGCAAGTCCAAGTATTTAGCATTTACTAGCTCTTCTAAAATGTAATTGTGTATGCAGACTAACATGATAAGTGAGCCAAATAATCATTTGCAATATTTGGCTTATTTTTTTCATAATATTCTTAGTTGTTTTTATTTCTTAGAGACAGCAAATTAAATTATTTTGCATTATAAGACACCTAAATTATTACAATTGTAAATATACTACAATATGCATAATATTTTAGCATGTACTAAATTGAGATTATTTGTGTTATTTCAGATGAATGGCTCTTTTTAATGTTCTTAAGTGTTCTACTTGATGCATTTTTAATATTTTTCCATTTACAAAAATCTAATAGTGATAAAGCCTCAGTTTATTAAATGAGCCTATTGCCAAATTACTGTTACTTATTTAGGGCATATATACTAAATAGTGGACCATTTTTCTATGGATTGTAATCATTTTTACTCTTTTTAATGTCTATTGGTCTATCATAAATAAGTAACTCAGAATCATCATTTAGGATTTTCTTCTCATGACAATAATTAAATGTCCCAAAAGTCCCAAATGACTGCTTGCATTCGCAAAGTACATAAAAGACCTAAAAGTAAATGATCCCACATACAATCAATAACATTTACTCTTTTGCATAAGACAGAGAAAAAAAATAGAGGTTAAAAATAAAAAGCATGTTACTTTAAAATTCATAGTTACTCTTTTTTTTTTTTTTTGAGACAGAATCTCACTTTGTCAGCCTGAGCAGAGTGTTGTGGCATGATAACTCATAGCAACCTCAGACTCTTGGGTGCAAGTGATCCTTTGCCTCAGCTTCCTGGAGTAGCTGGGACTACAGGTGCCTGCCACAATATCTGGCTATTCATAGTTACTCTTTCATTAACATTGGATATTAGTTTTTAAAGATTAAACTTTCATTTTAAACTTTTTTAAAAATTATTTTTTATTAAATCATAATTTTGATCCATTTATGAGGTTCGGGGTACTGCTTCGATATACAATGTGAAACGCTTGCTTACACTGAACTAAGTAACACATAGTTCAATGAAAGAAGAGTGCATTCCCTAAACTAAGTCTTTTTTGTAGGTGAGCAAATTTTCCAACACTTAGTCTTTTGTCCTCTAACTTGGTAAGGTCTGTTATTTCATATTATGTTACTAAATTCAATTAATTTTTTGGTATAATTAAATACTTTGGTATAATTAAAAACATGCCTCACTAAAATATAAATGTTTATAGTTATAATTTCTTCACATAAATACTACCATCTAGTTTTCATTTGTACCTTATGCAAAAAATGATATATGAGATGATACACATCACGTAAATACTTTAATGAAAAGAAGTCAAGTGCTACCTTTTATACACTGGAGCTTCTTATGAACCAGATGTAAAGCTACAGGACTTCACTGGGGTTTGTAGACACCATACTGAAGGACTTTCTGTCCTGGAATTGTTCTTCAGCTCATATAAAAGAGCTATGTGTATATACACATATACATAAACACATGTACATGCACAAGTACATATATATAAATACACATATACACATAGTACTTTACTTAATAATTTTATGTCATTTTAACATAAAAATAATCTTTATTCCAATTCTTCTACTACACAATTTAGCCAGTATATTGCTGGGAGAATGGTACACTTTCAAACATAAATTCTGTTCTCCAGAAACCCTATTTTAATTTCAAAATATACTACTGCATCTAGTGAACCTAGTGACATCTAAGTCTCCCAGGACCAATAGGTTAGTTTTGTTCTGTGCAATGCCATCTGTCAGAAAAGTAGAGGCCATCTCAGCTCCAGAGATCTACTGGTTTCTGGCATTGTTTACCTGTCTCTCTACTTGAAGCTATAAATAGCAATTTCCTGTCCTCCATGCCCTGTGGTGCTGCCATATGTTGTTACACTCAGAGAGCGCCAAAACAACTACAGCCCAGCTATTGTTTATCAACATCCAACTGGCAGAGATGAAATCGAACCAGTAGTTACTGAGCAACACAATAGATTTTCAAGACACTCCATTTGTCTATGTGGCTTTTTGCTAAAAATGCCATTTATTTTTGTAAACTAGTTTTAGGTGTTGAGCAGTACACTATTTAACACTCACTCTTTCTGTCTTTCTTACTAATTAGACCACATCATTTTACAGTAATCAGCTTTGAGCAACTATTTCTGGCTGAGAGTTAAATTCTCATTAGTTGAAGTCCATCTTGGCAATCTCATCTCCCTTGCCAGTGATTGTTACAGCAATTGTTAAATGACATAATTCCAATCAATTAGATGAAAGAGAAAGCCTGATGGATGCTTCTGGAAAAGATTTCCAGACTCACCAAAAGGGATATGTGCAGGAAGACATAGTCTCTTTTTCTACAATAAATGCTGTGTTATTAGCAAGTGATGCCTGTAGCTGTGGCAGGAATTTTAGTACTGTCAGAGGAACTGGCCTGGAGTTGAAACTAAAGAATGGCAGGACGGAAAGAGCCTGAGTTCATGACCAAATATTTAACCCATCAATTTAATCACCCTACCTCTGGAATTCTTCTTAGGGAAGTAACACTACATTTTCTTTAAAAGGTGAAAAAGGAGATAAGGCAGTTTCTATTTTGCCTTTTTTAATGTTTTCAGTTAATCTCCCTCTCTCTTTTGTGACTGCCTAATAGGAAGATGAAACAATTGATCTCGCTACACAGAAATCTTGAGTATGACAACCTCCTTTTTTAAAGATTGTAAGGTAGTATAAATTCTTCCATTGAATATTTGAAACTCCAGTTACAGTCTCTAATACCACAATCTGGTGGCTATTCCAGAGATAAGGCTTGTTATATATGCTCAAATTTCTTATGTGAAAGTTGAGTGGAAAGAACCATAAATAGCAGCTCTGAAAATATCTCAAGAGGCTACTCTTTGATAAAAATGATTAGGGCCTTAATTTCTTTACCCTCTGTGATAAGTTAGAATTCTGACAATAATCTGAGACATGGATCAATACATACCCACTTGTTCCCCATCACCCCAGCAGGAGTGAAATCTATGCTATTGCCACCAATTTTTGATTTCTCTTGGTTCTTTTAAAAGAATAGACAACTCACTCTTTCTGGAATTCTCAGATAGAGTGTAAGAGAAAATTCACTTTAGTTTGAATTCTAAATGATTATAATTGGGTGAATATAGAACATAGAATATTTTTCATTAGTTCTTATGATTTATTTTTTTTTTGTTCTCCTTCTACCAGAAAGAAAACATCTATCAATGTTGCTCCATTCCACTATTTACTGTGGCAGAAAATTCTTAAATTATTTGCATTAAAATCTTTTCGGGTGTGTTGGTTTAGGGTGGAGGGGTATAAGTTTTAGGATAATTTTACCTCTTTCCTTGAAATATGATTTTTTAAACTTATTTATCTTCTTCAATTTATTTATATCTGAAACTCCATATTGAAAACTTAGGTCTACAAGATGGTTTTATTTTACTATTATTAACATTTTAAATTATCACCCTATTTCATCCTATCATCTATGTGTTGCCTCTCATAGAGAGAGAGAATCTTATGGGTATATTCTTCACTTACACAGTTTTCACTTCCAGCCCCTGTCTGGTATTTTTTTTTAGAGTCATGGGCAAATGTGTTCTCCTTCAGTTCAGTTTTCTGTACTAATCAGTCTACTGTTTACTGCTTCAATCAAGGACTTGCACTTACCAATCATGTTTTCATTTTCTATGATTTTTCTTCATAGCTGCTTTCTCTACTTTTATGGTTACAGATCTTCTTTTATCTTTAGCGTATATAAAAGGGACATTTGCTATAACTGTGTCTTGTTTCCTTACATATGTCTATTTGAGAAGGAAGAAAGGTGAAAGAGAGCAGTGTAACAATAAAAGGAGTTGTGTGAATTTAAATGTTTACCGAAAATCTGCAGTAGCTTTCATTTCTTTAATAGGTCTTGTGTTCTTTTGCTGTTTATTCATTTGCAGATTATTTCAGTGTGTGCAGGGATGCGTGTGTGTGTGTGTGTGTGTGTTTTGTGTGTATTATTGGAGGAAGCTAAAATGTGCTAGCTTTAAACTAGCACTCTATTCAACAAATACTGGTGTCATACCTGTTGTGTACCTGCAAATCTTCTAGACTTTAGACAAACAACTGTGAAAAAAAATCCGCAAAGATTTTGACTCTTGAAATTTGCATAACATAGTAGCAATATCTATTAGAACTAACCAAAATAATCTGTGCTGGTTTGTGTGGTAGCCAAACAAACACTTAGATATAAGTCAGACGGGTCTTAATATTTCTGTAATATGATTTATGTGACCAAGAAACTGTATTGGTAATTTTATTCAATTTAAATTTAAATAGCTACAGGTAGCTATTACCCATATATAGGGTCACTCGGGTACAGAGATTAAGAGAGATATGGTAAATGAGTAAAGAAAAACAGAAAGGATATTTATAGACAAGGAGGATTTTTTGTGAGCAAAATAAGGTAGTATGAGAGGGATAGACATGATTGGGGTGGAAGAGGCTGTCTTTATATTGTACAATAAGAAAATACTCTTTAAAGAGGCAAGAAGTAACTTGACACTTGAATGATAAGGAGTTGCCAGTTCAAAGATTTACTGTAGAAGTTAAGCAATAGCAAAGGCCCCAAGGTAGGAGCAAACTGGGAAGGATCAAAGAACTGAAAGAACAGTGTGGCTAAAGTACAGGTGAGGGAGAAGAAGAATGAGGTCTGAAGTAACAGCCAGCACAGAGAGGGAGGACATGACAGCCACTTACTCCTATCCCAAGGATCATAATCCGTACAGATAGACTCGGTGAGTCTCTAAGACAAAACAAACCTCTCAGTGTTGGAAGTGTAAAAAAAATGTCAGAAGCATGAGAAACAGCATTTTCACAAAGTCTATGATGATACGTTTGTGAGTTTTTTGAAGTTCATGATTCAATTAATTAAGAGTTAGTATGAGCTCTCACAGATGAACATCGATAAGAAAATCTAGTGTTTTGACAAATTTCTTCAGAGAATCTGTGAATCAGTAGCCTATTTTCTCATCATATTAACATAGGAAATTATCTAGGATTTAACTATTTTCTCTTGTTATTATCTTTTTAAATCCATCAATGAAAAGTTATTACAGAGATGAGCTTGGAAAAACAATCTATATTTATGAATATGCTTTTCATTGTGACGTTTCAGGAATAGAGAGACAAAAAAATGAATTTTATCAAAGATCTTTATAGATGAAGTAAAGGTCTAATGGCTGCTAATTTATGGAAAATTTTAACATTTAGTGCTAAGGGTGAGACGTGAATCTGGGTTCAGTCACTCCCTTTTCATGTCACTTTTTCCTAAAAAAAATAATGTACAAATACATACTCTCTATAATCATTAACCTTAAAAATAAATTTTTATAAAGGATAGTAAGTAGTTTGGAATGTAATACAAAAAATACTAATTTAATTATAAGTAAAATTTCCTGAAATAAGAAGGTTGAAAGAGTAAGGTTGAAGCACTATGGAATGTTTTTCTGATATTTTATTAGACCATAAAACCTAAGTCTTCAGAGTTAATCATACGAGTTCTGCCGGTTTATTTCACAGACTTGCCACTGTGTGCTTATGGTAGCAGCACTGTACAAACAACTCCATAAAGTTTCATAGCCTTGGTGTATCAGTGGCTCATGGCTGTGGTTGTGTGGATGTGTGGTGGTATTTTGCTGAGTGGTGTTCATTATTGTTGTTAGGTGTTTTTGTGTGCCATCTCACAAATGTCGGAATTTGAATTAGAGCAATGAACAACATTAAGTTTCTTGTTACACTTGAAAAGAGTGGAAGTGAAATCAGGGATATGTTAGTCCATGTTCGTGGGGATGATGTCATGAAGATAATGTCAGTGTACAAGTGGATATCTGAGGGGAGAGAAAGTGTCACTTTAGAAGAGAGATCAAGGCAGCCAGTAACAAGTAAAACTGATGAAAACATGGAAAAAATTAATTGAATTATGAATCATAATCATTGGCTGACTGTGAGAAGCTTAGCAGAACAAGTAAACACTGATAGAAAAACAATCAGGAAAATCTTAACTGAAAATCATAATTTGATAAAGATGTGGCTTTTGCATTATGACTGTGCAGCAGCTCACACAACACTGTTTGTGAAGAAGTTTTTAGCCAGTAAACAAATAACTGTATTGGAATACCTTCCCTACACACCTGATCTGGCCCCCAGTGACTTTTTTATTTACCAGAAGTTAAAAGAAATATTGAAAGGAAGCCATTTTGATGACATTCAGGACACCAAGTACAATATGACAGCCACTCTGATGGCCATTCCAGAAAAATGTCCCATATTGCTTTGACAGATGGACCAGGTGCTGGCATTGGTACATAGCTTCTCAAGGGGAGTCCTTCAAAGGTGACCGTTAGTCATATTCAACAAGGAGGTATGTGGCATTTTTTTCCTATCCTGAGTTCTCAAACTTAATTGTCGGACCTCCTATCTTTCTGATTACCACATTGAGTAAGGGTGCATGATAGCATTAACAATTGTATCCCTATATCATGTGAGTATAGGTATATAGTTGTGTAAATACATATGTGTATGTATCATCTGTGTGAGTTTATATGTCTGTGTGTATGTATAGTGATCTACTTTCAGAATGTTGTCATCCATGCCCTTGGGAAGAATAGCCTGATGGAGCTTTCATTGTAATTATGTTCAAAGGTATGTTTTTCATAAACGTACTGTCATGTGCAACTATGGCCCTGATTTTGAGTGATTGCTACATAATTTTACAAATATTTAATACATTTCATCTGTCTTTTTTTTCCAAAACAATCGATAAAGCCTCACACACTTGTGGAACTACTGCTATCTTTCAGTATCTATGGGAAAGAACACAAATATCATTAGATGTCATTTGTTCCAGATTTATTTTATTATAATAAACATAAAAAGCATAGAATTCCATGATGGAACCTATGGGAAGGGATGGTATAATTTTTTGTATTAAGCACCAGACTCATCTGAATTTATTAAAATGTTGGATAATTATTCTTGGTATCTGGTAATAAGAGCAGCAAAATGCATGACAAAAGGGATGATTTTGTGATTAGAGAAAATATGGGTGAGTCAGTGAAGAACAAAAGACACGAACAATTTCCTTGATAAATACTATTATGGTGTTGATTCCCTCTGAACATGAAAGATGTATACAACTAACTCTCTTTTTTCGAGTGCTTTCATAATTTTTCTGGACATTACTCCACTGGAAATATTTGCAACTACAGTCTGTTTGGGGGGCTGCTTTTCATCTGGCTGCCTAATGCAGACCGTATCCACCTTAGGTTCTATATACAGTAGTAACTTCAAGCTTCTTTCTGCTGTTGTTAATTCTCCTATTTGGGTGTATTCTTATGAAGGAACCTATCCTGGTCTTTGTGTGCAGGGCCCTCTTCTAGACAGCAGAGAGGAGCAACTCATTCTTAACTTAGTTCTTTAGCCCACTTTTGAAGGCACATCAACCATGTTCTTACCTGATGCATTTTAAACATTAATTGGATTAGTCATTGTCACTAAGATGCTGTGGCGACTGTAGGAAGTTCTCTCTGGGGTTCTTGTAAAGCTAAATTCTGCAATACTCAGATCTTTTTTCTATACAGGTCTTTGCATCTTCAGCATTGTCTACTTTGTTCTGTAATTAAAGTGAAAGGTGGTGTTCAGAAAAGTGATTTATTCTTTAGTAACGTTGTTTGGCAGTGTTACAAAGGCCTTCTACATACTTAGTCATGTCCTGCCTACCTGTTACATCAATTATTAAGTTAGTGGTGTTGTCATATTTTAATATAATTGTGAATTTGTCTATTTCTCCTTTAATTTCTAACATGTTCTGGTCTAGACATTGTGTAACTCTATTTAGGTGCAAAAGACTACTGAAGATGGTTATGTCCACTTAATTTAATGTCTCTTTTATAAATAAAAAATGAAGTTTTTATCTTTGGTAATATTCTTTGACCTAATAACCTATGTCTCATAATAATAGACTTCAATAGCTTTCTTTTAAAAAATTTTTTATTAAACCATAATTCTATGCATTTATGAGGTACAATGTGATGATTTGATAATCAATATAGAATGCTTAAATCAACTGATTAACATAATCATCACCTTTACTTATTTTTTGTGGTAAGACATTTATAACATACCCTTGGTTGTTTTGAACTGTATCCTTGCCTTGTGCACATTAGACGAGGTCCCACCAAATACCCTTCCTCCATTTGCCATCCCCCCTCCCTTTACCCTTCCTTCTTTCTGGACTATATTTGTGTTTTATCATTTGTATGAATGTCTACATGATTATGTATAGGTTCCATAACTTTCTTCTGTTTTAAATAAACTTTTTATTTTGGAATAATGTTAGATTTAAAGGAAAAGTTTCAAAAAGAGTAAAAATCATCCCTCCACACTCTTGAGACACTTGTGAAAATTATGGGATCAAAATTAGGATTTTACCAGTAACTAAATACCAGATATTTTTGGATTTTACCAATTTCAACAATCATGTCATTTCTTCATTTCAGAATCCAGTCCTGGATGCCACATCGCATTCAGTTATCATGTCTTCTTACTCTCATCTGTCTGTGACAGTTTCTCCATCTTCCATTGTTTTTTACCACCTTTATTGTTTTGAAGACAGTTTCATCAGTTATTTTGTAAAATGTTTTTTATTTTTATTTTCCCTAATGATCTTTTTATCTTTAGATAGGGAATATAGATTCTTGGGAATAAGATCATAGAAGTAAATGGCTCTTCTTGTATAATATCAGGATACAAAAATCTCAACATGGCATCCACAGCGATGTCAGTCTTTACTGTTTAGTTAAGTTGGTGTTAAGGTAGGCCTGCCCGGCCTATTAGTTCTAAAGTTATTTTTTCTCCCTCCCTGTACTCTATTTGTTGGAGATCAATCAGTAAGTTCCACCCCACACTTAAGGTGGGGCAAGATTAACTCCATTTCCTGCAGACAATTTCTAGGGAAGATTTGTCTCTTTCTTGCTAGTATTTATTTAGTCAATATTTATATTAGAATGAATTCACATACATTTATTTTATACCTTGTTTTAAAACCCATACCATGTTGTTTATTTTGTTGTTCACTCTTTTTTGTTTTTCCTATGTTCATCAGGGGGGATTTATGTAATTAATTTAAGGAATATTTTCTTTTCTAATACTTTTTAAATAATGTTATAGTTTTGTATCTTTTAGCAATGACTTAGTTTTATTTCACAAGTTTAACTTTTTGTATTAATTGATCTAATTATATCTCTAGTTATTCTTGTGATTTATTTTTGACCCATATTTTATTTAAAGTTCCTCTTTTAATTTTAAATATTTGGAGAGTTTTCCAGGTAACTATTCATTGTTAAGTCACAGTTTAATTGTGATCATTAAAAAATGCTTCATGCGCTTCTATTCTTGAAATGCATTGAGGATTATTTTGTGGTCAAGAATATGGTTTATCTTGGTAATATCCAAATTATCCAAATGTGCTTGAAAGAATGCCTAGTGGGGAAAAGTTATAAGTATCCTAATGGTCAGTCTGGTCAAGTCCATTTTTAATAATCCTCCAGTCTTTCACAGACTGGTAGATTTTTTTTTGTATTTATTTGTCCATTTACTATTAGAGAAATGTTCATAATTCTAACTGCATTTACAGATTTATTTATTTCCTTTCAGTTTTATCAGATTTTTCTTCATGCATTTTTAGTTCTGTTATTTATTTTATTTTGTTTATTACTTGTCAATGTTTTTTCTAGGTTTTACAATACACATATATAACTTTTCGTGATCTCCCTACAACTTCATATATAGTGTTAGAAACATAGAATATGCTTTCATTTTTCCCCTCACAGTATTTTGTTATAGTTTTTATGCATATTCATGTTACATACACTGTTAAGTCTACGTTTTATTATTATTTACTCAATTACCTGTATTTTTTTTTTTTTTATTGTTTGGGATTCAGTGAGGGTACAAAGAAGTAGGTTATACTGATTGCATGTGTTAGGTAGAGTCCCTCTTATAATTGTGTCCTTTCCCCAAGATGTGGGCCATACACCATAACCTCCTTTCACCATCTTTCTTCCCCTTTCCCCACTTGCTCATTCCCCTACCCACCCCCTCTTGTGTTAACTCATCACTGCCTTCATATTAGAATTAAATACCTAGGATTCATGCTTCTCCATTCTTGTGATGCTTTACTAAGAAGAATGTATTCCAATTCCATCCAGCTTAATACAAAAGAAGTAAAGTTTTCATATCTTTTAATGGCTGAATAGTATTTCATGATATACATATACCACAGCTTGTTAATCCATTCCGGGGTTGGTGAGCATTTAGGTTGTATCCACATTTTGGCAGTTATAAATTAAGCTGCAATAAACAGTCTAGTGCAAATGTCCTTATGATAAAAAGATTTTTTTTTCTTGGTAGATGCCCAGTAATGGGATTGCAGGATCAAATGGGAGGTCTAGTTTGAGTTCTTTGAAGAATTTCCATACTTCCTTCCAAAAAGGTAGTATTAGTTTGCGTCCCACCAGCAGTGTAAATATGTTCAATTGTCTCTATTTCTAATTTTCTAATTACATGTATGTTTTATTGCTTGATAGATTGTTGGTCATAAAGTTTATATTAATTCATATTCAACCTTTTTCTCATCATGATTTATTTAAATATTTCTCTGTCTCTGAGTTCACTGGCCTTTTCTTCTTTAGGGTTTAATCTTTCATAAATATCATATAATGTATATTTCATTTCAGGTATTATCCTTTTCATCTTAAATTTTACTGTATCTTTTGAATATCATCTATGTCTCTTCTAATCATGTATATATTTTCCTTTATACTTTTGAATACATTTATGATTTTTATTATATCTGTTTTAATGTCTTGACTAATCATCCATCAACCTGATCATTTCTGAGTTTTTCTATTGATTGCTATTATTTTTAATCCTAGTTATGGATTATATATCTCTCCTTTTTGCAAAGTGAATTTTTTTTTTTTTTTTTTTTTTTT
>NW_003852495.1:1384759-1426652 GCF_000181295.1 Otolemur garnettii
TTTTTTTTTTTTTTTTTGCTTACATGCCAGACACTGGAATTCTCCATTGTTGGCTGAAGGAATCTGTTGTATATTTTAAAGAGTACTGAGTTTTATTCTAGTATATGGTTCAGTTACTTGAAGATGTGTGTTTCAAGGATCACATTTAAGTTTTTGAGTTTTTATGGTTTTGAGAGTAATTACTGAGAAGCCTCTCTTCTTGGTCTAATTTTACCCCTTTCTGAAGGCAGATTACTGAGCACTACACCTATTGCCCCATATATTTTGGAATTTTTACAGTGTACAAATGCAAATGGTTTCCAGTTTTTTGGATCTCCCATAATTCTTCATCTGCTGCTTCCTGGTGGTTCTTCGCTCACCTGTGATAGTTTGCCCCTTACATGTGCACATCAGTACCAAACTAGCATATCTGGCAAACCCTATGGAGCATTTCTGGAGTACTCTTGCTGTGTAGAGTACTGTCCTTCTTGTTACTTTACCCTGAAAATTATCAGCATCCCCTGATTATGATCTCTTCCACGTCAGCTTAGTAAGACTTCTGGGCTGGGTTTAAGCTGTCCTAGACTGGGGACTGGAAATCGCTTCTAGCCAATAAGCTGGGCAACAGTAATATCTACTTTATTTGTTTCTCTTCCTCAGGAACAATATTTTTGTAGTGTCATTTGTTCAAAACTGGAAAATTATTATTTCATATAGTTTATCTAATTTGCTACTTTTGTACAGTGAGGAGTTAATTCCTCTAGCAAGTAATCATTCAGAAGTAGAAACAAAAGTTATATTTAGTCCATCATGTTCTAATGAGTGGTTTATTTCCAAATAAAGAATAAAATTTCTAATTACAAATTCATCCAGCAATCCAAATCAGCCAGACAACATAAACTAAAACTAAACTTCATAAAATTAAATATTGTGTCATATTGTACCGAAGAATGTTTTATCACCTTATTTATATTAAATACATATTTTAATTTACATCTTTTCACTATAATTTTCTTAGAGCAAGCTAACCATAATAAGTGAATAATGAAACCTATTTAGACAGTTTTCATAATAATTTAGTTTGCTTATATTCTCTCAAAATTATTTTTGTACATAGAAACATAAGGAAAACTGCAAATGTATACATTTCTAAAATATGTCCTGTTCTTGTAACATTTGTTTTTATCTTGGATGTAATATACAAAAATAATTCAGAAATGGAAGATTTTAGCAATCAGTATCAACCACTAATATTGAAAATTTTATTTGGTGTTGTATATATATGTGATTTTGAAGATATTTACAATTGTAATAAGATATTTGTTTTTCCACAGCCTTCCTTAGGCTTTCTGAAGATTTTAAAACATCTATTATTCTCCCTAAATAATTATTTTACCTCTAAGAATAACTTAAAACTATTTCTTTTTTAAAAAATGTAATCATTGATGAAATTTTTAATTTTTATTTTATGTAATAACTTTTAAAAATTGTTTAAATTTTAAAAACATCAAATTTTATGAAGATATTTCATGATTTAATGTAATCTATTGCATTCCAGCAGCTAAGAATGTTGTGATTATTTATAAGGAAGAAATTCTGGGACACTATACTGCTAGCCATGGTTCATTTCAACATGGTCTCTAAAAATTTCTGGAAAACCAGTTACAGTAAAAGATTTTCTTAAAATATATTCTTCATGGTACATTATTATGTCAGAGTAAAGAGCGAAGTGAATATGAGAATTTGAATTTACTTTTATCATTGTTTTATTTACACCCAAGATAGTGGCTGATAGGATCTTGTGCTTCCTAGATTTTAATAGAATAGTCTTTGTGGCAGCCTTCTTGCAACATTAAAGATGATATATATAAAGGTAAAATTTATAATTTTTGTCAATACAGTATGCTCCAGGAAGTACCCTTGTCTCTGCTCCTTAAGTAGGTATGACTGTTGTGACTATTGTCTTTCCAGAACTTCATTCCTATGATTAGTGTTTTCCCTCATTAAACCCTTATTTCCTTTGTAGTACTAAAAACAGAAGATCAGACAATTAAGTTCATGAACTCATTCTAGGAAAGTATTATGTATCTAATTGATGAATATCACTATTGTCTCTTTGAAATACTCCCTTTGGGAAGCTAAGCACCAATGCCAGCCCCTGGTCCACCCTTCAAAGCAATTTGGAACTCTTTCTGTAGAAGGGCCATCAGAACTGTTATTGTATTAACTCCTGAATGTCAACAAAATGTCTTCCTTTCAATATTTCCTTTATCTTCTGGAAAAGAAAAGAGACGTTTGGGGCCAGATCAGGTGAGCAGGGAGGGTGTTCTAGTACAATTGTTTGTTTATAGGCCAAAACATTTTCACAGGCAGTGCCATATGAGCTAGTGTATCATCGTGGTGCAAGAGCCATAAATTGTTGGCCAAGACTTTCCACTGAGATTTTCCTAACTGTTTCTGTGTCAATGTTGACTTGTTTTTGCTGTGCTTCTTATAGACAGCTGATAATTTTGACACACAATTTAGTGACTTTTTACAATGTTTTCATAAGTTATGCTTGTTATAGCCAACCTGCTCTCTCTTAATCAGTGACACTTTACCCTCATAAAAAAAAAAATCCATTTGTCCACTGCCATTTTGTTCATGGCATTATCCCCATAAACTTAGAATAACATGATTTCATTTCCACTCTTACCAAATTCAGCAATAATTTTAATGTTAATTCATTGCTCGAATTCAAGTTCCAATATTCTTGGAATGACACACAAAAATACACAACAACAATGATAAATGCCACTCAGTTAGACACATTACCTATTGACACGAACACCAGTGTGAGACACTGATATACCAAGGGTATTAAGACCTTAAGGAGTTTTTAATATAGTGCTACCAGTATTAGGACATAGTGGCCAATTCACAAGCATAATTGTGAGACTTCATATAATATATTATAGTGATGTTTCCACATAATTTTCCTTTTATGATTAAGAAAAAAAAATGATACCTAGGAAAAATCCTAATAAATCTATTCACAATACCACAGTTTATAATAATTAAATTTCTTATTATTTTAAAAGGTGGTTTCAAGTTTGGGAAGGAAGTAGCCTCAAAAAAATAAAATAAAATACACCTGGGCACTCGTAGTTCAATAGAGCAGTGGCCCCATGTACTGGGACTGGCAAGTTTGAACCCAGCTGGGAACTGCTAAACAAAACAAAACAAACAACAACAAAACACAAGCAAACAAATAAAAAATAATAAAAAATAAATACCTAGAAATATAACCAAAAATGAGATGAAGGAACTCTATAGAGGGAATAATGAAACCCTGAGCAAAGAAATAGCAGAAGACATCAACAAATGGAGGAATACACTATGCTCTTGTCTGGAAAAAAAATCAACATTATTAAAATGTCTATACTACCCAAAGCAACCCACAGATTTAAAGCAGTTCCCCCTGAATGTACCATTATGGTTCTTTAAAAAACTTAAGAAAATAGTTCTTCATTTTGTGTGGAATCAGGAAAAAACTCATATAGCCAAAGCAATTCTTAGTAATAAAAACAAAGCTGGAGGCACCATCCTACCAAACTTTAGGTTTTATCACAAGCCCATAATGATCAAAAAATCATGGTATGGCTCAAAAATAGAGACATAGGTATATGGAACAGAATAGAAAACATAGAGATGAAACGAGCCTCTTTTCACTATCTAATCTTTGATAAACCAAATGAATGTATATGCTGGGGAAAAGAATCCCTGTTCAATAGATGGTCCTACTTAACTACATGTAAAAGACTAAAAGTGGACCCCCACCTCTCAACACTTACAAAAATTGACTCACAATGGATAAAAGATTCCAATATTTAAGACAAAATGATAAAAATCATGGAAGAAAAGGTGGGGAAAACTCTTGATGATAATCAGCCTAGGGAAATATTTTATGAAGACAAGTTCATTGGCAATCACACCTACAACAAAAATAAACAAATAGGACTTAATTAAGCTAAAAAGCTTCTTCACAGCTGAGGACATATCAATTAAAGCAAATAGACAAATTTTAGAATGGGAAAAGATACTTTCATGTTATAAATCTAACAAAGGATTGATAATTAGAATCTACAAAGAAGTCAAGTTTATCAACTAGAAAAGAGCAAACAATCCCATCTTACTGGGCAAGAGACATGAATAGAACCTTTCCTGAAGAAGACAGTTGAATGGACAACAAACATATGAAAAAATGCTCATGACATGCAAATTGAAACCACCTCTAGATATCACCTAACCAAGTGAGGATAGTCCACACGACAAAGTCCCAAAGCTGTTGATGCTGATGTGGCTGTAAAGAGAAGGAAACACTTTACACTGTTGGTGGGACTGCAAACGAATACAGCCTCTTTGGAAAGAAGTATGGACAATCCTCAAAGAACTCCTCCAGTCTCAAATAGACCTTCCTGTGATCCCACAATCCCATTACCAGGTATCTACTAAGAAGAAAAATAAATTATTTAATCACAAGGATATTTGCACTAGATTGTTTATCACAGCTCAATTTACAATCATCAAGATGCGGCATCAACCCACGTGCCCATTAAACCATAAATGCATTAACAAATTGTGGTATATGTATATCATGGAATACTATTCATCCATTAAAAATTAATATTTTACATCTTTTGTATTAACCTGATAGAGTTGGAGAATATTGTCTTTAGTAAAGTATCACAAGAATGAAAAGCAAGTATTCAATGTTTAATACGAATATTAAGCCAGTAGAGAACTAATAAACACCCACATAAGAGAACAACGTAATTTAATTCAAGTTGAGGGAAGGGGGACATAGAGGAGAGGGAAATGGGGATTGTGGTCTCTCATTAACAGGCACAAAATAAGGGTATGTGGCACACCTCCTGGGTGAGGGGCACAACTACAAAGGGACTTTCCCCAACAATGCAAACATTATTGTAACCTAATCATCTGTACCCTCATATTAATCTGAAATTAAAAAACAAAACAAAATCTCTCAAAGTGTTGGGAGAAAAATATATACAACAAAATAATATATTGAGGGAAAAAAACAAGGTGTGCCCCAGATCAGCTCAGTCATAATCCTTTAAAGATTAACTTGTGCACCATCTATACTAGGTAAACATTCCTATCATAGTGAGGTTTTTTCCCCTTTGATGTTTCATCAGGTAATCACAACCAAGACACTCAAAATATGCTTTTCCATTGTTTATTGAGTAAAATAAAGTGATAAATTTTGAAATACATTTATAGACATATTCCTAGATGAAAACTCAATTAATATTATGTAAAGTTGTAACAAAATTTAATTATAACCTAATTTAATCAATTTTTTTTTCTCAGAAGTTAAAAATGCTAGATATAAAGGATTCAGGCTATCCAAAGCAAAGTCAATATAGAAGGCTTAGAAAGAAAGATGTGGGATGGGATATCTTGGGAAAATTGTCAATCTTTTTAAATATGGTCTTATATCAACTTTGAAGTTAAACATATAACCTTGCTGAACTCAGCTAAGATGACAAGTGTATTTTTGCCTAAGCAAGGAAACCCCTTGTTTAGTCACCTAAGATAAAAGTAAGCTGAGATGACGCTTTCTTCTAGAAGCCAGTATGTAATTGCAGCATTATTTTTTTCTATTGCATATAAAAGAAAAGTTGAAGAAACAAAATGAAATGGTGAGAGCTCTGAAACAAGAACGGTAGGATATGGTGTCATTAATTTTATTTCCTTTTTAGCTGTTGTTCATTATAAAATAGATGCTCCTATGGAAAAAAAGAATATTCTCTGTAAAGTCAGTTGATGAAAATGAATTACTATATTTCACAGATGTTTTCATTTTAAAATGGAATATTATGATGGTGCTAAAACTTTTTACCACCATTACTGTAATTTGCATACCATTACTGGTGATGTTTATATTTTGAAAAGTTGAAATGTTTTTGAGCTCATCATAACCTAGCACTAATGATTCTCAGTACATCTGTGGAAAACCAACATCTAGGCAGTTTTCTACAGCTCAATCATCTTTGATGAGTTTGCACTGTCTTCCAAAAGATTCAGCTAGGATTTTGTATATACTTAAAGATTCAGCTTTATGTATACACAATCTGAAACTCAAATGGAAGGTAACAAATCAAAATTATGTGGCAACATCTGAAGAGACTTGCATTCTGACATCTGTTTTAATAAAAACATTTTAGTGGACTTAAGCTATATTTTCAGGATGGCCAGATCACTTTAATTCTGTATTCATAGGGAAATAATGCTTTGTTTGTAAACAATGAAGTGAATTAGGCTTCATTCAGAGTGTGAGATTTAGGAAAAAAATCAAAATGCTGCAGGCACCAATAAAGAACAGTCTAAGAGAAATAATTTCAAATATAAAATATTTCAGGAAAGAAATCATCAGCAAAATTAATGTGGAAATTAAAGAGTGAAAATCAAAGATAGCGGATAGTTAACATAAGTTTTTTTTAAATATAAATAACCATAAAGTGGACATCTGAGCCCTCAATGCATGGTTTTATATCCATTACCTTCAAAATGAGGATAATTTTAAAATGTCTATGAACTATTGAGTACAGCTACATTTTTCGGATTCCTATTTTCTACATAATCATGAAAATATTTTACCATTAACTACACACATAATAGTAATACTAAAATTATCTAAGTAATATCTCACATTATGTAGCATTTCCTGTATAAACAAAGTTTCAAGTGCATGAACTTTCTACATCCATACCATATGAGTGTGGAGGTTGATTAGCTGCAAATAAAATAAAAACTCTTTCTGGGACTTACTTTTCCTCAAGGTTAGTCTACATCATCGTATGCCTTCTTTTTTAAAACTGGACAGTATCTCATTGTATCATTGTATATGTGTGTGTGTGTGTGTGTGTGTGGAGAGAGAGAGAAGAAAAGAGAAAGAGAGAGAGAGAGAAGACCTTTGTAAGCTGACATCCAAGGGATTATAACAAACTGGTCAGCCTACAGAGGTGGTCAACACAAGGAACTAGGCCTACTGGACTGATATGCATGTGTGGTACATATGATAATTAGGTCAACTGAAGGAGGTGGTTCATGTAGTGAGTTGCTCAATTATGGAGTTCTACTGTATATAAAAAAAAAGTACATACATATATGTATATACAGACACACAATTATAGACACACATACAGGTATACATATGTAGTATGTTCACACACATACATATATATGTGTGTGTGTATATTGGGCATCTAGGGACACCAACCTGGGACACTGGTCAGCAATAGAGACACCATTGGGGAAAATCACAAGACTTTTCACAAATCTTAGAGCATGAAGACTGGAAGCCTATCAGAGAATACACTGTTTCATGAGCCACATGGCAGCCTAAAAACAATGTAGCAACCTATCCTGCTTCTTAGGAGTCTTTTATTGAATAAGTAACAGAGTATATAAGAATGTACTGCAGTCGGTAGTTACCAGCCAGGGTTAAAAATAAGAGAGAGGTGGCACCTGTGGCTCAGAGGAGTAGAGCGTTGGCCCATATGCCAGAGGTGACGGGTTCAAACCCAGCCCTGGCCAAAAACTGCAAAAAAAGGAAAAAAAGAGAGGGGAGATTCCAGCTTCCAGGAAGGCAGTTTGGGAGAAGACACTTACCCACGGGCTGCCTTTCTCACCATGTCCCCACTGACTGGTGGTGCTGAATGATGCTGGTGACCACAGTGGAAGCACCTGTCAGTGAAATGTGGGATTCTGTCATATGGTGTATGGCTTCTAGTGGGAGGCCAGGACCAGGCACATTCTCTCTCCCTGGTGTCTGCTGCCATCTGATGATGCGCAGGACTACACATTCTTTGATGTCTCTGACGGCAAGGTTGAAGGTGAGGGTGGTGGTTGGGGGGCTTCAGCCTTTCTATTCTCACATTATAGTATAGTATGCTTCATATTTATGAGAGACATTTCTTTATACATTCATCTGTGGATGGACATTTAGTTTGTTACCACATCTTGGCTGGTTGTGAACAGTGTTCAATAATAATGGGAATGCTAATATTATTTCAAAATCCTGATTGCAGTCATTTTAGATACATTTCCAGAAGTGGGACTATTAGGTCAGATGGTGGTTACATTTTTACTATTTAGACAAATCTCCATACTGTTTTCCATATTTACTGCACCATTTTACAATCCCACCAACAGTATGCAAGGGTTTGAATTTCTCCACATTCTGACCAGCGCTTGTCAATTTTTGAGAATATAACCATCCTGACACAAGCGAACCAATAAGTCACTGTGACTGTGATGTGCAGTTCCCTGATCATCAGTGATTTTGTACATTTTTTATACATCTACAGAGCATTTGTATGAGTTCTTTGGACAAATGTCTATACAAGTCATTAATTTTTTCTTTTTTAACCAGGGATAAATATCATTTTTTTAACCAGGGATAAATATCATTTGGTAATAGTTATAATTTTTTAATGTAATGTTGGATTCACTTTTCTAGTATTTTTAAATCTTTAATCATTAGGGCTATTGGTCTGAAGTTTAATTTTCTCATGGTGGTTTTGCTGTTCATTTGTTTGTTGTTTGTAATACAGTTGTAGAAGTTTGTTATATATTCTGGAAAATATGCTTTTATCAGATATATAGTTTTCATTTATGTTCTTCCAATGCATAGGTTGTCTTTTCACTTCTTTTCTCTGTGCGGAAACTTTTTAATCTGATAATAGACTTACTTGTTTATATTTGTTTTTATTGCCTGTGCTTTTGTTGTCATATTTGTGTAATTCTGGCTGAGACTGACATTATGAATTCTTCTTCTGTGTTTTCTTCCAGTTGTTTTATACTTTCAGGCTTTACATTTAATTTTAATTTATTTTGAGTTGGTATTTGCATATCATGTAAGATAAGGGCCCAATTTTATTCTTTTGCATGAAGATATACAGTCTTCTTAGCACTATATGTGGATGAAATAATTCTTTCTCCATTGTGTATTTTTGCCCTTATTGAGATCAACTGGTCATACATGCATGAGTTTATTTCTGATTTTTGGATTATGCTTCATTGGTCTCTCTCTCTGTCTTTTCTTGAGTACAATGCTGCTTTGATTACTATAGTTTTGTCCCTATTTGAGGAGTGTTTTAGAATCTTTAGTGACACTTGAGAAGTTTCATTTATGATATGATATCCTCCAATGGGAATTCTACTCCTTTGGGACAATTTTCTTCCCCTTCAGGTATCCCTACAGTTAATATGTTTGAATGCTTTGTGTAGTCCTGTAATTCTCTGAGTGAATGTTTTGCTTTCTCTTTCTTCTTTTCTGCCTCTTTAACTACCTGGGTTAGCTCATGAACTTTGTGTCCTCTACCTCTGAGATTCTTTCTTTTTTATAGTCTAAGCTGTTGATACTTCCTATTGCATATTTAAGTTCCCTGACTGAATCCTTCATTTCCTTAAGCTCTGCCATATCCTTTCTATATTCTTCATATCTTCCATCCATTTTTTTCCATTTTCTCATCAATTACCTATATTATCTTTACCATTTATGTTTTGAGTTCCCTTTTGTCATTTGCATTACTTTTTTATTGGTGGAGTCCTCTGCAGTAGCTACCTCATTGCTCCTTGGGTGGTGGTGGCTCTGTTTTGGTTTTAGTGATGTCAGAATACTTCTGTTGATTCCTTCTCATGTGTGTTTTCTTCTTGTTTACATCCTCCCCTACTTTTTCCTTCTCAGTATCTCCTTCACTTTGAGTTACCTTATCTCAGGGCTTAGGTGTTAAAGTGTCCTCTTGATATAAGGCCAAGAATGGTAAATAGTGAGCAGTGAGAAAGAAGAAAAAAAGAAAGGAAGAAAGAAAAACAGAAAAGAGGATGGGTAAAAGAAAAGAATGGTAGAAAAGAAGAGAAGAACAGAAAGAAAGAAAGAAAATCACGGGAGAAATGATGATGTTCATCAGAATGCTAGGGCCACACCTGCAACTTCAAGAATTTTGGATGATGGGCTGGTCAGATCCCTTGAAATCTGGAGCTTTTTATCAGTCTGGGTAGGAGCAAGACCCTGCCTCTGACAATTATAAGAAGAAAAGAAGAAAAAATAGAAAAAAAAGAAAGATGAATTCAGGAGTATGTTGCAGCAGGGACCTACTTATACTGAGTTTCCAAAGGCCAAAGCCAGAAGGATACCTGGGACTGCAAGCTCATGACCTCCTTCAGGCAGACGCCTGCCATGACCACTCAGCCAGATTAATTCCATAACCCCCCACTACACAGAAAACAGGAAAAAAAAATAGACCAAAAAAATACAATTAGGTAAGATAAAGGGAAAAAAGGATATCTTAGCTGTTATAAGAGAAATTCATGGGGGAAAGATGAGCATACTAGAAAAATCTCTACCAAGAGGTAGAAAAAAAGGAGAGAAATAAAGAAGAAAGACAGAATAAAAGGGGCTGAAATACTATAACCAAAATACAGGTGCATTGCTATTGAAGAAACTAAAAGTTAAGATTAAGAGTACAACCAACAAAAGAAAAGCAAAACAAAACAAAACAAAACAAACAAACAAAAAACTCCAAACCCCCCAAACCCAATAAGTTAAACAACAAAAAAAAGAAAAGTAGGCTCAGCACCTAGGGCACCAGCCACATATCCCGGAGCTGGCAGGTTCAAATCCAGTCTGGGCCTGCCAAACAACAATGACAACTCCAACCAAAAAATAGCCAGGCATTGTGGTGGGCACCTGTAGTCCCAGCTACTCGTAAAGCTGAGGCAAGCGAAGAGCTTGAACCCAAGAGTTTGAGGTTGTTGTGAGCTGTGACGCCATGGACCTCTAATGAGGGTGACATAGTGAGATTGACTAAAAAAAAAAAGTAGTAAAACCTAAACAAAGTTGTGAAAAGGATCAAAAGTGATAAGTAAGAATGTATGTATATGTGTGTATGTGTGTATATATATATAAAGTTTCTAGTCTTTTATGGTACTCTGTGCCCTTTGTTGAAGATTTTAATATTTATAATTATCAAGGATGTTTGCCTGTAGTTTAATTTACTTGTGGTGGCTTTGTCATATACATATGACAAGCTAATGGGAGATCCACCCACCAGGTATTCAAATCCAGCTACTGGACACTGAGTATACCCACTTGTCTATGCCCTGCAAGGCAGTTCCAAAATGCAGTCCAGCACAAAACAGAAAACCTTCAGGACAGCCTCATATCATCTCAAGTCCTCTGAGGGAGGGCTGGCAAGGCAGTCTCCACTCATTCCTATGCACTTGACTTCTGTGCTGGCTTTTCTCAGCTCCTGACCTCTTCACTGGCTCCCGTAGTCCACCACTAGATTCAGTGTGCCCCCAGAATAAGCATTCTAGGTAGGTTCTTCCTACCGGAGATAGTTGGGTTTTATTTTTTCCTATGCCTTGCTGGGACAGAGTACTAGGGAGATGTTTATAGTCTGTTATAGTGCTCCTCCCCCTTCGTTGAAGATTTTTATATCTATAATTATCAAGGATGTTGGCCTATAGTTTAATTTTCTCGTAGTGGCTTTGTCAGGCTTTGATATCAGGGTAATGCTGGCCTCATCAGATGACTTTAGAGGTGTTCTCTCCTCCTCCTCCACATCTTTCTCCTCCTCTTCCTCTTCCTCATCGTTGTCTTTGTCTTCATCTTCTCCTTTTTGTGTGTGTAAGAGTTTGAGAAACATTGACTTTAGCTCTTCTTTAAATGTTCAGTAGAATTTACTAGTGAAGCCATTCATTCTGTGCTTTCCTCTGATGGGAATTTTTGATTATCAATTCAATTTTTTTACTAGTAACACATCTTTTCAAACTTTCTATAATATTTATTCATACTTCTCTTCTGGTACATTATGTATTTCTATGAATTTATTCTTTTTTTTCTAAGGTATCTAACTTTTGGTGAATAATTTTTCATAGTAACCTATTATGATCCTTTTATTTCTATGGCATTATTTATGTCTCATTTCATTTCTGGTTTTATTTATCTTGTCTCTTTTGTAGTAATCAATCTAAAAGCTTTTCAACTTTATCTTTTCAGAAAAACAAGTCTAAATTTTGCTTAATTTTTCAATTGTTTTTCCATTATTGCTTTTATTTCTAGTCTATCATTGTTATTTTTTTGTTTTGTTAACTACAGCTTTAGTTTTCTGAAGATTTTTTATTTCCTTGTGGTATAAAGTTAGACTGCTTGAGATCTTTATTTTTTGTTAATGTATGCATTTACTGCAATTAACTTCTTAGTACTTGCTGCTTTCACTGCATCCCATAAGTTTTATAGTGTGTGAGCATTTTCATTTGTCTCAAGGTAGTTTCAAATTTTCCTTAATTTCTTTTTTGACCTAGTGGTTGTTCAAATATGTTTCCACTTTTTATTAGGGTCACATCATGTTTAAGTAAGTTGACAGTGCAACATTAAGTATATGTGCATTGCATAAAGTGGTAAAAAGCGGGGTGCATGACCTCTTCTCTCTGATAAGGTTTTCTAAAAGTCCAACAATATTTTCCATTACATTTTAAGGGTTGGAATTGAATCTCATCATCACATTTATCTTGTGTTGGGGAATGTACAAAAATAAAAATTGGAATTCTTATACTAAATATTGAGGGGACAATGAGTATAGCAATAGTAACTAATGTCTACTACAGATTAATTTCATTTTAATATTCCAGATCAAAATTCTGGAACTGCAATGTTGGTGTTCTAATTCTGTCCAGTCAGATATTTGCATCAAAAATGTAGAGTTTTATGACAAAATAAGAACATGAATTCTGGACTTTCTAAAATGCCAAATATATTTCAGTGAATGATGCTATTTCCTTCAGATATGAGAAATCTAAAAACAGGACTTAGAAGAACTTAATCATTTGAAAATTACTATTCTCTGATTCAAATGTCACTATTTTTAATGTAAATGAACTAATTTACTCCAAAATTACTACTCGTACTTTCTGTTATATTCAAACATGACTTGCTTAATCAGTCTTTCATAACACCGTTTCTTGTCCTTCAAAATGTTTTAATATTATTTCTTTCTTTGTATAATACTTTTCCTTTTCAATTTTTTAAAGTAATAATTCTCTTCTTGCTTATCATTCTTTATAATTTTGAGATTTAGCTCATGAGTCATTTCAGAACCTAAAAGAATACTAAACAGTGGCTAAGAAGGAGGTCTTGAAAATCAGGCATTCTTGGTTCAAATTTTACCGCTGTCTCATATCAGCCTTCATGTCTACATCTGTAAAATGCAGTAACAATGTACCTATTTAGCGTCATTTCACAATTTAACCATAATAATGAATTTAACCTATTTGACACTGTCAAGATTTCTTGTGTTATGATTCATTTGAAGTCTGGTTTTAATGTCACTAATCTCAAGAGTGGACACTGTCCTTCATATAAACAATATTAATACATTTACAACCCATCTACCACCAGACAATGACACTTTACCCCCTATTGCACAAGCCATAACTACAGCTTTGATTGTACAAGAAACTGATTTTAGTAACTTTCTCCTGATAAAAAGATCATGAACCATGGACTAGTTCAGGATGGCTTTCAGAGGCTGTGGATTTGAGTGTCTTAATGTTTCTGTTTCATCTTTTGATGTATAGGGATTAATTTCTCTGTTTCATCTTTCGATGTACAGAGATTAATTGTATACATTTAAATGTTGTCTCCACCCAGATGTGAACATGGGATGAATGTGACATGCATCTATGTCACCACTTTTCAAGAATATTCATAGTTCCTTCTATAACCTGCTACATACATAAACTCAGCAAGCTCCTTCAGCGTAAATCCCTGTGCTATCTACCCTCACTTGAAGTGCCTGTTTCTGTCTTCTACCAAAGGCCAAAGGCCCACTTCCCAGTTTTTTAGAAAAGCTACCTTGCAGTTTGTAATTTGTCTTAAGAAATAAAGGTCTACTTTTAAAATTTAAAGATGTGGTTTATAAATTTACTTTAACCGTGGGCCTTAATAGATAGCACCTGGGCATTTAAATTATGGTAATCATTACTTACTTAGTCTCCATTTATTTGTAGTAGCTTTTAATACAGGCCAAATCTAACTGTTAAAGAGTGAAATACTACAGATAACGGTCCTTTAAAGTAGACTATTACTGGTTGTAGCCATTTTATACTTTGTTTTAGTCATATGGTAGTGTATTTATGATCTTGATAGGATCCAGCAATTGTACAGGGTCCCATTTGTCTTTTCCCACTAACAATGCTATGAATTTAATTTTATTCCAGCTAGAGTGGCAATAAGCCAATGCATCCATCCCTAAAATTGGAAAAGAGATATCAACAAAGCCACCGACACTGGAAGAGTTAATGAAAACATTTGATTGTTTCAGAAATTAAAGTTTGTTTTCCTGAAATGATCTATCCTACTATGGCTTGTGTATTATAAAGGGTGCCATTTTGATGTAAGCTAAGATTTCTAAAAATATCAAACCCTGAACCAATAATGTGATCCAAGAACATTTGTCCCTGAGTGGCAGGGCAAGGCTGAGGGAACAACCAACACTCATGACCAAGAGTCATGGCTGGGGGTCCCTAATCTTGCAATCCTGAAGGTCGGAAAGGGAGTTGGATCCTCTTGTCATTTGAAAGAATTGTCCCCTGGAGATCCCTGAGAGGACACCTGTGGAGGAGACCCCCAGTCTGTAGCTTTGTTTTTCTAATGTAAACTAATTATGAGGAATGCAATGTTTTATTTTGAAATTGTAAAGATGGATAGTACATGGCTTCTGACATGAATGAGCTCATGATATATAAAGTCACTAATACACATTTAGATACTGTATAAAGAACTGTAATAGTGACCTTAATAGAGTTATAAAAATTTATATGGCAATTGGGAGAAAATAGTTGATTCTTATAGGACAGTTCAGAAAAAGTTGATTGGTATTTTATACATTGTTATAATGGTTATACTCCTTACCCTTAATAGAGAGTGTCTTTTTCATTCTTTTCTCTGTAATTATAATTGGATTTATATTGTGTAAGCTATCATGACCACAATGAAAATTAACCCATTTAGTGACCAAATGAATGACTTTGGTCTCACTCATCAGAATAATGCTTGTACACACTGAAAGCTGTATTGTTCATTATTTGCTCTTGAGCTAATGTTGCTGTTGAGCTTGTCACACATCTTGTTAAAACTCCTGAGTGATTTTGCAGAAAACCACTGCATCTTCTGGATTGCTTTTATTTATTTATTTATTCACTTGAAGATGCAAAATATTCCTTAACCATTTGTTTGAGCCATTTTTTTCTTATTTTAACTCTTAAGGAATTTAAGAAAATCAAAGAATGATTTATGTTCACACATAAATTATGGATTGTCGGAATATCAGACTAAATATTGCAAAATTTATTTTTGTATTTTTTATGCTTGGGCATACCATTGTCTCACACAATGCTCATGCAATATATTTCTTAAAATAATAGGGAAAATCCTATCTCTAATAATAACAGCGCAGACTCTTCAACATATATTGAATGACAAGCAATTAATTGGGATATCAGGACTAGACGCTGAGGTAAGGCTAGTGAAGATATACTTTGTTGCTTCAAATTGAACAGGTCCTATTGACACCCGAATTTCCTCGTCAGTAGGTTCTTGGGTTCCATGATTTGAAGAATGATTCCACGGACCACAGATTAGTGATAAGACAGGATTTATTTACAGAAAAGAATATAAAAACACCAAAACTCCTGGCAGAGAGAACCCAGGTCAGGAAAAATGCTCTCTCACTCCCTCTCTCTGTGTCTCTCCCAGTTCTTTGTCCAGGGGTTATATTTAGTCCCATGGGGTCCTCTGTAGTCACATGTAGCTGGAACTCAGTTACTTTTAGTGGGCACAGGTCCTCTATAGTTACATTTAGCTGGAACTCAGTAGCAAATGAATTGACTACAATCCCTTTCATTTCCAGGTCTTGGAAACTTACATGAAACTGACCAGGCCTAGGAAATGGGGGTTCCCTGTTCAGCCGCTTGTGCAAGGGGAGGGAGACCTAAGGTGCTGGTGTCTCCCCAGCAGTTGTGTGGCCCCTCTGGCTACTGGAACATCCTACGGCCTGGCCTGGTTCCTCTGCCAGCTGCCACTGCACCACCACCACCACCAAGGCAGAGGTGGCAGGTCCTCCCCTTAGCTCAACCCAGCTGTCTGGGGAGCCACCTGTTCTGTATCACTATTAGGACAAAAAGATGTTATATTAAAATGCCATTTAAAATCCTAAAACATCTTAGGATCTTAAATAAAGACAGTGCTTTAATGGGAAGCTAATAATAAATGTCAGCTGATGCAGACAGAAATAAAAATTCCTTAAAATTGGTGAACTGTATTTTCATGAAATTTATATCTGGATGATATTATAGGCATAAAGTGTTCATTTTGTCATTATTTCAACACTTCCTTTAAAAATTAAATGCATAAATGATATTGAAATTTCTTCTTTAGTAGGTTCTTGTGTCAGTGGTTCGAAGAATGAATCCACAGACCACAGATCAGTGGTAAGACAGGATTTATTTTACAGAAAAGAATAAAGAGGAAAAGCACCAGGGCTCCTAGCAGAAAGAAAAACCCAAATGGGAAAAAATCTCTCTCTGCCTGGGTTCTTTGTTTAGGGTAGATATAGTCACATGGGTCCTTTGTAGTTACATTAGGCCAGGACTTGATAACAAATGAATGGATACAACCCCTTTCCCTGGGACAAGGCAAATGAACTCATTATGGAATGGATACAATCCATTCTTGCAATTGGTTGGGCCTAGGAAACTTACATGAAATTGATCAGGCCAAGGAAAGGAGGGGTCCCCCTGAATGGGTGACCCTGTATCACTCTAAAGACTGTGAAATGCTCACAGGGAATAGTGCAACCTGAGGAGGCTTTCTTGGTTCAAGGGTGGTTTGGGGGTTGGCACCAGCCGCAGAGAGGGCTATGCTGTGGTCTCCCTCAACTAACTAAGGACCCCGAGCTTCCACCCCACTCGCCTTCTGTGTGGCAAGTGGTTCTCCAGCTCTGCTCCCCCTCATCCACTGCACCAACATCTCTGGGGCAGAGAAGCAGAAGATGTGGCAGGTCCTCATTGGTGGCTGGTGCTGATCAAGCCTGGGTTCACCTGCTCTGTATCATAAATACATATACTTTTTATATGACTATATAATAATGAAAGGCAGCAAAATAATGAAATGTAAGCAAAAAAATCAACTTCCAGCTATAGTGACATCAACATTTTGGGGTAGTTATAGTCATCACACAGCCGTCTGGCTGGACTGCTTCTTATCTACATTCTGTTACATTCTGGTAACTTTGACTAGTCATTTGTTCTTAAACTTTGAGTAAATTTTAAAAGTTGTACACAGCATTTGCTAAAAATATCCATGAAGAATTTAAAATTTACCACTGAAATCACAGCTATTCCAGACTTTTCTTTTTCCAGAGAGTACAGTACACCTAATGGTAACATACTTTCCCCTAATCTATGTTCCTTAACTGTCAATCAAAAGGATTCCTTCCTATTTAACCTGATAAAATATGTACATTTTTTTTAAAATGTGTTTGATTGACAGAAAATTTTGTTGTATAAATCTGATAGTAGAATGGAATTTAACAAGAGTTTTGACTGACAGTTTTAACGACCGAACTATCCACCTTTTTTGTGTTACTCTATAACAGCATTTCCAAAATGGAATGAAGGATCCAGGATTCTAATCCCTACAGAAGTTTGTATGTTTCTTTTTAATTTTTAAATCAGTTTCCTTCTTTCTTTTTACTTGTTTTATGGGGGCTATAGATTAAAATAATGTCAAGAATGAACTAAAAAAAAAAGAATGAACTAATTTGATCATACTATTCTTGAAAATGTATTTTAAATTGTTAATCACAGAATATCTAAGAAAAAAAAAGGAAGGAGCTACAACAAATTAATCGCAAGACAAATAAAAATAAGAAAAATAGTTTAATGCTTTATAGATTTTACAATATAATTAATTTTTATGGATTTATTAGGTAGTCACCTTATTTTACTTATGAGTTCAGATTTTGGTTATAAGAAAATTGTAAACACAGTGAAGCCTAATAGCAACCACAAATATACAATTTTAATATTGTAAATTCAGCTTTATTGCAGGTACTTTCATTTTAAATTTAGTTTTATTACAGCTAGAATGGGATTATGTTTTATTTCATATTCATGTGTGTTCCAAAACAAAAATAAATGTATGTTATGTATCAGTGTAAGCTTTATAATAATCAAACACTGCGTAAAAATATTCAGAACATAATGATTTTATTTTAACCAATGACCGTGTTTTTATTTGACATAACTGAATTGACTAGTATAAATCATGCATAACAAAGGGTAATGCATTTATGGCAAAACTTGGAAAAATGATTCCTCTTAAAAAAAAAAAACAGTAACAAATAAAGGAAATGTAGTTATTCTGCAGAATAAAAAACCAAAGATAAAATTACTTTTCAGATAAAGTGCTAACATAATTTTGAAAGTTATATTTTAAAAAAGCTAGAAAAAACATTTTAATTTTTTTGTTAAGAAAAGCTAATTATAGCTTTCATGTTTTCTATTATTGTGGAAATGTAACGAATAGGGATTCTCAGGCCCTCTGCAGTCCATAAGACTAAGTTGACCTGTGACTGGCAGCAGTAAGCCCTAAGTAACAGTGGTTTATAGAAATAAAAATAAAATCAAGTCGACCTCTGCCTCTATCATTGGTATCCTAGAAATTGTTCAAGAACTTAAGGAAACTAGTACTACTAGCTCATATTTTGTTTAACTCTGGCCTCATACATGCTTATTTCCAACAATCATATCTCCCGTCACCATTCCCATTGTTTTGCTCTGATACACTCACCTTTCTAATTGTTCTTGAATTTTAGTACTTAGAACTAGTAAATACTAACAAGATAGGCTTCACTGAAATATAAGCTATATATATATATATATATATGTACATATATATATAAATATTCTTAGGAATATCCTAAGCACCCATTCCTTTGGTTATAGAATGAATAAGGGGCCATTAAATAATTATTATAAATTAGTGAATTAATATCCTAAAGCAAAAGCAAAAACAAACCCCCAAAACAAAAAATCCTCACAGAACAAAAATACCTTCAAAATTAACATATGACTTTGAAGAGCAGTTGACGAGAAAGAAAAGTACTTCCATACAAATAAAAGTGTAAATACCACTATTATTACTTGTCTATAAATAATTAACTCAATCATCTCAATAACTATAATGATTATCTCAATGGATTTACTATATATATTTTAAAATTGCTAAAACAGATCTTAGGTGTACTTACAACGAAAATAAGTGTGTTGAGGTAATACATATGTTAAATAGCCCAAGTTAGTCATTCTATATGTATATATATTTCAAATCATCACATCACACCTCATAAATACATACAATTATGTATTTATATCAATAAACATAACTTGTCAATTAGATTTTTTAAAAAGCAAAAACTCTGTAACAATACACAGAAGAGAGGCACATGCCCCTCTTATTTTCTCACTGATCCAAAGCTGATTTTCTTTTTTCCTTTATTTTCATGTCTTAAAAAACACATCTTAATATAGATTTTTTTAAAAATCTGGATTTACGGAATTAAAATATTTACCCTTCTCAAGGCATTATAAGGAAGGGGATGAGAACATTTGCTAGTAATTGTATTCAAGCACTGCCAAGTTCATCACACTGAACATGCACTCCAGGAAACAAGGACAGGAAGAGAGAGGTTCCTTCCTTCCATTGTTTCTCTATCTCACTGCAGACATGACAGAGTCTCTGTTCTGTGGTGACAATTGTTTGGAGGCCTTTCTTCCAGGTTCCAATGTCTCTCTAGTCTCCTTTAACACTGTCGCTTCCCTCTGTCCTTTCAGGTCAAATGGTGGTATCAGCTTACCTCTTCTACTAATCCCTGGAGTGTTTACCAGTCTTGTCCCTTGTCTACAACTCTGCCTGGAGCTCTGTAAATAAAGTCTTCATTAAACTCTCCTCTGTTACACCCCTGGAAGCTGCATCTTCTTAAGACCAGACTACATAATAATTGACATATGCATTTTCTTAAGTATTTATTGATACTATGGTTTCTTGCAAGTGTGTTCACTTCTTTCTTTCTAAGATCTACAAAATAGCACTTATTTTACCATGTGCAATGAAAAGTTGGATATGTGGGGGAGTTTTATTTGTTTGTTTGTTTTTTGAGATAGAGTCTCACTATGTTGCCCTTGGTAGACTGCTGTGGCATCACAGCTCACAGAGACTTCAAACTCTTGGTTATCAGCGATTCTCTTGTCTCAGCCTCCCAAGTAGCTGGGACTATAGCTGCCCACCACAACGCCTGGCTATTTTTTTTGGTTGCAGTTGTTATTGCTGTTTAGCAGGCTTAGGCTGGGCTCACACCCACCATCCTTGGTATATGTGGCTGGCACCCTATTCACTGAGCAATTGGCGCCAAGTTGGCTATGTATTTTTTTAAAAGAACGTTAACCATGACAAAAACTAAACAACTTCTCTTGGGTGTGTTAAGGAAAAAAAAATGCATACTACTCTTCTAAGAAGAATGCCATAGTGGCCAAATTAATTATTTAGTAAAACATATTTATCATGATATAACGTTTTTATATGACTTAAAGTCTGGTTCATATTAGGGAAAAAAGAATGAAGATAGATTTTTGGGTTTTGTGTATATTGGATAAGTGTGAATATGTGAGTGGATGCAGAAAGATCTTAATATTAATAATTTAATGAACTGGTTAGAGATTTTGTTTTTACCAAATTCTTGAATTATCTGACTCTCAAAAAAGATGAAAGTTTTGCCTGTTACAAAAGCATCAATGATAAATTGAGTAATTTAATTATGAAAATTCTTTGAAATCCATGATGAAGCATATAGTTGAATTTTAAACTACAAGAAATGATAAAATGCAATTGTATTCTTAGTTCTCTAATAGCATTTATTTTACAAATTTCTGTTATATAAGGATGTCAAAATTTCATCAAAGGCTTCATAATATTTTTGAAAGTTATTTTTATAGGTAAGCGATCCTTACCTTTGAAAAGATATTTATAATATTAACTAAAAAATTCTTATTTGAAAATATATATGTAATTATATCCAACTCATTAAGGTTTAAATATTATGTTCCTAAATTTTATAATTTTTTAAATTGTGTTCAGTTACTTTAAAACTTCTCTTTTTCACCGTATATAGTTGCACACATGAATCTTTCCTTAAAAGTAAACATCAACGGTTGTAGAAATATATTTTGGGTTAATTTTTCTCCTGGAGTTCTCAATTTTTCTACACAGATATTCCTGCTAGGTATGTTTTGTGTCGATGGGAAATGTATTTTATGGAGTGCTAGGAGTATATAAGAGGAATTTCAAGTGGCTTGTTTATATTACCCATAGGACATTTAAAAATTACATTTTAGTATATGTGCTGCCATCACCATGACCCACCATCCCCTTCCCTCCTCCCCTCCCCTCAATCCCTCACTCCCCTACCCCACCTTGTATTAGCTCATCTACTGCTTTCATTTTAGAATTGAGTACATTGGATTCTGGCTTCTCCATTCTTGTGATGCTCTACTAAGTAGAATGTGTGTTCCACCTCCATCCAGGTTAATACAAAAGATGTAAAGTCTCCATCTTTTTCAAACTGTATATGAAAACACCACACTGTACCCCATGATTGCATTAATGTACACAGCTATTATTTAATAAAAAAAAATTACATTTTAAAAATCTACTCCTATATATATATTTTCAGTTTAAGAAATATTCAAAATCCTATAGTGAACAAAAATCTATTTGGATTGGAATGAATAAATACAAAATGCTACAGTGAGAGTTTTACAAGCAGAAGGAACGCATGTCTGTTAAGAGTTTACACTTCGGCAATGTTGGTGACAGACAATAATTTGAGCATAGTAGCTTCCCATGCTTTGGTTTGATAAATCCTTTGGAATGGGAACAGAGTAGCGGAGAGTTCTTCAAGCTAAAAGGCATGGAAATCAATGGCTGGATTTCAGAATCATTTCTGGGGAAGATTGCTTCCAGCCTTCTTTGCATTTTATCTACAGTCCCTAATGCTATAATTCAGACTTCTAGAATCCATTATTTTCTATATTCATCCAGCATCAAAATTATCTAAAGTGGTGTTTCTCAAAATGCCCCATGCACAGAAGTCACCTATAGATTTTGTTAAGATGTAGATTCCGAATCAGTAAGTCCAGAATGCAGGTTAGAATTCTGAATTTCTGAAAAATCCCCAGGCTAGTTCTGTCAGCCCATAGACCATATTTTGAGGAGCAAATGACACAGAATCTTTGAAAAAGAAAAAAAAAAGACTCTTGAAACACCATATTAGAAGTCAAATTCACAACATCTGTGGGTGGGCCAAAGAATTTTTACTTTTAAAAGCGGCATACAAATTTTTGTTTCCATCAGTCTGTCTTCTATTTAAAAATTAAGACTTCAGATTCTCTAAATAAAGATTCAAGGTCTAAATCTTTTTTTCTTATTTAGATTTCCAATTGTTTACTAAAAGGTCTAATCATAGAAATGGCTCTGATAAACTAGAAGACTTGGAAGTGTCATAAAAACCTCAACTTGCAAACTTTTCGGCACACAAGAGATAATAGTTTCCAAGAAACAGACAGCATAAATTTTAATACTGGAAACCTCACACAGAGTTATATGCAATGTTAATACTTATACCTTTAGATATAGCTAAACATCAAGGTTACTTTAAGGTATATATAAATAAAATAAATGCTCACTAGTTTTGCAAGGCTATAAAAAGGCTATTTCTAATTTTTTTTAGGTATGTATGAAATATTGATTTATCAATTACTGATAAAAAGAAATATAAAAATTGGAAAATAGCATACCACTGAACTGGTAATGTTTCTCATTCAGGTGTTATTCACATGAATTTTGTTATAACCACACATAAAAATAAAAGCTTTATGGGGACGTGGGGGGAAGCAGAAGAAAGACTTCTATTTCTTGAAAGACTGATCCACAATTAAAGGCTCTCACATTGTGATTGATGAAAGTATGTGCTTTAATATAATATACACTGTAATGTAGCTCTGACATCATTCATTCAATATGCCCTCATTTGTTCAATAAGTATAAATGAATGATGTTCATTCAGCATAGAATATCCAGAAACTATTTTGTGCCAAGCACTATTTTAGGCACGGATAATGTAAAGGCAAAGAAAATGAACAAATTTTCACAATACAGACCTTATACTCCACTGGGAAAGGCCAAAAGTAAGCCAATAATAATCAATATTTTATTAAATTTTATATAATCAAAGTATTACAAAAAATAAAACTGGTGCAAAAAGAAAATCAAAAAGAGAAATAGAATAATTGTGTTTGGGGGGTTTTCACTGCTATTTTTTTTTTTGAAGTGGTAATAACTGAGTAGATAAAAGAATGAAATGTGGAGAGGTAAATGTAAGTGTCCAGAAGAAGGTCATTCTAGGCAGATGAAACAGCAAGACAGGAAGCTCTGGATCAAGGATTTTCTTGGCAGACTTGATATCAGAAAAGCAAGAGTTTGTTGGGATTGTAGGAGAGGGGCCATAAGAAATATTTTGTTTTTATTCTGGGTGAATCCATTGGAAAAAATTTAAGAGGAATTTTATTAGATCACTGTCTTCCACTTGTAAAAGCAGGAAAATAACTAAGAATGCTAATGTCAAAAATCAATAAAATAGGGGAATGAAAATAAGGTCTTATAATAGGGTAAAAGTACGTGGTGAGTTATTGGGAAATATTTAGCCTTAAGACATTTTGGAAGAGAAGAGAAATGACTATTCGTAAGTATGTTTTGTGTAAATTCTTACCTGATAAAACTCTTTAATAGCTATCTCTTGCATAGACATATGACAGAAGTTATATAACCTTTCTATTTCAAGCAATTTTTATAATCTAGATATCATTTCATTTTCAGAAAATTATTAAATACAGACTTTCTGAATTATATTTTTGTCTGATAATATTTCTAATATAATAATCTTCTAACTTATGTAGGTAGAAAAATATTTTCCCTCTAAACTTCAAGAAAGAGATTTTAATTGGTTATTTTAATTATAATTAGATGAATCAAATCAAAATTAATGAGATAAATATCCTAAGATCAATGACTATTTTCAGATTCAATCTTTTTAACAAATATAGTTAACAAATTTAGTTGAACGTAAATAGTATGCTTTACCACAAAAACTTTAACAGATGCAATTCATGTAACAACCATTTTGAGTATCAAGTTGACAAGAGATCAAGTATTACATAAAAAGGCCTCATTCTTTTTATCAGCCTCAGAACAAAATTCAATGCCTGGGTCAATGGGCTTTGCAGCATCCCAAACAAGGAATTTTGTAGTGCACTTTTATTCTCAATACTTACTATTAATTGACATAAATGGAACCTGATCATAATTCAGAATTATTCTACCCTTCACAATTTTTAATTCACTGTTGGATATTAAGCTCTCTTTCAATAGTACACCATCTACTATAAAATGTTTAACTGTATATCCATACGAGTAATTTCTAAATATGTATAACTTTCTATTCGTATCTTCTTTTTTCTCAATGGAGACACAAATTTCCTGAATTTATCAGGGATGACACTGGCAATCCAAAACACAACTAGCTGTCTTTCTTGTCAAAATTTCTTCTCTAACTATTTATTTTAGATATTTGTAAAGTATCCTACTATATTTTCAATCATGAGCTCAAGAAGTCTTTAGAAATGTCTATAACTGTCAATATATGTTTCATATTTTTTTCTTCTCTCCATATCCATTGAAATGTATTTTTCTAGTTCAGGACCTCACATTCCCAATACAGATGATTACAAACAGTTTCTGACTTGTCTCCCTATTTTCAGCCCCTTTTCTCTATACATTATCTCACACATTGCTATTACTTTTATTTTCTCAAACACAGCTAGATACCATCATGCCACTCCCACATAAAGTAAGCCATTGAATGCTTCCCTTTGCCATTAGAATATATTACAGTTCTCTATGAAAGCCAAAGCACTTACTGGTTTACACTTCTCAGTATTGTGTTATATAACCTCATTCTTTCGGAAATTTTTACCATTTTACTTAATTTCTAACCTTCATTGGTTTATTTATGATCTCCTAGATTGCTGTTCCCTATGGTCCTGTAACAGAACATCTCATTCATTCTATCACCTTGAATTAGATACACATGTATATGTACACATATACATACACAATCTATCTTTTTGAAAGAGGTGATTGGAATAGCTTCTTTAGTCATCTAAATTATGGGCTATCAAGCACATCTGTTTTCATATTTTTACAAAACCCAAAACTTTTAAAATAAGCTCATTAGAAAGACCCAACAATTTAGGTGTTGGGAACAATAAGAACAACATCAAAATAAAAACAAAAACAAAAAACAATGAATTACACAAAGTCAGCTCCATTCCACTTCTAATCTCATGGTGGAACCCTTTGTAGTCAGGAATCTGTGATCTACAGATGGCTATGTCCTGCCTTTAGTGAAAAGATAGTGCTACAGGTTCCTTCTGGAACAAGTCTAAGATCTGCAGCTGCCTTCAACAACTATTGTTAGAGGTGAGGTTTTAGAGATAAGAAGATGACGTCAGAGGGATTGAGCCTAAAATACAGTTCTAACAAAGTACACTTTATGAGAAGTTTAATGGTCTTTGTGGCTAAAACTCATACCTTTTTTAAAACTCCTTCCCTTGTATTAGTTATCTTGCACCAAAGCATTACTGTCCATAATGGCAGTACACCCCTTGAATTCTTCCAAAATGCTTGCCAGAAAAACAAAAGTCAAACCCCAAACACAGACACTCCCAGATATGTACCTTTGTAGAGAGTCCTTATCAGTAGGCTGCAGGACTGACAAATCAAAATTATTTTTATTTTTTTGTGACTCAATAAAGAAAACTAAGGAAGCTTACAGATACATTCACTATTGCATTCTCAATACAGCAGAGATTAAATCTCAACGGATTGAAATGTCTGAAAGATTAGACTATGCTGCAATTAATTTTAAGATGAATAATAGAATAATTCTATTCTCAAAATTATGTGTATCATGAAATGGAAGTTTCAAGTTAAATTATATTAGTAGAGATTATATTTATCATGCAATGAAAAAATTAATAATTTTGTATCTCTGAAAGTAGGAGAAGCAAACAGATGCAAAAATTGCCTATGGGGCATATGAGTTAAATTTTTTAATCTCTGCAACATGTATTTAGCTGATCCTTTTGACTGCCTTCTCTCACTTAAGTAGGACTACATACATACACTAAGAGAAACATGTTACATGGTATGTAGACAGATGAAGCAATAGACACCCAGAAAGAAAGAGAGAGAGAGCTCACAGGAGCACACCTCTGGGGAACACACATGTTCTAAAAGTATCAAAAAGGAAAAATATATAAAACTATTATAGACAGTGAAAAATATATTGATCCATTTTTTGTTAGACTAGTACTTTATTTGAAATCACACATGCAGATTTATACGTGGAACCCACCATTTACAATCCTTCACTTTAAGGGCACTGTCCAATGCCACTAGCCATGTGTGTCAATTTAAATTTAGAATAAATTCATTAACATTAAATAAAATAAAAAATGTTGCTCCTTCATCATATAAACAACATTTCAGGTCCTGAATCGTTCTGTGTGACTGATAACTACAATAGTAGACAGGAGCAGGCAGCCACTGTAAAAACTGTTTTAGAACCACAGAATTTCTTAAAATATATTGCGTTATTATATTTGGAATAAGCTATTATATATTTTTCCTTGACAAGATTTGTCTTGAGAGACTTTTAAAATTTAATAATAGTAGGAAAAGAGCAAACTTAATTTATTCAGTTAAGATAAAAGCTTCACTCTAATTTTCAGGTCTCTTCATACATTTGGTAACTATACCTCACAGAAGGGTATAAGCTCAAAGGAGAAGTACTCTCTTGTTCAGATCTGACAAGTTATGAAAAAGCTCAAAGATAATATAGAACAAGATTTGGACAAACAAATATTTTCCACTAATTAATTTTCTAAAAATAAGTGTTCATGATCTAGAATATCTGGAAATCTTCCACAATTTAATAATGGAACTATGGACTGGTACTTGGCACTTACACAGTACAAGACATTTGTAAAATTATCTCATTTTGATCACTCAGATGCCAGAGGACTGGCACACTTAAAAGATTTAACTGATTGAATAATTTAATCAATTATTACGTTCACTGGTCTTCATTAAAATCACAAATTGCTGTCACATTCTCATTAATTCTAGCAATTGTATTTTTAAAACAATTATAGGTTATATTTATGGCATACTCACTATGTAGATTAGCTCATTTAGACATCATTACAGCACTATGTTTCTTATCTCTATGTTCTGTTAGAGAAAGACTTATTTAATCAACTTGCTCAAGATGACATGTCTAGAAAGTAGTGCAGCGAGGGCTTGACATGTGGCAGATGGTCTTCAAGAGCCTGACTTGATATTTTCTATGATAATACTGATGTGATATTTAACAAAGAGTTTTATCAATTATTTTATATGTGTGTTTGAGTCTGTGTATATGTAAATATGTGTATACGCTTATGAATACCAAGACTGTTCTTTGCTTATCTTCCCTGGGCATATAACAGAAGATAAAACACATACACACACACAAATACACACACACACAAATTTAGAGAAACATACATACACACACACTTGGAAGCCATACTGAAGCTCTACATTATATGCCCTGTATTTTAATTTATGAGGATAATGTAGATATGAATAATAACATTTAAGATTCTTCTAAAAGTATGTTTAGAAAGTATATTTTCGAGCTTGGCATATTTGAGTCCTAGGAATTTATGACTTGATAAATAATGAATAGCTTTGCTTATCTGCAGTTTTGTTTTAAAAGCAAAATTTGATCAACTAATGAAGAAAGAAACACATCAAAAACAAATGCTATTGATTATCTTTCACAATAATATAATAATAGACGTATAAAATTATTTCAAAGACAATAAATTACAAATGTCCAATTCCACAACGTGTCAACTATGTTAAAATTCTGTCATATAAAAGGGAATTCTTGACTCTCATCCGAGAGCCATGGTTCTAATATTTAGTATGCACATGACAAATTTGTGAAGACTTAACTACCTGAATAATGCATTTAATCAAGAAACTTAAATGCAATGTGTTTTCAATGTGAGCTGATTAGGGAAAACATGATCAGCTCCACAAAATTTAAAACTCACAGCTCTTAGCATGCATAATGTTCATTTAGAGTTTAGATATAAGTCCTGAAATAAAAGTTGAATATAAAACTTCCAGTATAATTTCTACTTTCATTCCCAATGCATTCCTCCGACTTCACAAACAGCAGTAAACAGGGAAGAAGAGGTGTCTTCAAATTAAGGAAAACAACATGTACATTTTTATCATAGTTCTTAGATGAATAAAATCCCTTCATGAAATGTTCTTTCTTTTCTTTTCTTTTTTTTTTTTTAGACGGAGCCTCAAGCTATCCACCTGGGTAGGGTGTCATGGCATCACAGCTCACAGCAACCTCCAACTCCTGGGCTCAAGCAAGTCTCCTGCCTCAGCCTCCCTGGTAGCTGGGACTACAGGCGCCCGCCACAACGCCTGGCCATTTTTTGGTTGCAGCTGTCATTGTTGTTTGGTGGGCGGGCTGGGGATTTGAACCCGCCACCTTAGGTGTACGTGGCTGGCGCCTTAGCTGCTTGAGCCACAGGCGCTGAGCCGAAATGTCCTTTTCCACTTCTTTTTTCTGAAGACAGGAAAGAAGACCTAATAAACATATGATTTTGAATATTAAATTGTTCTAAAGTTTAAACATTATAACATATTTTCTAATATACTATTCTTGAGGAAGAAAGGGATCCCACATGGGAATTTTGTGACATGTCCCACCAGTCAGATTAATTGACTCCAGTTCATTCTCCTCTTATTTCTTAGACATTCTCCCTCCCCAGGCAGAACTCCAGTTCATTCTCCTCTTATTTCTGAGACATTCTCCCTCCCCAGGCAGAACTCCAGTTCATTCTCCTCTTATTTCTGAGACATTCTCAGTGCTGAGGATTAGAAACTAAAAATTCTGCTGAATATTGTTCGAAATACATCACAGTGTGCAATGGTTCTCGTGCTCACTGATATATTTGCCCTGTCAATTTGTAAAGCTACCCCTGAGACAAGCATTTTCTTCGAAATGTTTTATTCACACTAAATAAAGTTAGGAGAACACTTACTTTACAGTGTGCACTTTTGGAAATCCTACCACAATTATTACACCTAAATAATTCCTTTGTGGAGGTAAGTCTTTTCCTGATCTTCACTGTACAGCAGAAGCTTTCTGAATTTGAGATACTATTTGTTGCATATTTCTTCAAATGGACCCAATATGAAATTCTTACGCACATAGGTCCCAGGTAGCGTCTGCTTCTCTCAGCAGTTTGATTAATTCATTGGTTGTTTGAATCAAGATTCACTACATGCCTGCTCTGTTTCAGGCACTTGTGCTTCAAATGACTAAGAATAATGGTGACCCAAAGCAGATGTGTTTCTGCTGAATGAAACTTGAACCGATGGGACAGAAACAAGAATCAAAGCAAACAGAATTTACAGGCACTTTTGTGCTTACAAGGCTTTATGCTTATACAGAAAATCTTTGCAGCACTTGTAAAGTTCTGATCAATCTCCTTGGCATTGGATGAAAGGTAAAGAACACGAAGTTCCGGATGACATTATTGACATTGATCTGAAATGTGACATGTTCCTTCTCCTTTTCTTATTTAAACTCTAATGCCATCAACATATTTAAAAAGTCTGGTTTAATCTTTCACAGTGTTAATCCTCTTAAGTAGATATGGATTGGATATAGATTTTGGTGTGCCAGCTAACTAGAACAATTCACAGTAGCCAATTCTTTCAATTCTGCCCATGATTTAGTGAATTCTGACTGGAAATCCATATACGGAACCCTTTGCAGATATAGACATTGTGTGAACACATTTCTCTCAGAATTCACCAATAACTATGAACGTTTTCTAGGAATAGCTGACAAATCATGGCTTGTCATGTATATGATTCCAAGATTTCTACTTTCTGAATTCAAAGCCAAAAATTCGTAATCATTACTCCCTAAAGAGCACAGTCAAGTGCCTGTGATTGTGTGTTCCTTAACATAAAATGTGCATCTGCTTTGATAGAAATTTCATAGCTACCATGTACAATCATAGGTAATCCCCTCAACAGTATGTGTTTTCATTTTCTCCTTTTTAAAACAGGGAGAAAGTTTTGTAAAATAGCATATTCCATATGAAACATCTGAAGGCATGTCTGAAGTAAAATACATAGGCAGTTATGTTGTTTCACAAATACAGACAACATATGAATTGACATATAACACAATACTATGTGCATTAATTCTAGGATTTTTCTGCTGTGGACGTTAAATAAATTAAAATTTATTTTTACAGAAGCACATCCAGAACAACCCTCTAAATGCAGAAGACATCTAACAAACCACAAAAAAAATGCTCTTAAAAATACTGACCATTATCATAGTATATACTAGGAAAAAAACATATAGAATATTCCCTCTGTATACTCTCACAGCTACCAGTTGTGGGAAATGACTGTTCACCATTTTGAGTTCTACTATACTTCTTTTAATTTCCCTTGCCTAGAATTTTTTTAGTGAAACCTCTTAAACTTTAAAAAAAAAAAAAAAAATACCTCATCTCCTAGCTTACCTTGTTGTCCTGGACAACAGTGACATGTTGAAAGTACAGTGCAAGTTGCAATGACGTAATGAAGTCTAACTGCAATAAAGAAAGGACAAGATTTAAAAAACAACAATATCAGAATCTTTATGCAAAATATTAGCCCAGAGCATAGATAGCCTGAGGTAAGAATGAGAACATGGAAAGTACAAAGTAAACACTTTCAAAACTCAGACTTTGAATATAAAGGGGATAATTAGAGAGAAATGGAGGAAGAGTTTAGTAGATTTGGAAGTTGAGTTTAGAAGAAAAAGAAAAGGGGATAAGTGTGATGGGAATGAAAATTATGGTAGATTGATATGATTTAGAATGGAGAGTCTAGTTCTAGATTTCTTGCATAATATAAAAAAACTGCAGCTTATATAATGCACAATGTCACTATTTCAGTAATAAATTTTTATTTTATGTGCCTCATTTCCATTCTGCAACAAAAAGCATCCTTTGGGTATTCCAGTTCATTGTGACTGAAATAATATATTTTTTATAGGTCAATATTCAATTGAATTCTGGTAGAATGTCAGAGCACCTTCTCCAATCTTTTCTAATACGAACATCTTTTTCTTCCCTGTATGTTAGTCCTATTTTGGTTTTCACAGATTCATGTCTTTATATTCTCAAGATATTAGGATATATATGAAGAATAGATTGGCATATGGACATAGGACATAGGAATTCTAGTACAGTTTAAACACACAGTGAATGTATTAAATGGGAAGCTTACAAATTGGGTCAACATGAAAGTTATCTCCAGGGCCAAATGGGTTAACAGCAACACTCATCAAGCCAAATGGGTCCTGGGGTCTCTCTCACCAGATTACTGGGCCAATTGTATACAACTCTCTTTTGTGTCTCTGTTCCATGGCTTTATGTACTTACCCTGAAGAAACTTTAGCAAATGCTAATTAGAGTCCTTTCACCTTCACCCCTAAAACTGGTTGTTAAACATTTACCAGGTTCATCTAATATACTTAGCCATCTCTCTAGTCTTCTTCCCCCAGGACCCACCAGCAACAGACGTATTTATGGGTCTATGAATAAAATGTCCCAAATTATAAGTATATATAAATTCTTGCAATCCTTAAGTAATTTCCAAATCTCCCTAAAATGCTTTGTTAGCATTATTGTGTTTTCCTTCATCAGAAAATTATTTGAGGAAAAAAAGACAAACTTATCTTCAACTCTTCTGTCACAGACCTGCCCTCTTCATGAAATCTTTGTGGCAAAAGCCAGAGCATCAGTTCTGAATCTGACTTACCATTTAGAATTTGGTGCCTGCTCCCTCTTAATTGTACATGTCTTTGAGAAAAACACACACACACACACACACACATATTTCATGTCTCCAGTTTCTTGCCTACATGCAATTTATGATTGATCTGATGATGAAAAATAATGGAAATGTAGGACTGAGTCTAGTATACAAAATTTATTGTTATTATCAATCTATCAAAATATTGATGTTATAACTTTAATTTTCCATAAAATTCAGTAACAAAATCACAGAAATGTTCCCCAATATGAGTATGTGGACATTGATAGTTGGCACTTAAATGAGTAGATCCTCTGCCTATTGTGCTTTAGGAACCATGTTGTCTAATGAGATAGGTTAAAGACCTCATATTTTAGTGACAAAGACAAAATTTAATTACTCAAGGTTTTAGAAATAAAAAAAACTTCAGTGACAGGAAAAATCTCATTGAGAAGTTGAAGAGATGAAGATACTATTGGAAAATATAGACCTTTCAATGGAACATGAATTATGATTCATAAAGGCTAATGAGGAAGGGACTTTGTAAATTAAGCCTTTATGTACAGGTGAGACGCATAAAGGACCTATGATGGGCAAAATTAATGGGAGAATACAGAGAAATGGGGAATAGGATTGTTAAGAGTGGAAGGGAAAAGTGTATGAAGTTTCTTGAAGCACAGACGATTTAGGGCTTGTTATGAAAGGTAAAATCAGTAAGAATTATGTAGTGACCATAGCATCATGAAAGGTGTTGTTAGTGAGAACATTTGTTCCCCAACCCTGATGTTGTCTTCTTTGTGGAGGGGTGAGTCTGCCAAATTTGGGGTTCATTTATCAGCCAAATTTGGCTCTAATATTGACCATATCCAACATTGCATTTATAGGTATACTGATATTCTCTAATTTGCTTTATTTTTTATCTGATTTTTTAATTTCTTGAGAACTTGAGAAGGGAAGAAGGATTATCTTTACTGGACCAGCTAACAGACGGAGGACTACTCTGATAAATTGATCCAAGAAGGAGAAGGAGGGTAAAAATACAGCTCAGCAGCTAATTAATAAATTATTTCACTGTTCCACGATATGTGAAGCTGAACTTAGTAGTTGCTTTAAGAATGAAAATGAAAAAATGTATTTGCAAAAAAAAAGCAGAAAAAAACTCCAATGTGTTAAAAATATATGTAGAATTTTAAGTATCAAAGACATAGCTTTGTGTACTTCAAGAGCAGCTGTTCATTAAAGAATAGTTTCAACTTCTTAAGTTGTTTTTCTTTTATTCTGTAACTATGTCTTTGGTTACGTTTAAGAAAATATGTTCGTGGTTGATAATGTGATTTTTAATCATGCAATAAAAACTTATCATGTCCACCATAATGAAATGTTTTCAAAACAAGTTAATCACATTTGCATTTCCTTCATTAGCTTACTTCTTAATTGTGGTTCTAATCAAAACTGTATGAACTTTTATCAAAGAAGAAAATTTACAATCCTTACATATGTACTGTTATACTTGAAAGAGTCATATGAGTCTACTCATTAATTAGGCATACAATTTTGCTCAAGTTGAGGCATGTATATATCCATAGCAGAAAGAGATAGAAGGAGTGAAAGCAGCCTGCAAAATCTAATAAAACCAGAATTTTTCTCTTACTCATTTTGTATTGAAAAAATGGACAATTTTTTGTTCTTAAATTCTTTACTTGAAATATGTTGCAAGAAGCCAATCACATTTTACTTAGGGGTTAGGACTGCAGTTTCAAATAATTTGTGAAGTTTTTCATGTCAAGAGAAAAGTATGCTATGCTTTATAGAGGCTCATGTGTATTCTCATGAAACGAGGTTTATCCAGTTTGTAGTGAAGTGGTGATTTCTCCCAGTCAACTCGTTTCCCAGTAGTGCTACCGTTCATCATTGTTGCTTGAATGAAACAGACAGGTTTTGCTACGTTACCTGGATGACTGTGTGAACAAAAATACTTTGAAAAATAAATTTGGAGGAAATATACATCATTCCTATGAATAATTTTCAAACCAGAACATGGCCTTTGGTGTAAAATAAAGGTGCTTACAGAGAATAAAGAGATAGTTTGAGTTTCAGAGCAAAAGTTCTTGCCCATGTTATGCAAATGAAGTATTTTAACTTCTTCAGTATGATCAGTCATTGCAGTAGAGTACTGATTGGGCAATACAGCTCAGGCATCATTGAGTGAGTCAGGTGAGCTCCAATTGGTTGGTTCCGGTGAGTTCTGAAAGTCCCCAAGTTAAAAACGTGAAGCATTTCAGGGAAATCAGAGTAAATATGTGACCTCTAGTCAACAAACGGCCCTTTGGCTTTCTTTTACATTTAGGCCCTCTTAGCCATTGGAATTTATCTTGAAGGTCTGGCTCCTTCAAGTTCACATTTATTCTCAACTGAGATCATACAAAACAAAATAATAATGTTCATAGTAATGATTACAGATTAATACATGTCAGATAATTTTATAAGTAATAATGCTTGTTTTCATTATATCTATGTAGTTACATTCTTTCTGTAACGTGTACAAATTGTGTGTGTATTTGTAAGTGTGCACATGCATGTGTGGTAAGGGTTGGAAATTATCCTTCCCCAGTAAAATAACAATAAAAATCTTTGAATTTAAAGTAGTTGCTATCAACAAAATTCCTGGACGAAAACATGGATTTAGTTATGGTAAGATACATATAGATCCATCTTTTTAACTCTTTCACTTTATTTTCTAAAACATTCAGACAAATAAGTTTTAGCTTTCTTAAGAAGTGTTCTCTACTTCCTAGCTTCTAAGTTTATAAAAACTTATATGACTGCAGTAGTTAGCTAAAGAGATGAATAAATAAACTCTGTGAGATGAAATAATGAAATGAAACAGGAAAGACTGAGTTACATGTTCACAAACTGAAAGAAAATAATAAGGTAGAAAAGGACAGTCACAGAGACGACAGTAACACCTTGTTGCTATCTTCTACTTCCATCTTTTTTTATTCCACTGTTATCAAGGGGAAAAGAGTCCTGGGTATAACAAAAATTTCAGAGACAGAAGAGGTTTTCCTCTGAGGGGGGTACGCGGGTTACTTTTCATCACTGTGGTACAGAACAGGTGACGCCCCAGCCAGCTCAGCCTGCGGCTGCAGCCAGGAAAGGAGCCCGAGGGCTGTGGAGGGTGGGCAGGAGGAACGCAGGAGGCTCCAGTAGCTGAGAGGGTCCAGACACCTGCTGGGGAGACACCAGCAACTTAGGTCTCCCTCCCCTTGCACTTCTGGTTGCACAGGGAAGCCCACCTTTCCTAAACCTGGTCAATTTCATGTATGGTTTCTAGGCCTGGGAATGAAATGTATTGTAGCCATTCATTAATTGAATTCCGTTTAAATGTAACTATAGAAGGCCCATGCCCGCTAAATGTAACAACTGAGTTGCAGCTAACTGACCTCAAGTGAGTATATATACCCCTGGACAAAGAGCAGGAGAGAGGCAGAGAGAGGGAGGGAGGGAGAGAGCTTGTTTCCTGACCTGGGTTTCTCTGCCAGGAAATTGTGGTGTTTTTGTATTCTGTTCTTTCCTGTAAATAAATTTTGTCTTACTACTGATCTGTGGTTCGTCGAATCATCAAGACCAAGAACCTAATGAAGATGAAACTCCTGTGTCAATTGTACCAGATTGTACATCCCAGTTAAAATAGAAATCAATGATCTGTAATGTTTATGTTGTTTAGTTTTTGCAAATGTTAATAATGTTTTCTTTAGTCAAAGTTTCCATAGATGAGAGAAACCAAGTAAATTATTCCTGAGTAAAATTAAGAGACTGAAAAAAAAAAAAAACAACCTGACATTTTATGTTGTTTAGAGGTGCAGACTCTGTGGCTGGACTGCCTAAGTTAAATTACCACTCGGAACTATTGGGCCAAATAACCTTAAGCAAGTTACTTCACCTCTTTGCTCCTCCATCTCCTCATCTAGAAAATAGGGCTAATAACAGTATCTATTTTATATATATATGGGGGATAGTCAGTAATATGTGAGTTAATAGCAACATCATTCTTCATGACTAAGTCTACAGTACTTGAAACCTACTTGAAACTTGTATAATGGAATTTTCTCAGGTCTATTGAACTATTGAATTCTCCATAATGCCTAGTAACCTCACAAAATGTGATTTATATCAGTCATTGGACAGAATTACAAAACATTCTCTTTTTTAAGTAGAAATACATGCATATATCCTCAATGATATTCATGCTTTGAAAAATAATATTTAATTCCATATACAAGATGTTTATTGAAAAATTAAAGAATTCAGTAAGGGCCCGTTCAGGATATTTTCAGAAAACATGGCAGAGAGTTTTCAAATTGCCAGATTATTCTTATAAATTTTCAGCTATAACAGTTTTATGTGTAGAGCAGTGCAATTCATAGCTAAATTGTATATCTGATCTGCAATACAGAACTTTCTTAGAATTTAAAATCTGATTCCAGCGTTAAGTAGATAGAACAGTAATGAAAACAGAAACTGTTTGGATTAGCTCAACATAATGATTTTCTTTTTCTAATCACTCCATTTTCCTTGTTCCCTGAGATTTACATTTGGACTCATGACACAGAATTTGTTCCCTTTTCATCTTTGCATAGTACAAATACAATGATGCAATAATAGTCCTAGAAACTAAAAAAAGTATTACTAGGCCCTTTATGGACACTAAAAAAGGAGATAAGATATAAGAGATCCATGTGAGTGATTATATGGATTATAGATGCAGGTATATAATTAATATATAGACCTAGTCTCATCGTATTCACTGCAGATAACTGAGTCACTTATAGTCATTAATGCTGAGTAGTAATATTTAGTGGGTAGATTGTGCAACTCTTAAAAAGTCAGTAAAATTAAAAAGTAGATGAAGAAATCAAAGTTCTCAATTCTCTTCATGCAGCAGACAGGGTTTATTTTTAAATTACATGAAAAACCAAATGCTTTGTGTTGTATGTGCACTTTCAGAGTATTTCCTTTAATTTTTACTTGGTCGTTCATTGGCATGCTTGGTAAATACAAAACTGGTGTTCATTATTTTGGTCAAACTATAGACTCATACACAGCTAATAAATATTTCTTTCTTTTTTTTTTTTTTTTTGAGACAGAGCCTCAAGCTGTCCCCCTGGGTGGAGTGCTGTGGCATAGCTCACAGCAACCTCCAACTCCTGGGCTCAAGCCAGTCTCCTGCCTCTGCCTCCCAAGTTGCTGGGACCACAGGCACCTGCCACAACGCCCAGCTATTTTTTTTGGTTGCAGCCATCATTGTTGTTTAGCGGGCCAGGCTGGATTCGAACCTGCCACTTAGGTGTATGTGGCTGGCGCCTTAGCCACTTGAGCCACAGGCGCCCAGACAATAAATATTTCTAATTTCCAGACAAAAAACACTTATACAAGATTCAGCAAAGCATGTGCCCTTATGTCTTTCCTATAGATGCATTTGGGAATATCATGTACAAATATACACAAGTTAAAACGTACACCAGCAAACCATGAACTAATATTTATAAAAGAACTGTGACTCTTCATGCTCTGCCCAGGAAGGAAAAGCTGAAGAAGATAATGAATTGATATTATAAACGTGGGTTTATATCATAATATTGGCAAAAAACACTCTGAAATACCTGTTACACACACACACACACACACACAGTCATCACTTTGATTATCCAGACAGAACGTTCTACTGAATGTAGGAGAACAAAGGGATATAATTTTGCTAGAATTAAAAAAAAAAATAAATTGAGGGAAAATGCCTTCGCCTTTTTATTATTAACCATATCTTCAGTAGTAGTTTGTGCTATAATTTGGGCAATTTGCATACGTTGTATTTTTCCTTCATCTCCGCTTCTACAGCACTGTTTCCCTGTGATTGAGGAGTTGCTATGACAGTAGATAATGGAGCTTATGGCACTCAGTGGGGAGCCTGTCACTGCCTTCAGCTGCCGCCTTTGTGTTTCTTCACTTCCTCTCCTCTGATTTTCACAGGCGCAGTGAGAAACAATTATAAAAGCCACGAGCCATTATAAAATATTATACCACCAAATGGTTATTTTTAAAGGCCTTTCAATCTCTTAGGTCTCTTTGTTTATCCTTAGAAATGGTGAATTGTATCATTATTTTCCATTCAGTCTGCGGAGATGAGAGATTGTTTTCCTGCCGTAGGGGAAGCAATCTTATACCGCGTACAGTTTATATTACTTCTCATGTGAGGCCTCGTCACATCAGTCAAAACCTTACGCACCTCGTGTGTTCTGCCTCAAGTCTTCATTTTCTTACTTGCTGTGGTAGTCTCCTGTTAATTCCCATTACAAGACCAAGACTTTTTTTTTTTTTTAAGAGGATGATTTAGTAGGCATAACTAGTGTTCACGAAAATACAGTTCTTAGTCCCTTTCTGCCACAAGGAGGGTAACACTCTGCAGCTTACTTGTATCAGAGGATAGTTTGGAAAACTAATCTTCACAACTAAATATAAAGGAAATGACAAGTATCAATTTTGGACTGTTAAAAACAACACTGATGCTTTCTCTCATCCTGCCATGGCCACCGAGGAGGCCAGGTGTCCTGGTGATGCACTGGAGGTGTGTGATAATTCCTTCCCACTGTGTGAAGCCGAGTCACCCCGTCACTGAGACACTCATATCACTATTTAGTTGTATATGACGGATGATGTAAGGAAGCACTTGCCTTTTGTTTCTTAAGCCACAGAATTTTCAGCATAACTGTTATCAATGCAGAGTAGCAGAATATTTGGGTAAGTCAGGGTTAAGATGTCTCACTACTTGTTCCATGCCCCTCTGTACACAGCAGATTCCTAGAGATAACCAAGGGCAAAGTAAAACAAGTAGAGACATGACCCTGACATAGATTAAGAGGCAGTGGGACAATTTGGAAAACGAACAGGACATAGATTCTAACCCTACTAATTTAACACTTTGTGCCATTTCACAAGTTGTTTAACAGTTTTGACCTTTATTTTTGTCAGCTTTAAAATGAAAGATAATGTCTATATTTCAGAATAGAATTAAGGATTAATAATGAATAAAAATTTCCTGGAGCATGGTATCCTTTTGGTAAATGATACTTGTTATTCTTAGAAAACTAATTCATCAGGCAGCGCCTGTGGCTCAAAGGCGTAGGGTGCTGGCCCCATATACCAGAGGCGGTCGGTTCAAACCCAGCCCCAGGCAAAAACTGCGTACTTCGTCAGTCTTTAGGGTCTGTGGGTTGATGTTCATTATATTGTTTGTCTAATTCATCTGATTGTGATCATATTCTGACTTGTGTCATCACTTTTATTTAAATTTTAATTGGCAAATTATAATTATATACTTTACAGATGAAAGAAAAACGTAAGTTCCACACCACACAATAAAACACTGCGCCAGCTAAGAGCACAGTTGATTAAGCAAAGACCAAGATACCTACTGGGCTTAGTAAAAATGCTGAGCACTTTCTTGGGTGTCTCAGCATTTGCTTTCCCTGAAACAGCTGGGTCAGACTTGTCCTGACTGCCTTAAATTGCTTTGGCTAACTACTACTGTACTGTATTAACAAAATCCCTGCAGGATGGAAAATCTAATATCATTAACATAACGTGGGTTCTGTGACTGCTCATGATGGTAATGTGCCTGTACGATTTATTTCGCTGTGAACCAACAACAATACTATGCAAAATCCCTGCCCTGCATCCATTCATTGGAAAGGGATTTAAGGCAACATCACAGGTGGCAGGTGCTGCTTTTGTATGCAAAAAAGTTCTTGGGGAAGAAATGTCTGTGCCACCCAAAGGCACTTACCCTAGTAAATAAGTTCTAATAAATTCATTTAACTGGTCAAGTTAGAATTTTCTGAGTCATTCTTTGGTTTCCAGAAGCTTCTCAGTTTGGGGGTGAGTAATTTTTTTCATACTTTCCCCAAGATTTCCCAGAAATAATGGGGTACATTGTGATGTTTTCATATGTGTATGCAATGTGGAATGTCTAACTCAAGCTTATTAACGTATCATAAGCTCACTTATTCATCATTTTCTGTAGTTACTCATTTACATCTATACACACATGCACATACACACAGGTAAATGATTATATGTGTATAAACAAATATGTATACATGCAAATAACTATGCTATATATATCAACATTTTCCTTTCTTAATCCTGTACTGAACTTTATTCTATCATTTTTTACTTGACTATGTTGGCTTTAGTTTTATTACCTGTAAAATGGAGAGTTTGACAAAAATACCTGACCTATAGGTTATTATAACAATTAAATGACATATTGAATGCAATGTACATTGCAAATTCTCTATAAGACATTGAATATTCAAAAATGTTAGCTGTTTTTCTTTATTCTTACAACTCTCATAATATTTAAAAATTCTTAGGCTAACTAGTATACAATAATAACACAGAATAATGTTCATCCCTTCTCAATAGTAAAAAGTGCTTTTTTCAACTAACTTCAAATCTCTTTTTATACACATTTTGAGTACATTTAGTTTTGCTACTTATTTTAATTATATAAGGCTAGGCAGGATATTGCTGAAAAAAAGGTTGAGTTCTCACTATATTACTTTAACTCTCCAATGCATTCCTTAGTTCTTAGAAGAAACTCAGCAAGTCTAAAGATGGCTTGAAGTTTAAACTGCTTGTCTTGCTGCTGGTCCAAACTTAACCCACAAATTTGTTCTGAATGTGGAATAAAGTGAGTGGAGGAGAAAATTGCCAAAAATTCAGAAGACATAAAATCATATTATATATTCTTGGAGGATGAAGACTATACAGTATTATTCTTTGTCCCTTCCCATGTAGTGTGGCTTACACATTGTTATAAATAATAAAAATACCATAAATTACTTTTCAAATGAAATACATCATTTATGATACATTTTCAGAACGTGTGGGTTCTTTAGTAATGTTTTTCTTACCTTTAAATATTTTTTAATTCCATACAATTTAATTTCTATTTTGTACTTTGAGCTTAATTTTTGCATGATCAGTGTTACATAATCCCATCATTTTGGTGACCATGATACTAAAATAAAACATAACCTTAGGGTCTTGTTTCCCAAAAATTCACTGTTTCATCCCCTGTCTTCAAGCCCATGCTTTATTGATCAATTTACATCCTGAGGCTTTTATAAGAAAAATATGATTATTCTATGCAATGCCCAAGAGAAGCAAAAGGTAAACATAATAATACATCATACCATATATTTCTTATGAGCAGAAATGTTTTAGGAAAACTTTTGGCCAGAAACAGCAAATTATTATTTTCAAAATCAAAAACTATTGAAAAGCAAAGTTAAAAAATCTATATTCTTTGATTCTAACTTAATGGCAAGCAACAACTCTGAGAATCAATCATGTAGCAAAACAAACTACAAAATCAGTGATTCAAAATTATGGTTATCTAGTGTCTGTATTCTCTGGGAAATACGTACAAAAATAATTTTACATCAAAGTGTCATATTCACAACAACCTCACGTAAGAAGTCAAATTATATTGGCCTTTTTTGATAGTTATAGCAAAAAATTGGTTGATTTTATTGAGTGTCATTTCTTTCACTCAACATAACTCTATTTGTTTTTGAAAAACTATAGTAAAGGCTCGGCGCCTATAGCTCAACCGGCTAAGGCGCCAGTCACGTACACCTAAGG
>NW_003852495.1:1426862-1431991 GCF_000181295.1 Otolemur garnettii
AAAAACTATAGTAAAACAAATCTCAAATCTAATTAAAAATTGCCCTGCAATAAACTTTGTTCTCAATAGTCTTAAAGCAATCCCTTTTTTATAGTTTTGAATAGGATAAGAAAGTAACATACTGAGTTGTGTGATATAATATCCATACCTTATAAAATGGTAACTGAATTTTTGATAAATTAAGGGACTTTTAGATTTTTCTTAAACTTTTTGGCTCGGCGCCTGTGGCTCAAGTGGCTAAGGCGCCAGCCACATACACCTAAGGTGGCAGGTTTGAATCCAGCCCAGGCCCACCAACAAAACAACAATAATGGCTGCAATCAAAAAATAGCCAGGCATTGTGGGGGCACCTGTGGTCCCAGCTACTTGGGAGACTGAAGCAGGAGACTCGCTTGAGCCCAGGAGTTGGAGGTTGCTATGAGCAATGAAGCCATAGCACTCTACCCAGGGGGACAGCTTGAGACTCTGTCTAAAAAAAAAAAAAAAACAAACAAAAAAACCAACTTTTTGTTTATTTGACAAAAATTCACCTTAAATCATGGATTGATAATGATATTAATTTGATTAAAAAAGTGTTTTTGTCAACTGTATAAAAAATCAAGTGAGTCATAAACAAATAGATGCATTTAATGAATCCCATTTGTTTCTAAATCAATTGAGTTATCTTATGGCTATTGACCACAAAGTCATTATGTCCTAAGGGTGAAGATTCTGGAGTACTATTTGCCTCTTAAACCATTTTTTGGTTCAACTTAATATATTTTCACAAAAATTTATAAACACAACTTTGTGAGTTACTGTATTTTCCAGTCATAGCTTTTTCTGTTAAATTGTGTGTGTGTACTATGTGTTTCTTTTCCTGGTATAGTCTTTATCAAGAGGCAGCACAATGTAGTGGTTAAACAATGTTATATTCCAGAATTTCACAGACTTGAATTCAATGGTGGCCCCTTAACTTACTGTTTACCAACATTATGTGACTTCCTTGAAATCTACATGGCTTAGTATCACCACCTACAAAAGATGGCTGATTTAAAAAGTTGTCATAAGGTGGTGCCTGTGGCTCAAAAGTGTAGGGCGCCGGCCCCATACACTAGAGGTGGCGGGTTCAAACCCAACCCCCACCAAAAAAAAGAAGTTGTCATAAAAATAAAATCCAATTTTCAATCAAAATACTTAGCTCATTTCCTAGCATTTGTGAATAAGGAATCTGAGCTAGCATTATGATCATATCTCTGTGTCTGAACTTAAGATAATAAATTTTCACTAAGTTTATTAATGTATGTGCAGTTTTATAATGCATGAGTAGATGATTAAAAATATATTTCATTTTTAGTTTTAAATAACAATAGTAAATTTGTAAAAATTACATAATTTCTTAACACTAAATTATACATATTTTTAGTAAATATTTTTAATCTAGATATTAATCAGTTTTTTCCAGAAAAACATAAATAACAGATGTGCCTTATTTTTCTCTCCCTTATTGTATATAGACATTTTTAAAAATTACCTAATTAGTTCAAAAAGTATATATATTATATTACATATTTTTATATTATTATATTTTATATAATGGGAAAAAGAGAGATTTTAAGAAATTGGTGCATGCAATTGTACAGACTTAGTAATGTCAAAATCTGCATAGTGGGCAGAAAAACTAGAGATCCAGGAAAGAGTTTCAGCTCAAGTTCAGAAAACATTTATTTAATGGCAGAATTTGCTTGTCTGAAAAAAAGGCTTTCCATTAATTGGATATTCAAATTCTACTGATTTAAATGTTAATCTCTTCTAAAAAAAGATCTTCACAGAATCATAAAGGTTTGACCAAAACCTTGCTACCATCACCTACACACACAAATTAACCAACACTGTCTAATGTTCTTATCTTATAATCATTTGCTATATATCATATAATCATTTGCTAAGTAGAGATTAATGGATATGTACCAGATATTATACTCTATTTTACTTTTTACCTCTGTAAAATATTTATTAAACATCCCTATAAGGAAGTTACTTTAATGGTCCCTTTACAGTTTGGGAAATTTGGGCTAGAGAAATAAATGTTCCTATCTAAGATGGTGTGAGTATTAAATGATAGAGTTGGTACACAAACATAGGTCTCCAAAATTATAAATTTTAAGTTATTTACCACTACACTGTTGGTGACCAGGCAACAGAATTTGTAATATGCATACACTGTTCTAATTTCATGTATTCTTAATTTTTTCATGAATTATTGTCCAATAATAGATTTAAATAGATGGGCTCAATTCAACATCTGGGAATCTGAAATTTTTGTTTCTGAAGGCTTTCAGAAAACTGCTTATCTACAATTTAACAAAGGTATTTGTCAATAAAAATCACCATAGTACTTACCACTTTTTTGAAATGTAAATCTTTGCCTAGTTTTAATTAAATTCAAGCTTCAAATTTGGATTGAATACTTATACTCCCTGTATTGAGAAGTCTGGAAGTATTTAATATGTAAACATGAATGAATGAATGAATATAAGTAGGATCAAATTAGCCATTGTGGAGCTATATAGGAATGAAGATGATGTATATGAAGTCACTAGTATTAATTTTAATACCTTTCCACATTGCATAGCCTTAAACTTATAATAAAGAAATTTGTTGATATTGCTGCTTTAACTTCAACATAATAATTGAGTCAGCATCAATACTTTAACTTGAGATAAGTTTGAAGGCAAAACATGTTTTACAGATTAGGAAAGAATTGAAAATACTATGAAGCCAAATTGCATGCACAGTGCATAGAACATGAAGAAATTATTTGATTTTTAAAAATCTCTATTCTCTTAGTTTCCTTTGTTTGAAGGACAGTTACTTTGGCTAATGTTCAAATTAATCTATCAGAAGCTATTTGAGCAAGTACAGTAATTTTCAGAACCTGTAGCATTTTGAATATTTATCTTTAAAGAGTTTATACATCTTTCAATTAGCTACATTAATCTACCCATTTGGAATACAATAAGAAACTGTACACTATTATTAATATTATTAAATTCCATTTGTTACTTCAGTAATGATAAAAACATGTTCTCTGTAATGGAAGTCATCAAATTAATTTAGATGTATAATTCATTTTGGAAGTTAGCCACCTTCCTGCATGATTTGAACATAGAAACCCAGTCATTCAACTTTATTATTCTAGGTAGATTGATAATTAGAATGGACAGCTCTTTTTGCTGAATCATACAAAACAAAAGCAATGGCTAAAACAAAAACCAGTGTCACAACCTTACATGGATTTGTGATTGAAATCAGGTACTGCTTCATTTTGTTGTTAAATTTTCTTTTGTTTGTATTTTACTTATTCACTTATTTTAATTTCCGAGTTTTTTGTTTGTTTGTTTATTTTACAGTTTTTGGCCGGGGCTGGGTTTGAACCCGCCACCTCTGGCATGTGGGGTTGGTGCCCTACTCCTTTGAGCCACAGGCACCACCCGATTTTAATTTCACTTTTAAGATATAAATAAGAACAATATATAGTTTTCCTGAAGGAAAGCTGAGGCAAACCCTTTTTTAAATTATAACTTTTTGTTGTTTTAAGAACACCTTACAAGTGAGGTATCCTCTTAATAGATTTTTATGTGTACATTACAATAATATTAACTACAGGGATAATGTGTAACAGATCACTAGAGCTTATTATTCTTGAATAAACAAAACTTTTTATTTAGCAACATTAGATCTTTTAAATGAAGTCTAAAGGCACCTCAGAATCATATCTAAAACTTCATTGAAAAGAAAACTGACATGATTTATCAGTCAATGTTTAAAATATTTTTCTCATATAATTGTATGTCACTGTTCAAAAACCAGTCTGATAATTGCATTTTGGATGTTTGAAAATATGAATGTCTGGTGGGAAAAACCCTGAGAATATATATAGGATAGGATATAATATTCTATCAAAGGAAGCCTGATTACCTTAGCAATTCTCCTATGGCTTGGTTTGATTTCTTTTTATTTCTTATTTTCATCCAATTGCCATGGTTTTTGGAGAAGGCTTATAGCTTTTGGCAGAAGAAATTCAGTGACAATGACTTAGGAGAGCCTTAATCTCATGAAAGAAATAAGTGCTTGTCAATCAAGAAGTTTTAACCTTTACCATGTTCTGACCTTTACATTTTCCAAGGTGAGCCTATTATTTGGAAGCGAGTAACACAAAACTCCACAGGATGCTCTGTGATCAATACAATCAACAGACCTTCACACTGTATGTTTAAAGGTATTAAGAAGATAAACAAACACATCAGAATTTTACCAGTTGGAATAATCCTGTATTGGATGCTTGCCTCATTTGGGGATTTACGATTGATCTCTTCTCTATCTTGAACTCCACAGTATTATTGTCAATGACTACAAAAGGAAAGGAGAGTTGTTAAATGTTATTAATGTTTTCAGTTAAAAGTTGAAGACAATCTGCATATTATATGTCATATAAAGTAAAACAGACATAAGGCAAAATTATGGTTTCTTTGTTGAACTAAATTTATACTCACAATATCTTTTACCCTATATTCACCTACTACAACATTTTTGGCACCTAGGTAGGTAGTATGTGTGAGTAACTGTTGTATTCTCTGAGGACACAGTGATGCATAAAACATATATATTGTCCACCTCTTCCATGTTCAAATCCAAGTGCAGAATTCCATGATGAAGACTTTAAGAGGACACTGAAATGTAATCAGAATTGTGCCACTAATGTGAAAGGACAAGGATGTGACAATAGCAATGATGAGATTCCCTGACCCGTCTTGGATGCATATGAGAAAACTTATTTGAGGAAGTCTAATTGGAGTTACCTCAAAACATGAAAAGAATTGGACCAGCTTTGGAGTATGTGACCTAAGTAAGTACGTGGATTTAGGAGTCAAGGCAGGGGAGAGGAAGAGGCCCAGAAAATGTATCAGAAAGTTCAATATCCTTGATATGGAAAGGTACATGTCGGATTCTGGGAAGATGGCCGACTGGTAGCAACCCTGGTCAGAGGCTCCTGAGCAAAGGAAGAAAAACTGGTTGGAATCAGAATCTATGAAGCCAAAGACGGGGAGCTGAGCCCAGAAAGAAGTTCGGCAAGCTATAAATCCAAG
>NW_003852495.1:1432566-1434133 GCF_000181295.1 Otolemur garnettii
TCCCCTGCTCCGGGCAGCCACAGAAGTACTTGCTAGAACTTAGCGCACCCCTGCCAGTGGCGGCGGACGAGTCCCCTCACTCTGGGAGGGCCTAGAACTGCTTGCTAGAGCCGCGCACCCCACGGGCGGCAGAGTAGATCCCTGCTCCAGGGCTCTGGGCAGGTGCAAAACTGCTTGCTAAAGCCGCAGACCTCCTACTGGTGGCAGGTGGCAGCAGAGGACTTCCCACTGCTCTTGGCAGGCACAGAATCACTTGCTAGAGCCCCGCACACCCCCATAGGTGGCAGTGGACCAGTCCCCCACCCTGGGAGGGCCCAGAACTGCTTGCTAGAGCTGCACACCCCACAGGCGGGAGAATAGATCCCTGCTCCAAGGCTCTGGGTGGGCATAGAACTGCTTGCTAGCACACCTCCTGCAGGCCACGGGTGGCCACACAGGATTTCCCCTGCTCTGGGCAGGCACAGAACTACTTGCTAGAGCCACGCACACCCCGCGGACAGTGGCAGAGGAGTCCCCTACTCTGGGAGGACCCAAAACTGCTTGCTAGAACCATGCTCCTCACAGACAGCTGAGGAGATCTCTGCTCCAGGGCTCTGGGTGGGCCCAGAACTGCTTGCTAGTGCCACGGGTGTCCTATGGGCAGTGGCAGAGGATTCCTCTGTTCTAGGCAGACCCCAAACAGCGTTCTAGAGAAACGCACACCCCACGGGGGCCAGCGGAGGAGTTCCTTGCTCTAGGCACTTGTGCTGGGTGGGCCCAGAATTGCTTGCTAGAGCCACGCACGCCCTGCAGGAGGCGGTGGAGGAGTCTAGCACTCTGGGCGGGCCAAGAACTGTTTATTAGAGCCATGTGTGTCCCACAGATGGAGGTAGAGGAGTTCCCCACTCCAGCTCCCAGGCTGGGAGGGAATAGATTGGCTTGCTAGTGCCGCACACGACCAACAGGCCATGGTGAAGGAGTCCTCCACTCCCCCCAGCTACTCTGGTGGGGCCTAAATAAGACTGATCTGATTGCTTGCGTACCCTACACTACCGCTGCCATTCCCCCACCCCCCCAACTGCTCCAGGGTGCTGAACTAGGACTGATCCAGCTACTGCCGGTCTCCTATCCACTGGTTACCCCAGTAGGCTGAACGAGGTCTAATCCAGCCATGCACACTCCCGTGCAGCTGCTGCTGTTCCACTGCACCCCAGTTGCCCCAGCACCTGAGAACTGGGAGTAGACAACAGACATGCTCTACCTCTCTCTCTCTGGGCAACCAGAAGAAGCCACCAACTGAACAGTTCGGATAAGGCCTCCAAACAAGGTAAACTCAGAATGGGGCAGAATCAGTGGAAAAACTCTGGCAACTCGAATAACCAGAATAGATAAACTCCCCCAAGGAAAAATGGGGCAGACGTAATTGAAGACCCCATCCACAAGTAAATGGCTGAAATGTCAGAAATTGAGTTCAGAACGTGGATAGCAAATAAGATTAACAGAATGGAAGAAAGGAAGGAAGAAGAAGCTCAAGAAATGATTCAAAAGATCTCTCAAGAAGTTATTCAAAACATCTCTCAAGAAATTA
>NW_003852495.1:1438759-1449208 GCF_000181295.1 Otolemur garnettii
AAAAAAAAAAAAATTCAAAAAAAAAGAAAGGTACATGTCAGTGAAACTGAATAAATAAAAAGAGCCTGGTGTGCAGACAGTGAACTGTATAACACTGCTATATTTTACTCTTCAATGGTGTGTACCCTGAGAAGGCTCAGTCACCATGATCTCTGTAAAAACTTTACATTCTCAATAAGAACTGGTGCTGACTTTAGGCAGGCACTGGCTTTAATTTTATTTCCATTTATTATTATTTATTTATTTTCCATGTTTAATACTGACCATTTTAAACAATATTAAAAATGGAAAGTACATTGAATATTCTTTTCTTTTTCTTTTTTTTATTCAGTCATTTGTACATAGATCATAAACACATTTATGCCATTATGGGATTCAATGTGTTGATTATTTGTACAAATTAGAGTGCTCAGATTCTACTAAACAACATAGCCTTATTCTACCCTAGCAGTATTTAGTCTGTATCATATATATCAATATCCCACAATTGTTTCAGTATATATTCAAGTTTTGCTCTTTGTGATTGATATACAGCATAACATCACCAAATTAGATCCATCGTATCAAAACGATTAGTTTTTTAAAACAAGTTTTAATGTCATTTTTGCTTATGAGAAAATTAATAATCACTAATATTGACTAATTATGTCTTCAGTTGTTTGCCAAATATATTACTTCTTTTGTTTGTATACTGTCTATGTGAACCAGGATCTAATTATTAGTAAAAGTCACATACTGTGTCTGGTTTTCCAATCTATTTAACCTCATTAGAGTAGTAGTTACTACCTAATATATATCTTTCAGACAATAGCTTTTGAAGAAAGTAAATCATTTGTCTTGTAGAATGCCTCACACCTTGCATTTATCTATTATATTCTTTGTGATGATATTTAATTTTTTCCTCTCCTAAGTCTCCCTTCAAAAGGAAAATGAGATGTAGTCAATATACAGACCTAAGTTTCATGCATTTAGCAAACTGTAGAATGTGCCCCAAACTTGCAGTATGGGGCACATTTTATATGATCAGTAGACACATACTAGCAGATTGTCCCAGTTTTAGGGACAACAAGTTTAATTACTTTGTTAAAGTTTTATTTCTACTTTATAAAGTTTAGTTTTCTTTTTGGAAACTCCAAGTAAGGGAATTGGAGCTCAGAACTTTGTGCAATCACTGCATACCCACTGAGTTTCACAGTAATGTGATTCATCTGAATCCCCTTGCCAATTCCTCCAGTGGGTCCTTTCCTTTCCACATGCCTCCCTTGGTCTGAGCATTTACTTTCATCCAGGCACAAGAAGTTATAGGTTCACTTGTATTTGTATTTTCACTACCTTCAATCCACAACTGTCATTATTATCTTTTCTTTTTAACAAGGATTCAAGATTCCTTTTATTGGAAGATCGTATTTAGAAACTACCACCTTGGTGTTTGATATGGCACTGTTTCTAATAGATACGGCACTGTTTTCAGTTTTGATAGGTAAGGGTCATAGTTTGAAAGTATGAATCATGCTAATTTACCTACTGAAATTTCAATACAAACTTCATGAATTTTTTTGATTTTATACTTGATTCTATATCTCCCTTTTTTATACTGAATATCTTTCTCATTTCTAATAGCATCAACATATTTACTCATTTAAACTTACATTTATTTAAAATAAATTTAAAATCTCGGTATCAATATGATTTAAAAAGAAAAATCTTGAGTAAACTTTGATATATCTTTTGATTTCTTCTTTTACTTAAGATACATCTTGCTTAAAAAAAAAAAATGTAAATGAGGCTTGGTGCCCTGTAGCACAGTGGTTATGGAGCCAGACACATGCACTGAGGCTGGTGGTTTCAAGTACGGCCTGGGGCTAGCTAAACAATAATGACAACTACAACAAGAAAATAGCTTGTCATTGTGGCAGCCTCCTGTAGTCCCAGCCTGAGAGGCTGAAGCAAGAGAATCATTTAAGCCCAAGAGTTTGAGGTTGCTGTGAGTTATGACACCAAAGCACTCTACTGAGGACAGTGAAACTCTGCCTCAAAAAAAAAAAAAAAAAAAAAAAAAAAACCATGACATAAATGAGCCCTTACTCTTCATTATTACGATAGTCATGGTTGTCAGTTATCATGATTTAGTTAAATGACACCAGTACCTGGCTTAAATTTCATGGCTAAAATTTCATGGCTTAAATTTCATCTTTAGCCCATCAAGTCACTATGTAAATAATAGACATGCGTCATAATCAGTGACATTCATGTTGCTTTATTTCAGTCGGCTAGTGATTGCTTATATCACTGTTGCTCAGGTCACGCAAACAAATAAAGCATGTAGTTATGCTGCCTCCTTATCTCCTAGGGCTAAAACACTTATGTGATGTTTTCAAATCTGAATAATCAAAAGATGGAATTGACTGCAAAGAAGAAAATGCAAGAAAATAAACAAAAAGCAGTAATTATGAAAGTAAGACTCAAATTGAGCAGCAATAGAATATGTAGCTGACCAGGGGAATATTGACATTGACACCACATGGAAGACTCTAGATTTGCAGCCAGATGAACTTCATGAAGATAAACTTATAAATGGGGTTACTGGAAGCCAATTAGATAAGTAGGTTAAAGGTTTTATTAAGGTCTTCTGTAATTTTCCTCACTTTTTTGTCTGCTTATTCTATAAATTCCTGAGCAAAGAAAGATTAAAATCTCAAAATATAATTATAGATTTATCTATTTGTTCTTTTCAAACTTGTTTTTCTTCAATGTTGTTTCAATAATCTTGAAAGTATAAACTGGGTACATGTACATCAGCATTCTTAGGATTGTTGTTTGGATGGTATATATTTTTCCTCTTCACATATTTAAATTATATTTGTCTTCATAGGTGATATGTTTTTCCTCTAAACATTAGTTAGTTGGGTCTTTTAAAAAAAATTCCATCAGACAATACTCACCTTTTCATAGGTGTTTTTGACCACATATAATTTATTATAATTATTCATTTAATTGTGAAATGCTGCCATCACAATATATGTTGTCTTTTTGATGCATCAGTGCTTTTTTCCTCTCTTTTCATTTTCTCTTTCTTCATTATTTTTAAAAATTCAATTTAATATCCCCTTTTTGATTATTAGTTAAAATTCTGATTCTTGGGTACATATGCATGTGTATTGCTGCTCCACAGTTTACAATATACATCTTTAAACTTGCTGTATCTATTTTAAAATATTATGGAACCCATCTATGTATAAGATAAGAAACTTATATACTTCCTGAGAGTTTTATATATATTTTACTTTATAAATTCATTAAACACAAAGACATTGTTATTTTTATTTTGAACTGTCAATTGTCTTTTGAAAGCATCAAAAATCAAGAAACTGTTTTAATCTTTAGTAATTCTATCACTTTCATTACTTTCTGAAATCATAGTTGCTTTCCATTTATCTTTTATTTGAAGAACTTCCTTTGCTACTTCTTACTTTATTATCTTTTGATTTTTTTAATTATTTTTTATTAAAATTTAATTTTCCAAAGATATTTGTAATAAGTATGGAATCCTAGTTTTTGTTTGGTTCTGCTTTGACTTGCAAAGATATTTTTCATCTCTCTTATTCCTGGCTTTTCATATATCTAGTTTTTTTGATTATATATAAAAGGTTTGGATTTTTTTGTCTGCATTTAAGAAATTTAAAACTTATTTTGGAAGAAAGTCGAGTTACTTTCAGATCAATTTGATCACATAAGGCTTGTTTTCTACTTTATTAGATTAAGACTAATGTATACCAGTGCTAGTTTATACTTAATTATAAGGTGTGACCTTTTAGTAGTCTCTAGTAATCACTCAATGGTTACTCAGCTCTCTATACTTTTCTTGAATGAAATTTGAAAATTTCTGACTCCTGTGAATGTTCTAAGAAGTATTCAACTTATAGTTTCCTGGTAATTGATCTTTCTTATTCATATAATTTCTCCTCATACTTGAGTATATTAAAATCTATAAAAGACTCAAGGGAAGATGTATCCAGATTTATGAAGTTTTGTTACTATTATTTTTTGCTGTAATTCACTTCTTTTCAGTGCTCTGCTTCATAAATTTTAGCCACTGTTACCTTTGTGTTCTTAACTCAGAGTGACCTCTGTTTCTCTCCTTGGGTTCCCATCCCCTTTCCATGACTCAAAATTTTTTCTCATGACCCCAAACCAACAAGATTGGTAGAGTTACTTAATTTGTTTTGCTTCTTTCAGGGACCAGAGTTCTGCCTTGCTTATTATTTCAATGCCTAAAGCTGTTCTTTTACATGTATGTTTATTGTTCATGAGGGGTATTCAACTGGTATCCTGTGGGCTGTGTGCAGATTATTTGAGGGCTGTTTTGTCTATCTGTGGTGTTGGGTATGGTATAAAGTGTTCACAGACCTTTTTTTTTTTTTTTTTTTTTTACTTTAAAAAAATGTTCAGATTAATATAAGGGCACATACAATTAGGTTACATCCTTTGTGTTTGTTAGGTAAAGTCCAACTTGCACATGAGCCCTTCATCCATTAGATTTTACTGATTTTAATTTTACTACATTTTACCTGATAAGTGAGAGAGAGCTTACCACACTTCTCCCCACCTTCCCCTTCTATTTCTCCCTCATTCCCCCTTTTTGAATTTATGTTTTTCTCTTGTGTGGGCGTGTAGTTGTTCATCAGCTAGTTTCAAATTACTATTGAGTACATTGGATGCTTGCTTGTCCATTCTTGTAATACTTTACTCAGGAGAATGTTCTCCAAATCCTTCCATGTAAATACAAAATATAGAATTTGCCATCCTTTTCATGGCTGAATAGTATTCTATGATATATGTATAGCACAGTTTATGTATACATTTATGGATTTATGGGGCCTTGAGATGTTTCAACATCTTGGTTATTGTGAATTGAGCTGTTATAAATGTTGGAGTGTAAATGTTCTAATGGTAAAATGATTTTCTTTTCCTTCTGGGTAGACACGTAAAAATTGGATCGTAGGATCAAACGGAAGGTCTAATTTTAGCTATTTGAGGTTTCTCCATACTTTTTCCCAAAGAGGTTATATTAAATTGCACTCCCACGAGACTGTATAAGAGTTTACTTCTTTCCGCACCTATGCTAGCATCTGTAGCTTTGGGGCTTTGTGATGTGGTCTGATCTTGGGGTTGGGTGATATCTCATGGTGGTTTTGCTTTACATTTCTCCTATGATTATGGGAAATGGGCATTTTTTCATGTGTTTGTTAGCAATTCATTTGTCTTCTAGGGAGAAGGTTCTGTTCAAGTTTTGCCCGGTGATAAACAAGGATGTTTGCTCTTTTCTTGCTAGTTAGTTTGAATTCTCAGTAGTTTCTGGTCCCCAGCCCTTTGTTAGAGTTGTGGCATGCAAATATTTTCTCCCATACTAAAGGTTGTCTGTTTTCTTTAGTTGTTTTGCCCTTAGCTATGTGGAAGCTTTTTAGCTTAGTCAGGTCCATTTATTTTTAGTGTTGTTGCAGTTGTGAGCTGTGTCTTCAAAAAATGTTGTATGTTACCAAACTTCAATCATACTATAAGTCTATAGTGATCAGACTGGCACAAAATAGAGACATTGGTCTATGAAGCAGTATAGAGAACCTAGAGATGAAACCAGCTGCATATTTCCATCTGATCTTTGACAAACCAAACAAAAACATACACAAGGGAAAAGAATCCCAAAAGGTGCTGGGAGAACTAGTAAGCTATATGTAAAAGATTGAAACTGGATTTGCACCTCTTACCACTTTCAAAAATTGATTCACACTGGATAAAAGTTTTAAATCTAAGAAATGAAGTGATAAAAACCTGAGACAAGCTATGTGCGATGGCTCACGCCTGTAATCCTAGCACCGTGGGAGGCTGAGGAGGGAGAATTGCTTGAGCTCAGGAGTTTGAGACTTGCCTAAGCTAGAGTGGGACCCCAACTCCTAAAACAAATGTCAAAAGGCAGCCGGGCACTGCAGTTAGCACCTGTAATCCCAAAGCTTTCAGAGGCCGAGTCAGCAGGATTCCCACAACCCAAATCTGAGGTTGCAGTGAGCTATAACTTGCACTCTGCTCAGGGCATAAGGTGGGACTCTGTCTCAACAACAATAACAACTAAAGCAAAGAAATAAAAATAAAAATGAGCTAGGAAATGGAAAAAGAAAAAAAAAAAAAAACCTTGAGAAGACAGTGTCAGTGTCAGAACCTATTTATTGCTCATAAACTTTCTTTTGTGTTGGTGTATTTAATGTGTGGTCCAAGACAATTCTTATTCTTTCAATGAGTAGCAGAAAAGAAAAGGGGTTGGACATCACTGTCTTTAGATTTTTAAGGGCAGTATGCCAAGTTGTATGGCACTCACTTTTTCATAGCCAGAAAACTTACTGTTTCCTTGTTTGTTTTTAAGTTGATTTAGTGGCAGTGTTGCTATAGTAATGACTTATTAAAACCTAACAGAAAGCAGAAGTCTAATCCATTTTTTTCCTTCAGTTTTATTTTAAGCTTCCTGTTTTTTAAAAAAGTCTCTGATAAACAGCAGATGACTATAAATAAAAATACTTAAAAAATGTATTATGGTCAAAACCACTAAAGCTGTTAGTGACTAATATACTAACTGGTAAATAAACTGATCAATAGCCACAGAGCTACTCCTATTAATTATTTATAATTGTATAATTTAAGTGTTTCTTTCTCTAGAAATAGAAAGTGAAACACGGCCATAAGCAGATTTATCTACTTAGGTACCTCTGAGATCCACAGTGCGATAAAACTGGCCTATATGGACTTCAAAGAATTTATAAATTACATATATAATACATTTAAAATATAGAAATAACGTATACTTCATAATTAATATTTTAAACACACACACATATATACATAAAATATATATAGAGAAAGAGACAGACAGACAGACAGAAAGAGTTGAGATTTATAAGGTGTTTAGAATTTTCTCTTCCTCTACCAATACGAACTTCACCTTAGACTTTCTATATATACAAACAATTTAAGTAAAATTATGTTCTTGCTATAAAAACAAAATGTCAATTGTAGCAGCCCATATAGCCTATGGCTAAGAGGAGTGAGAGTTATAGGAAATACCTGTAATGGAACACCTTGGTGAAAAGGGCATGGAGACAGATTTGGTTCTAAAAAGCATGAGTGAGCTCACGAGATGGGAGCATTGGTGAATTGGCAGTCTCTACACCTGTGGTGTTGAGATGCACGAGCTCAGCCTTATATTAGGCTGGAGGGGAACACAGTCAAGGGGCATGCGCATTCTATCACGGATCCACTTACTCTGTCTCCTCTCCTGCCTGCAGAATGCCAGCAAGGCGTCTCTGCTGAAGATTACCAAGCTCTGCTAAAGACTAAGAGCTATCTGTTCTAAGAAGACCTTTACTCTCTCTAAGATACTCTGTCTCTCTCTCTCCAGCTAAAGTAGATAGCCCTGAAGCACCTACAAGAAACTGTTCCTGAGCAAGGTAGCTTAGAGGTCTGCGTCCGGAACCTACCTAACCTGGGCCCAAGACCTGGCCAGTCCTGGGCCCTGACAGTCAATACAAGTCTTGAACTGTACTTTTAATAATTTTGCAACTAATCATTTCATCAGACTAAAATTTCATAGCTTCACTTATGTGAAACATTAAAGCAATGATATTAAAATGAAAGCACTTAAAAGATATTGAGAAATTAAGAAATAGAATTATACAGGTTCTTTTTTTAAACTAATTGCTTACAGTCACTAATCTTGGTGTGCTTGTCAATATTCCCTCTGTTTACATTCTGTCATAAAGCTTTATCCAAGTGAATGTCATTCAATCCTGGGATTGATGAATGCAACTATATTAAAATATTCTTCTGACCATGGTTTTAACAGAAAAATAAATTTTAATGGAAAGTATCAAATTTCTAAGAGCAAAGGCAAAATCTTTCCACACTCTAATAAATAATAATCTTCCAAGAGTTAAATTCAAGAGATTGAATTAATTGCAAAATAGCAGAACAAGGAGGTATAAAAAGAATTTCCTTGACCTTTCCATACATAATTATTGTGTATTTCCTTCTCTGCAAACAATGCTTTTCCAAGAACTCTCAGTTTTGTATGTAAGTACTTAACAAATACCATGTGACATAATTGCCCTCTCTGCTAGAAATATGCCAATGAATAATGCCAAAGTGCTTGTAGTCTGGTAAATGATATAGTTGTAATGTGTTCTTATTGTTAGATACCTGTTAACTGGCATTAATAGTAATCACTCTTCCAAATTCACACTTTATGTTTCATAGTGTTTCTCTCTACTTTCATTTAGTCAAAGGCCGATTTTTCCACAGTAATAACCTTAGCCAGAAATTAGAGAGACTTATTTTTCTTCAGTAACATAAAATTAAAATGCAAAATTTTGATAGCCTGGATTTAAACTATAATACTTTGAAAAATATTTAAACTAATCTTTAATACAAAGGAATAAGTCACTAGAAGAAAAATGTTCAAAATGAAACTCAACTGAAGAATTGTAGGGAGACATTATTTTACCAGATAATTTCAAAGAGAAGAAAGTTTTGGACACATGTAATATGTCTACTTATTGTTAAAAGAGACAATTGATTTGGCAGCCATCACATTAAAAAGTAACTCCAAAGCCATTTTGTGTCTGTGTGTGGGAGGGAAGGAGAGGCGATCTCACTATGCCATTATTCTGGCTCACAGCAACTTTAAAATCCTGTATTTGGAACTAGATAAGAGCTCAATTAGCCATAACACTCTTAACCAAAGACAACAAATCTAGAGTCATCTCATTACCAGACATCAAACAATACTATACTACACTTACTATAGAAATTATAATATACTATACTTCAAGGCTATAGTAACCATGGTATTGGCACAAAAATAAAGACCTATCAATGGAGCAGCAAGAACTCAGACATAAAACCATTCACATCTGGCCAACTGATCTTTGACAAAGCAGACAATAAATACACTGGGGTAAAGAAGACTTATTCAATAAATCATGCTGGTAAAACTGGAATGCAGAAGACTGAAACAGGATCCATATCTCTCACCACTCAAAACATTAATTAAAGATGGATAACAGACTAAATGTAAGGCATGAAACCATAAAAATTCTGGAAGAAAATGTTGAATGTTGAGAATACTCTTCTAGAAGTCAGCATAAGCAAAGAATTTATAAAGAAGACCCAAAGGACAATCATAACTACAACAAAAATGAATAAATGGAATGTGATTAAATTAAATCCACAGATTTGCACAGATAGACTAATGGTTAATAAACATGTAAAATATGTTCAACATCACTAATTATTAGGGAAATTCAAATTAAAACCTTAATGAAATATCAACTTATCTCATTTATAATGAACTTTATTAAGAAGTCCAAAACCAGTAGATACTTCAATGGATACAGAGAGAAAGGATCACTTCTACGATGTTGGTGGGACTGCAAATTAGTACAACTTCTGTGGAAAACACTATGGAGATTGCTCAAGTAGCTAAAAGTAAATCTACCTTTTGATCCAACAATCCCACTACTGGTTATCTACCCAAGGAAAATAAGTCATCTTTTCAAAAAAGACACCTGTACTTGAATCTTTATTGCAGCACACTTCACAATGGCAAAGATGTGGAAACTACCCAAGTGGCCACCAGTTCATGAGTAGACTGACAAAATATGGTATGTGTAGACTATGGACTACTATGCAGACATGCAGAAGGGTGAATGAAGGTCTTTGGAACAATTTGTATAAAACTAGTGATCATTATTCTAAGTGAAGTATCTACAGAATGGAAAAAGAAGCACCATATGAACTTACTTTGTTATTAAGTTGGAACTAACTCATAAGCACATGAGTGCATACAGGAAAGTAAAACACAAGGGAGAATATTGGAAGAGGGAATGGGGAAAACCCCAAATAAAGGGTACAATAAACACTATCTCAGGTATGGGCACACTTGTAATGTTTACTCAAACATAACAAAATTGATATATGTAATCAAAACCATTTTTACTCCCCCCAAATTTTGATATCAAAAAAAGAACATAAATTCCAGCTCAGTGCCTGTAGCTCAGCAGCAGGGCACCAGCGACATATAGCAGAGCTGGCAAGTTCAAATCCAGCCCAGGGCCTGCCAAACAACAATGACAACTACAAAAAAAAAAAAAAAAGGCATTGTAGGAGCTCCAGGCAGGAGGATCTCAAGCTCAGGAGTTCGAGACCAGCCTAAGCAAGAGTGAGACCCTTTCCAAAAAATAGAAAAGAATTAGCTGGGCATTATGGCAGGCCTCTGTAGTCCCAGCTACTCAGGAAACTGAGACAGGAAGACTGCTTGAGCCCAAGAGTTTGAGGTTGTTGTGATGACACCATGGCATTCAATCCCAGGGTCACATGGTGAGATGGTGTAAAAAAAAAAAAAAGTTGATG
>NW_003852495.1:1449228-1471116 GCF_000181295.1 Otolemur garnettii
TGCTGTGAGCTGTGATGCTACAGTACTCTACCAAGGGTGACATAGTGAGACTCTGTCTCAAAAACAACAACAATAACAACAAAAACATAGATTCCAATTGAAGGGGCAAAATATATATAGTAAAAGAAAGTTAAAAGAATATGATAGTTGTAAAAAGTGGGAAGTTGAAGACATATTTATGTGAATAAATTTTTAGATAAAATATTAAGAATTATACAAGATTCAGTAACAGAATATTTTTGTAGTCTGTTAGTAAATTTACTGATTTTTATTATTATACTGTAGTAAGAAAGAATAGATTTAGAAGGTACATTGAAGGTCATGTTCATGCATATTTGAAGTAAAGTGAAAGAACTATATTCACATGTATGCTTACTGTTTTTGATGATATAGTGTTGAATAACAGAAATTTTTAGTACTCTGTGAATTATTGAGTCATTTCATTTCCAAAATTAAAATACTATTTTTCTTCCCTGGTACAGTGTTTAATCTTTAAAGTCTTGTCATTGATGTCATGTTTCATCTGCAATGATCTACACTAGAATAATAAAAATGTAGTTACAAAAAAGTAGGTAAGATTTTTTTTTTTTACTGATTTATGTATTCTTACATTTATGTATAATCTTGCTTAAATTCATGTAATTTTCTGGAACATCTGAAAAAAATACTAATTTTGTTCAGGTACTTGACTATAAAATCTATTTCCTATATTTTATTCACTAAAGAAGCATTAACTACACTGATGTAGAATTTTTATTAGATGGTAAGGCTAGCATTCAGAAAAGGGTAAGAAGAATGTAAATGATTAAAGTTCCAAAAGTACTAGCACCTATGTTAATATTCTGATTAGAGATTACCTTCTTTATATGATTTATTTGCTACAATTAAATTATCGATAGCTATATCCATGAATATATATAGTCATTAAAATGGAATTATAATTTCTTCACATTCCTTTCTTCTACCTAATGAATCTAGTTTGTTTCTAAACAAAATTAATAAAAAACAAGAACAGATTAACCCACCAAAAGGATCATAAAGTAGCTACCACAAAGGATCCCACCTATAAAGAAATTATGGAAATAACAGAAAGGAATTTAGAGTGTGGATGTTAAAAACAACAAAGGAAATTGAAAGGAAAGTGGAAAATCACCAAAATAAAATCCAATAACTAACCCAAGAATTGAATGAAAGACTTGATGAAATTAGAAAGGAAATACTGAAGATTAAGGAATTGAAAGAGTCAATCAGGGAACTTAAAGATGCAGTCTGAACTATTGATAACAGATTAGACTGTATCTCAGAGTTAGAAGATAAGGCTTTTGAGCTAACTCAGGCATTTAAAGAGGTAGAAAAGAAGAGAATACAAGCAGAGCAATCACATAGAGAATTACGGGACTTCATAAAGCACTCAAACATATGAATTAGAATTATCCTGGAAGGGGAGCAACAATGAATGAAAGTCCTACTTGAAATGCAAATAAGCCAAGTGTCACCAGAAATTCTGGCACATTCCTTTTAGAGGGATGTTGAACTCCAGTTTGTTTCAACACAAGCAGAGCATTTCTAAGACACATTATAATAAACCTGTCCAAAGCAAAACAAAAGACAAAATTCTACAAGCAGCCAGGTGTAAGAACCACTTGACCTATAGGGACATATCCATCAGGGTGACAGAAGTCTTCTCAAGGCTTTTCACTATCTTTTTTGGAAAGGAGTGGTCATCTACTTTTAACAAACAATTTTCTGGATTCTGGATTCTGCTAACCTAAGCTTCAAATTCAACATAGAAATAAGCTTCAAACAATTTTCTGGATTCTGGATTCTGCTAACCTAAGCTTCAAATTCAACATAGAAATAAAATCTTTTGGCTTGGCACCTGTGGCTCAAGTGGCTAAGGTGCCAGCCACATACACCTAAGATGGTGGGTTCAAATCCAGCCCGGGCCCGCCAAACAACAATGATGGCTGCAACCAAAAAATAGCCAGGCATTGTGGTGCATGCCTGTGGTTCTACCTACTTGGGAGGGTGAGGCAGGAGACTCGCTTGAGCCCAGAAAGATGGAGGTTGCTGTGAGCTGTGATGCCACAGCATTCTACCCAGGGGGACAACTTAGGCTCTGTCTAAAAAAAAAAAAAAGAAAGAAAGAAAAAAAGAAAGAAAATCTTTTACTGATACACAAACATTGACAAAATTTGTCACAACAAGAGCAGCTGTGAAGGAAATACTTCGACTTGTTCCATCACAATGCACCACCAATAAAACAGACACCCAGAAAATAAAGGACAAAACCTAGGTTCTATAATGGTGAAAAAGATAATACTAAGCAACAGACTTTTACAAAATAAGATCAATAGAACTCCACAATACTTATCAGGTCTCTCAATAATATGAATGGCTTGAATTCCTCTCTTTAGGAAGGGGAATTTGGCTGATTGTATAAAAAGGCACAAGACATCTATATTTTGTAGAAAATACATGTAACCTCGAAGGACAAAGCAAGACTCAGGTTAAAGGGCTGGAAAACAACCTTGCAAATGGGGAAAGCAGAAAGAGGAGTTGCAATTTTATTTTCAGATACAAGTACATTTAAAGCAATCAAAGTTAAGATAAACAAAGATGGTCACTTCATACTGGTCAAAGGAAAAGTACAACAAGAGGACATTTTAATTCTAAACATATATGCAACCAACTTAAGTGCTCCTAGGTTTATAAAACAAACCTTAATTGGTCTGATCAATAAGATATTCTACAACACCATAAGAGCTGGGAACTTTAACACCCCTTTGAAAGAACAGAACAGATCCTCTAAACATAAACTAAACAAAGATACAGGTACTTAAATGCAATGCTGGAACAATTAGGCTTAATAGATATATACAGACCATACCATCCCAAAGCTAAAAAGTATATGTCTTCTCATCAGCTGATGGATCATACTCCAAAATAGATCATATCCTAGGACACAAATACAACCTTAACAAAACTAAATGAATTAAAATTATGGGAATCAAGGTGGAACTAAACTGCAAGTAAAATTTCCATACTCTGACAAACACATGGAAACTAAACAACCTTATACTGAATGACACTTAAGTCAAGGAGGCAATAAAGAAGATTATTAGATTCCTTGAACATAATGACAGTGAAGCCACAAGCTACCAAAACTTAGCTGCCCAAGAGAAAAATCTATTACATTACATGCTTATATCCAAAACAGAGAAAGAAAGTACATCAATAACCTAATGAATCATCTCAAGGAATTAGAAAATGAAGAGCAATCCAATCCCAAACCTAGGAGAAGAAAAGAAATAACTAAAACTAAATCAGAAATAAATGAAATTGAAAACAAAAGAATCATTTAGAAAGTAAGCAAAACAAAAAAATTAATTCTTTGAAAAATAAAAGAAATCAGTAACACCTTTTCCAGATTAACTAGAAAAATAAAAGATACCTAATAACCTAAATCAGAAATAAAAGGTGGAAATAGTAACATACACCACAGAGTTACAAGAGATTGTCTCTCACTACTATGAAAAACTCTACACCCAGATATTTGACAAATTGGAGGAAATGGACCAATACCTGGAACCACTCCATCTCCCTAGACTTAACCAAGAAGAAATCTGTTAAACATACCAATAACAAGCACTGACATTGAAGTGTGGGACAAAATCCCACAGGCTGTGTGCTCACTTTAAATTTCAGTAACAGGGAAAAAGGCTTTTGTAGAATGTAGCTCTGTTGAAGACTTGGCTGCCTTGGCCAGCATGACAGGGCCTGGAAGGTCTGGAGGTAAAAGTCCACCTTCAGCAACTCTGATCTATGCAGCCATTAAGCCTACAAGGATAGGGGTTGACGGCCCCTCCTGTAGAGACATGGCCCAGAGGTTGATGTATGTGAAAACGTATATTGTAAAGCTGCATGGCCTCCCGACTGCAGATAAACAAAAGCCATAAACCTGTTTTCTGCAATATAATGAGTGCATGGTAAAACTCAAGGTCTTACTCCCTTTTTGGTTATCTCAAGTTTTTAGTCTTACTCCCGTTTTAGTAATCTCTAGTTTCAAGACTTCGTGTCTCCTTTGAAGGTTGAAATAAATTTAGAAAATACTAATGGTAAGAATGCTTTGATTGTTGATTAATGGAGTGTACGTGATCAACCTGCTATGTAAGGTAGTCAGAAATAAAGATCATTGATACTTGCCATCATGAGCTTTTAGTCTGTCTCTTGCTTTTAAAACAATTTCAGGAATGAGCTTGCACCTGCAATAAAGCTTCCTGTCCCTCACGAAACCTCCCTGCAACACTGAAGAAAAAATAAAAATACTCCCAACATACAAAAGCCCTAGACCAGATGGCTTCACACCAGAATTGTATCAAACCTTCAACTCTTCCAAAACATTGAGGAGAAAGAAAGCTTCCCTAACACATTCTATGAATCAAATATCACATGAATACCAAAACCAGGAAAGGACATAACTAAAAAAGAGAACTACAGACCAATTCACTAATGAATATCAGTGCAAAACACTCAATAAAATCCTAGCCAATATTATACCTACATAGTAAAAAAATCAGATACCATGATCAAGTAGGTTTTATCTTAGGGATGCAAGCTTGGTTTAACACATGAAAATCCATAAATATAATTCACTATATTAATAGAGGCAAAACTAAAGACCAATTGATGCAGAAACAGCTTTTGACAAAATTCAACATCATTTTCTAACAACAACACTTAAGAATATAGGCATAGATGGGACATTTCTTAAACTGATTGAAGCCATCTGTGACAAATTCACAGCTCTATCATGCTGTATAGAGTAAAAATGAAAGCTTATTCACTTAGAACTGGAACCAGACAAGGATGCCCTCTATCACTATACAACATACTATTATTCAACTTAGTTCTGGAAGTTGTAGCTAATGCAATCAGGCAACAGAAGGATATAAGGAGGATCTAAATGGGAGCAAAGGAGGTAAAATCCTTGCTCTTTGCCAATGATACAATCTTAGATATAAAACCCTCAGAGACTCAACTGAAGGACTCCTGGAAGTGATCACAAAACACAGTGATATCTCAGGGTACAAAGTCAATGTCCACAAATTGGTACCCTTTGTATATGACAGTTACAGAAAACTTGAAAAGGTAAATCAAGGACACAATACCCTTCACAGTAGCTTCATAGAAAATGAAATATCAGGGGATGCACCTAACAAAGAAGGTGAAGAAGGATCTCTACAAAGAGAAGTGTGAAACCCTAAAAAATATAGAATGACATCAACCAATGGAAGAACATACCATGCTCTTGACTGGGAAGAATCAACATTGTTAAAATGTCTACACTCCCCAATTACCCAATATACAGATTCAATCCCCATAAAAATATCAATGTCATACATTGAAAAACAAAAAAAAAAAAAAAAAAAAAAAAGAAAGAAAGAAAGAAAGAAAAGCTCTTCATTTGTATAGAACTAGAAAAAAAGCCAATATAGCCCAGGCAATTAGTAATAAAAACAAGGCCAGAGGCATCATTCTACCAGAATTAGGTGATATTATAATTCCACAGGGATCAAGCAGCATGATATTGGCACAAAATAAAGACATAGATATATGGAATAGATCAGAAATTCTAGAGATTAAACCAGCCTCCTACTGCCATCTGATCTTTTATAAACCAAATAAAACTCTACATTGGAAAAAAGAATCCCTACACCAAAATGGTACTGGGAAAACTGGATAACCATATGTGGAAGACTGAAATAGAACCCACATTTTTCCCCACTTACAAAAATTGACTCAAGATGGATAGATTTAAATCTAAGAAATCAAATGATAAAAATCCTGGAAGAAAGCATGGGAATAACTTTTGATGATGTCTTTTTGGGGAAAAGTCCCAGAGCTGCAGATGTAAAGGGAGTGGAACACTTCTGCACTGTTGGTGGAACTGCAAACTAATATAGCCTCTTTGGAAAGAAGTATGGAGAATCCTTAATGGACTCAAAATAGACCTTCCATTTTATCCTATTCCATTAGTAGGCTTCCATCCAAAGAAAGAAAATCATTTTATCATAATAACATTTGTACTAGATTGTTTATTGCCACTCAATTTATAATCACCAAGATGTTGAAACAACCTAAATGTCCATTAACCCATGAATGGATTAATAAATTGTGGTATATGGATACCATGAAATACTATTCAGCAATAAAAAGATGGACATTTTACATTTTATATTAACCTAGATGAAGGTGAAGCACATTCTTCTTTGTAAAGTATCACAAGAATGAAAAATAAATTAGCCAATGTACTCAATACTAACATGAAGCCAGTAGATGAATTAATGCATACCCATACAAGTGAAAAACTCAATTAAACTCAAGTTGAGGTGGGAGGGAGGGGGAGGAGAGCCAGATGAGGGAAGAGGATTGATCTGCTCCCATATAACAGGTACAATGCAAAGGTATATCACACACTTCCTGAGACTGGTACACAACTACAACAGGGACTTTAGTTAACAAATGCAACCATTATAACCCAATGGTTTGTACCCTCATATTAATCTGAAATAGGGAAAAAAGGGGGGGGGGAGCGAAGTATGTAGCTTATATTCTACTGTTATAATGTTAATTTAAAAAATCTATTCTATAACGTTTGTTCCCTGTGGAGTAAGGTGCAAAAGCACAAGGCAACTACTGGTAATAAGCAAATCTGGGAAAATGTTAAAAATATATTTGAACACATGCATTTTAAGTTATCACCTTCCTGGTTACTATAGATTTCAGCAAGGGTGGAGGGAGAAGGAATTCATATAAATTAACAATTAATTTCTCACGAAATCCAGTGGCTATTTGGCAAGTGGTTTTGCCATTTTTCTTAGAGAAATAAATCTTGAATTTCCCTTGGGTTAAGTGAGTATTGTAGAAAGAAATCAAAGTTAAGTTGTTCTAGAAAGTCTGCATCAAAGAAGGCAGCCTGCAGGGACAGGGCAGTCCGGGAGAAAATGGACTACCTGGGACATGATTGATAAGAAGCAAACCAGTGGGATCCCAATTTCAATTAAATATCATGTGGTTCTTACAGCTGAAGACTTCAAAAAAGAAAACACTGGAAAATATAAAATAAAACAAAGCAACGTTTTGTATTTATATCCCTATGCTTAAAAATGCCAGCTCTTTCAGAGAACTCAAATTTTGGAAAATCAATAGTGGTAATCATACAACTAAAGAAATTACCTACTTTTAAGATTGAAGTACAGATATCTTTTTTTTTTTTTCTTTCAGACCGAGAATCAAGAATTCTCTCTTCCTGGCTTCCTTTTCATCAGCCTACAAATTTCTCCAGGTTGTTCTTCTGCTGTTGAGTACTGCAGGCCCTGATAAGGAGCCAAGTCAACTTTTATCAATAGTTATGATATATTGAGAATGAATATATTTGTGGTATATCACCAGCATTCATATTTCAATTTTTTTAAGGATATCTTTGTATCATCACTGGGTAAGAAGTAGCTTGGTAGGGGGAGTCCTAAACTCTATACGAGTTCTATTAGGAGTGGTTTCTTTGATAGCTCACTATATATTGAATTTCTTCATATTTTTTCTTTTAAAAAAAGATTTCAAGACTAAAATACATTAAAATTACTGCAAATAAATTAAAACTAAGAACAGAAATGAGAAGTTTTTCACATGGAATCAAATAAATATTAAAAAGGATATTCAGGATAAGTGACTAAATGTAAAATTGTTTAAAATGTGTCCAAAAGACATATATTAACTGACAAATTAACTGTTGTTTTTGTTTGTTTGTTTGTTTGTTTGTTTTTATAGAGACAGAGTCTCACTTTATCATCCTCGGTAAAGTGCTATGGAGTCACAGCTCACAGCAACGTCCAACTCCTGGGCTCTTGCCTCAGCCTCCCAAGTAGCTGGGACTTACAGGCCTGCCACAACTCCCTGCTATTTTTTGTTGCAGTTTGGCCTGGGTCAGTTTCCAACCCACTGCCCTCAATATATGAGGCCCGCGGCCTACTCACTGAGCAACAGACGCTGCCCAAGTTAACTGTTTTGTCAAAACAAATTATTTTCTTAAAATAGTTAATTCTTCTTTCTAAGAGTTCTGATTTGGAATTTGTTTAAAATGTGCTCAAATGGATCAGAGATCTTATGAGTACCAAACTCAATTCACTACCCCAAGAAAAAAATGACTTGATACAATCTCTTTATGTTTCTGGGACTCAAATTCTGTTCTTTGTTTAGTACAGATTATTCTTTGAGATTTTAATTGTATGTGAATTGACTTATTTGGGTGTATGATTTTTTGTTCATTCATTCTAGTTTTCCCTGTTCCTCTCCAATTTATTTTTAAAATTATATTCTCCCAAATGAAAATTAGCTAGATTCTGGGTGGCCCTGTGGCTCAGCCAGTAGGGCGCAGGCCCCATATACCAAGGGTGGTAGGTAGAACCTGGCTCCCGCCAAAGTGCAACAAAAAATAGCCAGGTATTGCTGCAGGCGCCTGTAGTCGTAGCTACTTGGGAGGCTGAGGCAAGAGAATCGCTTACGCTGGAGGTTGCTGTGAGCTGTGATGCCACACAGTTTACCAAGGGTGACAAAATGAGACTCTATCTCTAAAAAAAAAAAAGAAAAAGAAAGAAAAGAAAGACAAAGAAAATCAACTAGATTCCATATTCCATGAAGCAGAGCCAATGATGCCAAATATAATATTAACCATATTATCTACTTCTAATGTATAATTTAAACAATTAATCTTTTATGTTGTTGCTGAAATCAGCTGTGGGGATAAATTAGTATCTCAGTGGAAAATTGTTTTACTTTTCTAATCCTTTCCTTTCTGAAGTGTGCACTTAATAAAATTAAAATGTTTTGTTCCTGTTGGAACAAATGTAAAATATCTTAATATTAATGAAATATACACTCATTTTTATCAGTTTTCAACATAATACTTTATATTGATCATAAATTTACATTCCCAAAGTTTCTTTTGTAAGAGACACATCATAAAGGAATGCATAGGTTACTTGACTTAAATACTGTCTTTTTTTTTTGAAAAACAAATGAAATTTTGTAATCATTTTAAGATGTTAACAAATCAGAGAAAACAAGCCTTATTAAAGTTTGCATGTAAAAGAATTATAGTAGAGCAAAGAGTGAAACAATTTCCCTACCTTTAGTATATTTTAATATCTCATCAACCCATAAAGATAAAAGACCCAGGAGGAAAACAAACTGGGTTTAGTGTAATTCAATACGGTCTCAAATATTTATGTACAATAAATGTTTCCTTGGGCAAAGCAAAGGGACAGATTGCTTTTCATTATCTACATATATGTATAAGAGAAAGTTATACATGGAAGGAAGTAGTCTTGCTTTTACAATTATCTGTGGAAACTATCTTTGGAAAACAATGCTATCCTGATAAAGAAAACCACAGATTAGGTTAAAGAAGAGTGTTATCTTAAGGAGAGAAGGGGTCAACTGGCATGGCTTCCCAGAGAGGCCTGAAACACTTCTTGTCTTTTTTTTGAGACAGAGCCTCAAGCTGTCCCCCTTAGAGTGCTGTGGCATCACAGCTCACAGCAAACTCCAACTCCTGGGCTCAAGCGAGTCTCCTGCCTCAGCCTCCCAAGTAACTGGGACCACAAGCACCCACCACAGCGCCCGGCTATTTTTGGTTGCAGCCATCATTGCTGTTTGACAGGCCCGGGCTGGATTAGAACCCACCACCTTAGGTGTATGTGGCTGGCACCTTAGCTACTTGAGCCACAGGCGCAGAGCCCTGAAACACTTTTGATAGTAATTCTGGACAAGTTGAGCCCACACAATGGTAAAATAAGAAAGTGCTAATAAGATTTCTGTATAACTCTTATATTAAATATTACCTCAAAATATATCTCTACTACTTGGTAGAATTAGGTATATGAATAGAAAAATTTCAAAGACTTAACAAGTTAATGGTTTTCAAATATTGCTATTTATGTAAAAAATACTATTATTATAGGATGGCACATGTGACTCAGCAGGTAAGGTGCCAGCCTCATATACTGAGAGTGGTGGGTTCAAACTCAGCCCCCGCTAAACTGCAACAACAAAAAAATAGCTGGGCGTTGTAGTGGATGCCTGTAGTCCCAGCTATTTGGGAGGCGGAGGCAAGAGACTCACCTAAATCCAAGGATTTGGAGGTTGCTGTAAGCTGTGATACCACGGCACACTAACAAGGGTTAATAAGTGAAACTCTGTCTCAAAAAAACAAAATAAAATAAAAAATAAATACTATTATTATATTGATGGTTTATTTTAATATTCTAAGACAAAGATAGATAATGTCAATTACTTTGTGTGTATTATCTGTATTTTAATATTCATATTAAGAATTTTTGTAGGTCATGCATGATGGCTCATGCTTGTAATCCCAGTACTCTGGAAGGCTGAGGTGGAAGGATCCCTGGATCTCAGGAGTGATAACAGCACCCTGAGCAAGAGTGAGACCCCAATCTCTACTAAAAATGGAAAACTTAGCTGGATACTGTGGCAGGTGCCTCTAGTCCCAGCTACTTCAGAGGCTGAGGCAGGAGGATTGTCCAGGAGTTTGAGGTTGTTGTGAGGTAGACTGAGGCATGGCACTCTAGCCTGGGCAAGAGAGTGAGATTCTGTCTCAAAAAATGATAATAAATCAAATTAATGTTGAAAAAAATTATATAAAAACTTTGAATAAATATTTAAAGTTTGTTCTTTCTGATATTAGAAGTCAGAGGTTATAGTATCAAGTGACAGTAATATTAAAATAAACAGTTTTTATGAATTGAATTTCCATTTGCTTTTTTAAAAAATTGGTTTAATACAAGTTTGAAATTTCCCCAGAGAAATAAAATGACGAGTGACATAAATGTGCAACTTACTGTTCAAGTTGTTCTCATATCAATGGATTTATGTAATGTCAGCTCTTCTTTTATTAAGATACTTGTGAAAGACAATGAATTGCTGATTCCAGTAAGAAACTGAAACTTCTAGTTATGCATAATACAGGCAGAACTGAAATATTAAAAATAGAGTATTTGACTTAAAATTTTAAAACATTTTAAACATATTTTGATTTTGAAAGATGAGAAGAGTTTTGATGAGAGTAAAGTTATGATCTCCAGCATGTTTTCCTCATAAATATTAGATATATACAAAATTATTAATTGGCTGCCTATGAAATTTATAATCCTATTAAAACTGCACATAAACTTTGTGCATTAGAAGAGAATGGAGAGAAAAGGAAGGAATGAATCAGTTGAAAAATGTTTTAAGCTTTCAACAGATTGAGTCTTTAATCCAAAGTAAAAATAACTTTGATTTCATAGCTAATGTAGTTAATAGGAATTGAATAGTAATAAAATCTGTACTCTAAATATAAATGGCTCTTTTAAGATCCCTTAAGGAACTGTTAACGTATTGACTGAACAAATGAAGTATTTTTATAAATAGCATCCTTATTTCACAAAGTTAACATTTGAAGAAAAACGAATGCCCTCCTTGAAAGAAAACAAGAGAGAAGAATAGTGCTCAAGTTCGTTATACGTACAACTGAAGTGAAAACTAGCATGATAAAACTGATAATTATTTTATAAAGTTAGTACCATAAAGAAACTGCCATGCTACATATCAGACTATAAATAAGCCGTTCAGCTGGTCTTCTTCAGTATAGAGAAATCTTGTGAATTCATTTCTCTGTTGACAGTTGCAAACAATATCATTGTTTGTGTAATTGGGTAATTGCAGGTTCAGTGAGCCTTGCTTGCTCTAAAATGATGGGCAGGTGGCTAATTGTTGTTAAAATTATAACCAGTTATTTCCAAACACAATAAAATTTAATAGTTTAAAATTGAAGTTGTAAAGATGAAATTCATTCATTCTAAATTCTACCTTTAGATATTTAATGCAGGTTGAATAAGTTTTTTAGAAAGTTCCACAATCATTAAATCTTGTAAAATACTGTATTTTGCAAAAGAATTTTCACAACTAAAGTAGTTTTTGATAGAATGTGTGGGGAACAAAAGGAGTGAAGAACATTTTTATTAGGTCAGAAAGTATTTTCAGATTTCTTACAATGGGATATTTGTTAATCAATGTGTTAATTCAAACAAAAATACCAAATAATCAGCAATTACAAATTTGGATTATTATTTTCAAAATAACTTTAATAACTTTAAAAAAGAGACAGGGAGAGGGCACTTGGAATTCTGTAACAGACTGGCAGTTCTAGAAAAAAAAAAAAAACTGTACTGGTAAGCTAGAACAAAGGAAAAAGTATTAGACTAAAAATATGTAGCTATGTGCCAAAGAGCAAAAGTTTGAGCATAGCAAAATAAAATAGAAATTACTGGAACAATATTCCTTTCTGAAAATGGCAATACATGTCTTACTTTCATAACAATATTCCCTTAAATTTATTTGTGTTATGCATATCTGTTCACATATACATTTTTTTAAAGTATCTATTTATTGTCAGGAATTTAAGGGAAGTTTATCAAGGAAAGAAAATATGTGGGAAACTTCACTTAGACAACAATTTATTTGACATAATTTATAGTCGGGTTTTGGTTTGTAATTTTGAAGACTTGCTTTTATAAACCATAGGAGGGAGTTTTTGACATGGTATCAAAGCATGTAAATCAAATAAATCAAAGGTTTTCTGTTTCTTATTTTGTGATTTTTGATTAAAGTTTAGATGAGATGTCAAATGAAATTTAAATGATAAAACACTAATCAACATATGCTGGACAGCATTACTACATATACAGTCATGTTAAAGAAATAGAATGGCATTCATATCATATCCTCTCATATATATATATGTATGAGAGAATGATGACTAGAACAATTGGAAGAAAGAAAAAAGATAATACTGATATCTTCTCCAATGAGAAAAATTATCTTTGTAGTAACTGCTCAAAAATTAGTATGAAGTTTGAAAAGTAGATTGCAAACATTTCACATTCTCTTACCCTTCCCAGCAGAGAAGAATTTAAAATTCAGCCTGATCAATCAGCTAGAGGTCTAAAGTAAATCTTCTAGTGTGTAGAAATAAGGTTTTTACATCAAATAAAACATAAAGTATATAGTGTTGTTGCATTATTTTATTGACAACTTGTCTGTTTGACTGGGCTAAGTTATGCTCAGATAGCTGGTAAAAAATATTTTTAGGTGGTCTGTGAGGTTGATTTCGGATCAAGTAGATTAGATCAAGCAGAAGAAAGGTTTAGTCTTGAACACAGGTCATTGGGAATCATTCAGCCTGAGAAGAAAAAAGAAAACAAAAAAGAATGAAGGAAGCCTAAAGGATTCATAGGGAACAATTAAGCAGACTAATGTACTTGTTATAAGAGTGAAAGAAGGAGAAAGAAAGAAAAAAAAGGGGGGGAGTAAGGACCAGAAATCTTATTTTTTTAATGGATGAAATATTTTCAAATATAGAGAAATCCAGGTCAAGGAAGACTAAGTGATTCCAAATAAGATGAACAGAAAGAAATCCATAGCAAGAAATACTATAATGAATTGTCAAAATCAAAGACCAGGAGAGAATTTTGGAAGCATTAAGAGGAAAAAAAAAAAAAAAGAACTTGTTATATACAAGTGAACACTTAGATGACTACCAGCCATTTTCTCAGCAGAAACACTGTAGGAAAGAAGGAGGTAGAATGCTATATTCAAAGTGCTGAAACTAAAGCAAACTTCCAGTCCAAAATACTATACCCAGCAAAATTATTCTTTAAAAGTAAAGGAAAGGTAAAGACTTTCTCAGGCAGACAAAACAGTTCATCATCACTCGACCTGCTTTACAACAGCTTAGGGAACATTTCAAGTTGAAAAGAAACAAGATTAAACAATAATATAATAGCTTAAGAAAGTCTAAAAGCCTTTGATAAAGGTAAATATAGAGAATTATTTAATGCTGCATTATTATAATGGTCATGGGTATGTAACTTGGAATTCTCTTATAAAAGTTAAAACACAAAATAATTAAAAATATAAATAGATACTAATTTCAACAAAAGTAACAAAGAATGAGGGGGACAAAAGCATAGAATATTTGTATATGGTTGAAGTTATCATGAACTTAAAATAGACTATTATAACCATTACCCATTTTATATAAGCCCCATGATATCCACAAAGAAATAGCTATAGAAGTTACACAAACAAAAAAGAGAAAAAAATAAAAGGAGTAATACAAAAGTCAGTGAAATATAAAGTAGAAAACTAAGAGAAAAAAAACCCAGAAGAACTTAAGAAAACCAAAACAATTTGCAAAATGACAATAATAAATAGTTGCCCATTATAACTACTTTAAAAGTGAATGAATTAAATCCCAATCAAAAATCAAATGTCAGTTAACAAAAGTACAATTAAATAGAAGGAATATGTTCTAGTATTCAATGGCACTATACAGTGATTACTATTTAAAGCAACTTATTGTATATTTTGAAAAGGTAAAAAAGCAGATTTTGAAGTTTCCCAATATAAAGAAATAATAAGTGTTTGAGGGAATGAATAGGCTAATTTCCCTGATTAAATTAATATACATTATTTACATGTACCAACATCACACTATACTCTGTAAATATGTACAATTAGTATGTGTCAATTTAAAGTAATGATAAAAGCAAAAAAATCTAAAAAAGAAAGACAGAATGACTGAATGAGTAATTGCTGCCTATGAGAATTTGTAAACACATTGCAACTTATAATTTATATTTATGCTTCATTTTATATTGAAGGACACAAACAGGCTAAAAATGATGGAAAGGAAATTCCATGCAAATAAAACTTAAAAGAGGGCAGGGGTAGGCAAGGCAAAATAGACTCTAAGTCAAAATTGTCACAATGGGAGTTAAAGGACATTACATAATGATAAAAGGATCAATTCAACAAATACATATATATGACAACTATAAATATACATGTATAACAGAGCACCTTAATTTATAAAGCTAACTTGGCCAGAACTGAAGGAAGAAGCAGACAGCAATACAATAATAGGAGAAGATTTCAATATTCCCCTTTTACAAATGGATCAGCAAGACAGAAAATCAATAAACAGTGTACTCAAATAATTCATATGAACTGGACTTAAAAGACATATACAGAACATTCTGTCCAAAATCAGGTGTAAATACATCCTTCTCAAGCATCCACAGAAAATTCTAAATCAATCATCTTGTGTCTTAAAACAAATAGTAAAAAAAATTAGAACGTTTGATATCATGCCAATTATTATTACAATGACAATGTAATGAAATGAGAATCCAATAGCATAGCAGAAAAAAAAAAACCCAGGAAAATCACAAATAAAGGGACCTTAAATTACCTACTTTTGAATAACCAAGAGGGCAAGGAGAATTTAAAGGGGAAATTAGAAAACACCTTGAGACAAAGTAAAATAAAAAGTCATCATTGATACAGCTAATTTAGTGGCAAGCAGGACTAAGAGAAAAACTTACAGCAATAAATACATCTACCAAAAAAGAGATAGTTCTGAAATAAAAAAAAAAATCTAATACTACAGATCAAGAAACTAGAAAAATAAGAACAAAATTAACCCAAAGTTGCACAAAGAAGGACATAGTGAATGCTATAGTAAGGATAAATGAAATAGAGAATAGGAAAAAAAATACATAGATAGATAGATAGATAGATAGATATTATACTAAGGGTTGATTTTTGAAAAGGTAAAAAATGTTGAGTAACTTAAGATTAAGAGAAAAAGGGAAGACTCAAATAAATGACTCAGAAATGAACAGATATTACAATTCTAGCCATAAAATAAAAATGATTATAATACATTATTATAAATAACTCTTAACCAATATAAGTGGATAACATAAGAAATGAATAAATTCTTAGGTATATACAGCTATACAACTTACCAAAACCCAGAAAAAATATCTTGAAGCGTATTTTCTGTGTTTCTTGCAGTAGTTATACAGTTTGCGGTCTCACAGTTTAGTCCTTAATCCATTTTGAGTTGATTTTTGCATAAGATAAAATATAGTGGTCTAATTTCATTGTTCTACATGTAGATGTCTAGTTTTCCCAATAACTGTTCTTGGCATCTAGAAAACTACTGATCAATATCTTTGGTGAATATACATGCCAAAAAATGTATGCAAAAAAACCGAACAAAAAATAGCAAACCAAACTCAATAACTCATTAAACGAATCATACCCAATGACCAAGGGCAATTTGTCTGTGGGTCTTGGGGGAAATCAGGGGAAATGAATGAAAGGAACAATCACATGAACTTCTCAATAGATGTATTTAATTTCAGCAACTTTTATTATAAAAACTTTTGACTAGATAGGTATAGAAGGAGTTTATCTGAACAAAATAAAAGTTATATATTAAAAGTTAACAACTATCATATTCAAAATCAAAACTAAAAGCTTTTCCTTTAAGAACAGGAAAGGCAAGAATGTCCTAAGTGCCACATACCACAATGACAATCTTCTGGGTAGGAAACCCTAAAGACTTTACCAAACAACTTTCACAACTAAGGAACAAACTCTGTAAAGTCCCAGGATAACAAATCAACATACAACATACAAAAGTCAGTAGCATTTCTAAATGCCAACAACTATCTAAAAGGAAATTAAGAATAAAATATTACTTTAAATGGCGTCAAAAAGTAAAATAATGTATAAGAGTTCATTTTTCTCAGGATCTTTGCTAGTATTTTTTTTAATTCTTTTTCAATAATAACCATTCAATTTGGGATGTGATATATTTCATTGTGATTTTGATTTGCATTCCCCTGATGTTTGGTGATGTGCAGCATTTTTTCATATACCTTTTTGCCATTGGTATACCTACCTTTGAAAAGTTCTTTTCCAGATCTTTTGACCATATTTCTTATTTATTTTAAAAATTTCAGTACATTTAGTGTTTTGTTACATGAACATATTATATAATGAGACAGTCTGGGCTTTTATTGTACTTTTTTTCCTGATTGCTTGAGTTGAGTTCCTTGGATACTAACCCTCTAATATTTTCTCCCATTCTACAGCTGTCCATTCATTCTGTCAATTGTTTACTTTGTTGTGCAGAAGCTTTTTAGTTTAATATAATCCAATTTGTCTATTTCTGCTTTTGTTGCCTATGCTTTTTTTTTTTTTTACTTTTTATTATTATAGGTACCTAATACTTATATATATTTATAGGGCACATGTAATGTTTTGACATAGGCATAGATGTGTACTAATCGAATCAGAGTAACTGGGATATCCAGTATCTCAAGCATTTATCATTTCATTGAGTTAGGAACATTCTAATTCCATTCCTTTGGTTGTTTGAAAGTATACCATAAGTTGGTGTTGCACATGCTTTTGAAGTCCCACTCTGCTCAGACTGATTTCTTGAAGCATTTTCCCCATGTTTTCTTTCAGTAGTTTTACAATTTGGGGTCTTCTGTTTTAGTCTTTGATCCACTTTGAGTTAATTTTTGGATATGGTGAAAGAAAGAGGTCTAGTTTCATTTTTCTGAATATAGACATCTAGTTTTCCCAATGAATATTCTTGTCATCTTCCTTTATTGCAAATTATTTGGCTATACATATGTGGATTTTTTTCTAGGTTGTCTGTTCTGTTGTACTGGCCTATGTGTCTGTTGTTATTATCAGTGCCACGCTGTTTTGGTTCCTACTGTTTTGTAGTTGATATATTCTGAAGCCAGATAGTAAAGAGTATGGCTATTATATATATTAAAAAAAAAAAAACAGCATGGATATTCCTGAAAAAAACTAAAAACGGAAGTATAATATGATCCATCAATCCAACTACTGGGCATGTATCCAAGCAAAAGTAAATCAGTATATAAAAGTGGTATCAGTGTCCTCCATGTTTATTGCATCACTATTCACAACAGACAAAATGTGGAATCAACCAAACAAATGACTGGATTTTTTTTAACATGTACTATACATACACACTGAAATAAAATAAATGAAAATTCAGCCATAAAATAAATGAAATCCTGCCATTCATCACAACATGGGTGATCCTGGAGAACATTATATTACATGTAATTAGGCACAGAAGATGAACACTTCATGTGCTAACTCGTATGTGAAGTAAAAGGAATTGAGCTCATAGAAATAGAGCATGGAATTGTGGTTATTAGAAGCTGAGAAGGCTAAATAGGGAAAGCAAAATAGGGAGAAGTTGATTAATAGAAACAAAAATTATAGCAAAATAGGAGGAATACATTTTAGTGTCCTATTGCACTGTAGAGTGACTATACTAACATTGATTTATTGTATTTTTTCAAATATTTAAAAGAAAAGATTTTGAATGTTTCCAATATTAGTATTTTGTAAGTATTTTAGGTTTACAATAGTCAAAGTCCCAAATCTGCAGATGCTGGCATGGATGTGAAGCAAAGGGAACACTTCTACGCTGCTGGTAGGACTGCAAATTAGTGCAACCTTTATGGAAAGAAATATGGAGAAATCTTAAAAAACTAAAAGTTGACCTTCCATCTGATACTGCCATCCCATTACTAAGTATCTACCCAGAAGAACAAAAGTCATTATATCACAAAGACGTTTGCAACAGAACGCTTATTGCAGCTCAATTAACAATTGCCAAGATGTGGAATCAACCCAAATGTTCATCAACCCATGAATTGATTAACGAACTGTGGTATATGTATACCATGGAGTACTATTCAGCCATAGAAATGATGGAGACTTTACATCTTTCATGCTTACCTGGATGGAGTTGAAATGCATTTTTCTTAGAAAAAGTATCTCAAGAATGTAAAAAAAAAAATCCAATGTACTCAATACTGATATAAAACCAATATACAAAAAACTGCACACCCACACAAATAATAAAACACAAATATAGTGTAGAAACTGGGAGGGGAGAAAAAGAGAAGGGAGGGAGCAGAAGGGAGGGTGATTTGCTAAAGGACAGAAGGAAATTGGGGGGATCTCACCCAATGTGCACAATGTGAGGGTGTTCAGCACGCCCCTTAGGTGAAGGGTTCAACAACAACTTGGACTTTACCTTAGATGTGAGATCAATGTAACCTAAAAATCTGTACTCTCATATTAATTTGAAATATAAACATAACTAAAAAAGAATAAACCCTAAGAAAAGGCTAATTGCCTAACTTGATTGTTACACTTTTTTACATGTATCAAAATACTACTCTGTATCCTGTAAGTATGCATAACTTTCACATTAATAAAATGTTTCTAAAAAACAATAAAATTAAAGAATAAAATACTCAGAAATAAACTCAGGAAGTGAAAGATTTATGTGGTACAAACTTCAAAATATTGATGAAAGAAATTAAAGAAGATACAAATAGAAATATAGCCTTTGAGCAGGGCCTGTGGTTCAGTGAGTAGTTTCATGTGATAGTTTCATGCCATGTTGTGTTATTCACAGTTACCGTTAAGACCATTTCTACTTTGGAATATTTTTCTTATAAATTTCATAACATGTATTATTTTTAGTGGCTATCTTTAATAATAGAAGAATTTGAATCTTTCATATTGATTTATAACATAGAAGCTGGTTTTGTTGTTGTTTTCCTTTGTTTCTTTGGTTTGGGTTCGTTTACCCAATATGATTTGTTCATATTCATTTTTACTGATTGACTAAACAATCTTCTTTCGTAAATGTACACTATAATTGTTACATATTTGTCAGGTTGATTGAAACTCCTAAGTCAGCTTTGCAAATTTGGAGCTGAAAGAAAAAAAAATTAATTATATGCAGATAATTGGTCAAGAATCTATTTATGACTTATAAAAGTTAAGCATATTAAAAATTTCAGAATAGACAGACTCTAACAGAAACTGTGGTTTTATTATAGGAGAGATTATTCCACTACAAATTTCAACTTGATGGAAAAAGGGAAGTTTCACTAAAAGATAAATGGATATGATATGAAGGATACAAATGTGACTAACCGCCAACTAATTGTTCTAAGGCTTTTCTATAGCATACAAATAATCACTATTGTTTGATTTATTATATTATTATACATTATTATTTGACAATATTATGATAATCATAATTTTCTTCTTATTTTAAAATAATTAATTACATAATTTAAACTATTTACCTTAAAGTAAGTCACTGTTATTAATTAATAAGTAAATTTTTCTAAATATTTAATCAATTATGTTCAAACACTATATCTTAACTTATTTAACAATGACATGGTATAAAATTATTTATTTTATTCTTTAGATATCAACTAGCTCCAAAACATTGTGTACATTATTTTTTCTCTCTGATGATCCTAACTAGTTTCAAGTGTTTGCCAATTTTCTATTTATAAAGTTAGATTCCTTTACTCTTAGCGTGTTAACACTGTGTAAGCAAAGATATTTAGCTTGTGAGCAATCCTCTCCCCAAATTGTAATAATTTAAGGTTTTATCTCATGGCCATGGTGTAAAAATAAGACAACCTGAGAGTATTTTCATGAAAGTAGGTATACCAACTACAGAAAAGTTTATTGATTTCATAAATATCTGTAGTTCTCTAGAAACCAGTACCATCTCTGTGTGGAAATCCAGGTCAGCAAAAAGATTTAAAATGTAAATAGTTGCCCAGAGCCCTTGAATTCCAGATCCACTTTATAAAGAGTAGTTTTTAATGTAATAACTAAAATAACATTACTTTCCTATAGACATCAGCTGACTTAATTACCTAATATAAGTTGCAAAATTACCCCATTTAATACTGGTACCACATACTATGTTTTATTCTCAAATTTAAAGTTTAAATATTTAAATCAGAAACACAAGTTATTTTGCTGAATTCTACCTTTTTCCTAAAGGCAATTAATATATTTCTCAAAAAAGAAGATTAAAAAATGATTATAGTCAAAATAAACTATAGTATACTAAAAATAAATGAGTGGAACTGGGATGTTAAGACAAAGAAATGATAAATTCTTGCAGTGATGGACACCTCATTTACCCTGATTTGAATATTATACAGAGGGTCATAATTACATAGAATCCATTAAAACTTAAGGCAAAGAATGACTATAGGCAAAAGGCCTATAAATAAGCCTTTAAACAGATCCATTTTGTGAGAGCAAGCTTAAAGTCTTTTGTGAGTCAGAATGTAGAAAGACCTGAATAGAACTCTCTATGTGGCTCAGGACCTTATCATATAAAAATGATTTAGGACCGAGCTTCAGAGGGACTGGCCTGCAAACAGGTACCAGTATATCTCAGGAATTTCCAAACTACTCCCTAAGATGAATGGCTGCCTAGAGATGGTCTGTTGAAGACCAAGCATTCAATCAGCTTATTCTCCCAAAACCTTGTTTTGTGGTCCTGTTTTCTTTTTAGGGTTTAAGAATAGTTAGAGATAAAGTTAGTGGGATGGTTTTTGCCTAATTAACAGACTTCTTGGTGCCGGGCCTGTGTCAGGAGGTTTGAGTCACTTGTTTACTAATTAACTGTGCGTACAGGCAGTAGGGTCTATATAAGCTTTGGTAGAATAAAGAACTTTGCTGGATTCCAGAGTGAGTTTCCAGTCTCTTTATTCTCCCGACATTTCATTTTGGGTCTTATCTCTGCTGCACTGCATCATGCACCCCTACATGCAACATTCACGCAACAAATGACTATATAGGCTTGGTGCCTATGGCTCAGCGGCTAAGGTGCCAGTTACATACCCCTGAGCTGGTGGGTTCAAATCCAGCCTGGGCCTCCCAAACAACAATGACGACTGCAACCAAAAAACAATTGTGTATGTGTGTATATGTAAATATGTGTGTGTGTATGTAGCATAACATTCCCACTAAAAATAAGACCCAAGATAAGGAAACGAGAAAGGCTTTTTTTTTTTT
>NW_003852495.1:1471136-1499283 GCF_000181295.1 Otolemur garnettii
ACCATATATGTGTACTTAATAAATGTTTGTCCCAAAGTGAATCTTTCTCATCAGCATAAAAACATGCTATGTATTTCCCAACTTAAAATAATACATCTTTAACCAAATATTTCCCGTAATTACTGCTTCATTCCTCTATTGGATATTTTCACTGTCTCTCTTTCCTCATATCCTAAACTCTTCTTTATGTATGTAATCAGGTTTTAAGCATGGATCCCATGTAGCCAAATAAAATAGTCAGTAAGATTGCCCCATACTAAACCTATTAGCATTAGTTGGCACAGTTGATTAGACGCTTTTTCAGTTACCTCTGGGGAAGAACTCTCTCTCGATTTGCTGCCTACAGCATGGGCTAGTTCTCAGTGTTTTTCTGGCTATCTAGTCTCTTCCTGACTTCTAAGTATTGCATTCAATAGTGTTCATTTTTCACCCATCTCTCTCTCTCTCTCTGTATATATGAACACATATATATTAAACTATATAATTTTACTTATTTCCTTAAGGTTATTTTATTAAGACTCTAAAATGTAAAGCCCCAATTTCTTCTTTGAACTGCAGGTTTGAAAACTTAACTACCTGCCTTTCATCTCTGCTTAAATATTTAAACATTAAAAGGCTATCCCATTTAAAGTTTAATTCTCAACCTCTTTCCCCCCAAATATGACATACTAAAAGTGCTTTCTCAATAAAGTGTTCTTGTTTTTCTCCTTTCACTGTTCATAACTTTAGAGTTACCTTTAACATCTTAAATATTTCCCAGCCTTAGTTCTCACTTCTATCTCTGACACCACCTAGCTAAGCGGCCTTAATCTGGAGTTTGTGCTCAATCCTCCACCGACTAGCTTACTTCCTGCTTTCTCTCCTGCCCCCTGTTAGGTAAATTTCTACACAGCATGGGGGTAGTTCTTTTAAATCGGATTTAAGATTACATAATGCTTATGATCTCAAGCATTTCAATAACTCACCTATCTTCCAGCCGGTTTCTGCACACTCAATACATTCCTGCTATATGGGCCATCTGGTCATTTTTTGAGCATGAAAAATATGTTCCCTGCCTAGGATGCAACTTTTCCTCTCTCTGTTCCCGGGTTCTGGACGATCCTGTCTTCGGCGTCACGTGGCAGGCTCGCTTCCTTGTGCCTCTGTTCATCTTCTACAGTCGTCTACCGCTATGAAACTATTTAAAGACATTGTTTTTCCTTTTACTCTTCCTTCTTTTGCAACACAGATATTTTATATTTTTATTTTATGTAAATAGAATATCAGCATTAGGGCCAAATTTGTCCAGCACATAGCAAATAATGGATATTTGTTAAATGAGGAAAGAAATGAAAGAACTGACACAAAAGATCTAATCCTAACCAAAGACTTACTACAAAGGATTTATCTCCATTCAAACTTTCAAAAGTAGCTCATTTGGCTGCAGAACTCAGCTTCCGCTGCACAGCTCAGCACCACTGCCGTCTTGGCCCACCAGCCTCCGGGACCATGGCCAACCTTGAGACCAACCTTCTTCGCTACCAAGCCCGGCGGTGTGCAGCGTTGCCTGCTGGGAAGGTCCTCAAGCTCTCGGAGCTGAAGGGATTCTGCCTGGTGCCTGTGAAGTTCCTTCGGCCTCTGAGGAATACCTGAAACAACACTCCTGGACCTGAAAGACCGCCCATTCTTCCCTGGACTGGTGAAGTACATGAACTTAGCTCGGCTGTGGCCATGGTCTGGGAGGGCCTGAATGTGGTGAAGACAGGCCAAGTGGTGCTTGGGGAGACCAATCCAGCGGATTCTAAGCCAGGCACCATTCGTGGGGACTTCTGCATTCAAGTTGGCAGAAACATCAGTCACAGCAGAGACTGTGTAAAAAGTGCTGAAAAAGAAATCAGCCTGTGGTTCAAACTTGAAAAACTGGTTGACTACAAGCCCTGTGCTTATGACTGGGTCTATGAGGAAGAGGTGGACAAAGCCACGGTCCCCTTCAACACTGCTTGGTGCGTCCCTGGACACAGATCTTCATTCTACTGACTTGGAAGCAATAGGATTGATTATTCTTTTCTAAAGCATATTTACCAATAAAGTCTTTGGAAACTTAGCAAAAAACAAACAAACAAACAAACAAAAAAAAAAAAAAAAAAAAGCTCATCTACTTTCAACCTGTGATGGTACGTGCATTGCTTCACAAGAATATCTATTTCCATGTCTCTACATTTTATAATTCACATTATGTATGATTTAACAGTTTCCAGAGATCATGCCAGAAATGTGGTGATGTTAAGAAGTGAAAGAAAGAAATATTATCTCAACATAAGCAAATATGTTTTCTTCTTATTCCAACAAGGAATATATTTTTAAATGTTTTATTCTCAAGTTCCTAATTAAAGACTATTATTTTACACATCATTTCTATTCTTGTTTAAGTATCCATTACTGCAGCTAGATGAGCAAGCCACATTTTAATCATGAAGATGTAAGAAAAGAGAAACAAGACAAAATATAGTAATGGAGAAAAATATTAATCTGTACATCAGAAAAGTTCTTTTCTGTAGAGCAGGTAAGGGGAGGAGGTGTTTAAAACAAAACTCACCGTGGTTTATTGACTACTTTACAGATAAAGAAGCAAAGTCGTGCATTCGTCTGTAAGTCAAAAAATAGGGACTAGTTCACACCAGGTCACTAGCTTCATGACCCGTAGCAAGTCACTTAACCTCTTTGGATCTCATTTTTCCTATCTATAATATGAAAGTATATGATTCAATTATCTCTAAAATCCATTTCCTCTCTAAGATTCTATAAAAATTGGGGGAAAATGTCTCTAGGGACTCAAAGTGATAAATGCTATCCCTGTCTATTAATGGGAAAATATGAATTTATCAAATTGGTTCAGTTAACATTAGACCTTAGTCCAACTGAAAGTCTGAATAAATTGATTTGAATAGTCTGAACAAATTGATTAGATATACTGACTGGAAACCAGCTAGGCTATATGAGCTTCAGTGCAATTTAAAGTTGTATGACATAATGATGATTAATCATAAAAAATAAATAAATAATTGATTCCTACTAATTTTTTTATAAAATAGTTAAGAAATCATCTCGTGGACTAGACATTTTCTGTATATAAAATACATGGATGATATGTCTATGATATTCCTTCCTACATATTATAATATGTGATAATGAGTAATCTTGAAATGATAAATTGAGAATTGTTTTTCTGTACTGTCATCCCATTGCAGCCTCAACCCCTCCTGTTTCAAAATTTCCTTTTTTTTTCTAATCACATTTAACAGAATAAATCTTATTCATTTTACCTTTAAAGTCATTATAAGACTTCTGTTACAGTAAGGTGATAAAATGAAGTTTAATGCTAAAGAAAATTACATGATAAATCAGTTTCATAAAGACAAAATATTAATATTGATAATATTATTACTGAAAACTACATGAGAGTCTTTTGGTTCTTCAGATTATTTTCTAGAGCTTCTCCATTCAGTACGTTAACCACTAATTGTGTGTGACTATTAAGTACTTCAAACGTGGACATTTCCTAATTAAATGTTATTGAATTTCAAAGTGCAGTACTCCTCACACAAAAATAGTTAGATTGCATTAATATCATATAGAAATTATGATATATTAAACACATTGGATTTAAATAAAATGCATTCTTAGTTAATTTCATTTGCTTTTTCTAATGTAAAAAAATTCTAATTAACATGTGACTTAAATTATATTTCTATTAGATATCACTAAGAAGCTGGTTAACTAGCATTTTTTATTGCAGTGGTATGTATACTTAGAGATGATATTAAAGGTCATCAAAATACTCCTATATTTGTTTTCGACTAAAATATTTATTAATGTCTTCTTATAGCACTTAATGTATAGACTGAAGCTAAAGTTTAAAAGGATTTAATATTATCTCCATCCTAATATAAATGAATCCCAAGTCTATCATTTTCACTATAAAGAATAGATTAAACCAATCCAGAATTATAAATTTTTAGAGAATATTTGAAATACATCCCTCTGCATAGGTTTCTGACATGCAGAACTGCTATGATGCCATAAAATGGAATACTGTAAAAACCATAAAATACCTGAATAAAATAATTCAAACCAATAAAAAGCAGCAATCTATAACAAAATTTTATTCTTTTTATGTATTTAAGTTAGGCTATGAGTACTGGAGATAAATAAAGTATTTAATTTTCTCAATTATACCTATTTACTACCTTTCATTACTGATTTTTTAGCAGATATCATTTGTCTTATAGTAATAATATATGTCAATTTTTACTAGGCATGTTTTAGACTTCATTATTTCATGAAAAATATACTTTAATTAGATATGTATGTTAGTAACTACCCATTTTATTTCATAAATCTATTCCAGTTTTTCATGAAAAACTATGAAGATGTTTGAAAAGAAATCTTCAAATGGCAAAGGATGAAGACTAACACTCATGCTTTACTATCTTAGAAAAGATGTGTGATAATCCATGACTTTTGCTTACAATAAGTAGACACTTCAAACATTTTCTTGAAGAAAATAAATATTTAAGATAATCAGATGGATATTTTGAAAGGAAGCAATTTGAACCACATATTGTTATAGATTTTTTAAAATACTTTGTCTGGTTTACTTCTAGTTTGACATAAGTTTGTAGATTTGTAACAATGTATTTTTGGAAGAAAAAATTAAATAGAATAAATATATCACCACTCTGGAAAGTTTAGTTTGCTTGGTTCTTAATCATATTCTTGAGAGTTTTCTCTATGATTTTTTGAAAGTTGTTATTCTGGAGTTTAATTCTTTGCTCCATTAGCAAATGGCCCCTCCAATTACAAAGTAGTATTCTCCTGACCTAGTATTTTACTGAGTCAGAGTTGACTGGAATAATGTATATAATGTAATTAGCAAAATGTCTGGCACACAAAAGCATAGTATAAATATGTTAGTTTTCACTCGTTTAGTTATCTGCACCTTTAATCACAGGACAAAACACAAGGAAATATTTCTAATTTTATGAATTCATTGACAGGCTAATTTTATTTTTAGAAAATATCTCATTTCCTTTTTAAGGCATACTTTAGTTCCATTAGAATGTCTAAGGGGAAATCATTCTAAAATCATTGATATATGCATGATGAGATGCTGAGGTACAGCATATGAAGGAGCTGAGCTAATTTAGCGTGTCATTTCAATATCTATTGAAAAGAAACAATCTTTGAGTATAGAATAAAGGACTATGGATAGATGAATAAATCTGCGTATTGGTAGAGAGGAATAAATTTCAATCTCTTCCCTTGACATACTCTCTTCACAGTTTGCCAAATGAGAGATAGCTCTAAATTTAAAATTTTCAGAATCCTGTATTTTTCCTGGAGAGCCCTGTAATAATGAAGATATTCTCACCTCTTATAAAACCCAAACTCTGCATTTTTCCTTTCAAGCCCTTCACAAATATAGCTGTGATGTGAAAAGGTTTTGACTCACAGGACAGACCTTATTTTACCACGTTAATATTTGCTATCTGGGGATTGGTGATATGAAATATGCATTATCATGTGTATATTTTGTCTGCTCAGACTTACCACTAATTATAATTTAATTTTATCTGTGCCCTAGAAGGTTGAATTTTCCAAGTCCTTATGTGTATTTTTTGTATTGTCTGCTCATTTGCTCATGCATTATTTTTTATTTTTTAATGGGCAGTGATGGCATACTTCACTTGTAGCCTCCATAGACTTTTTTTCCAAATATTAGAATTTTAGACATGGTGTGGACAATAAAAATAATCAATTCAAATATATCTATCTGTATGATAGATTAGAAAACTGATATCCACACAGGTCAAGTGACTTACTTTTGGTTGCAAAGTAATTTGTTACTCAGTTTGAATGATACAGTTTTTCTGGCCTACCACTGAAGCATATAGGCCTACCGGTTTTTCTTAAAAATATGTATTTTTAAATCTTTCCCTCCTTTTCATCTTCATTACTATTGCCTCACATCAGGCCATAATCTTATCGTGTAAAGCCTAAAGAAAATTCATCTTAACACATCTTCCCATACAAGTTGTGGTGTGTCATACTGCATTGAATATACTGAGAATTAAATCTCTTCTTCTCCTCTTCATCCCCCTGAATTATAATATTAGATTGACCTGGAGCTTTTACTAAGCAAGATCAAAATCAGAAACAATATCTGAAAATTAATATATTTTCAAATCTTGTCAGGAATACCCTATAACATAATAAAGCCAAAGATTAATAATCTAACAAGAAAAAAATTGACTGAAGTTCTTAATTTGCATTGATTTAATTAAAGGAAAAGTGAGAGCTAGGAAAAAGTGAGAAAAACTATAAGCTAGATATCAAACAGATGGAGATGTAAATGAAAGGTCAATCCTTGTGTCATTTCCTTGTCAAATAATCATTACCTGGTTGAGTTCAGTTAATCTTTATAAAGCCCAGTAAAGTGTGTTTTATTATTCTACCCAATTTACACTTGATAAAAATGAGTCTCAGAGATCTTAACTGATTTACCCAAAGCTACCATGTTCAGGCCAGCTTATGTATCCAGGACCATATGATCATTTAAGCCAGGCCAGGGTTTTAAGGCAGGGGTCCTCAAAGTTTTTAAACAGGGGGCCAGTTCACTGTTCCTCAGATCATTCTGAAGGCCAGACTGGGTGCCCTGGGACAAGTCAACTGCTAAGCAGGACAGGCAGCAGCAGCAAAAACACCCAGGGGGCTGGATAAATGTCCTCAGCAGGGCGTAGTTTGAGGATGCCTATAGAGCATCATTATGTTAGGTGATCAGGAGTCTGAGATAGTGTAGAGATGTTGGTAATACTTCTCTCAATGTTCATTGTCCCAGAGGGCTTTTTTGGAGATCAGGGTGGAAGTGGGTGCAGGGACCTTATTCACTCCTGGAGCCTGCCTTTTCCTAACTTCTTTTTGAAAAGTATGGTATCAAATTATGCCCCTCTCATAACCTACAGCTATAGAAAGACTTATAATATCAATAGATAGTTTACAAATGACAGAGACAAGATAATGTATTCTAGAAATAGATTGCACATGGTAGGTAGATAACAAGAGAGAATTTTTAGTATAAAACGCATTTTGCAGGATAATTCTCTTGCTTCTTGGGTATTATTGATTAGTTTCAGGATACCTTCTGATTTTCTTTGATAACAAAATGTCTCCTCAAATTTTGAGAACCCAGACCCTGTGCTATGAGAATTTCTAGCAGTAAGAAATATAATGTTATATTCAAATCTGGCCCTTTTTGAATTATTTTATACCATGTATTTTCTTGTAATAATTCAAGCTACTATTTCCAGATGACAACCATGAAAAATACCATAAATTAGAATATATATAATGTTTGTCAAGAAAATGGTTAAGTAGTTAAAAACTTTTAAAAACTAATATATTCTAATATTATAGTCAGTCTTAACATTGCCATAATTTTAACAGCTGAAAACTTAATTTCTAAGGAGAAATTTAAAAAAATCCTATTGTTTTAAAATTGACTTCCATAGGAGTTACTAACCCATATAATTTCACCTACATCACTATTAGATTTCATTTCCCTTCTTATGACTTGTCTATTTTAGCCCAGAATCTAGTAACAAATATTCGTTCTAACATCATGTTTTACAGGCTTTAGTGTCCATTGCTCATATTATGAATGCAATCATAAAATGAGTTTAGATTTCATAAAAACAATTGGAATGGGCAAAAACAGAATAGAATTTTGATGACAAAACAACCATACATGACTTGTATAACCAAAATAAGCCTGTGAAAATTTTAGTTGACATTGAAGAATGTAATTCTTGCAATGAAATTTTTACTCAAGAATTTATTTGTCAGTGTGTTCTCTGAGTTTTCAAAATCTCATTTCTCATTATAGAAAAAGTATTTTAAAAGGAGGTAAAAGATCGTTCAATAGATGGTTTGCATAAAAAGAACATTAGAAAAATGTGAAGATTTAATGTTCTCTAAAAACTTCTACAGATATTCTTGTGGAACTTATTCCAATTAACACTAATTTCAATACATTCTATACCTCTAAAACCTTTTGATATCTCTTTAAAATTAAGTGTCTTTACATAAGGTTTATAGTAATGTGGGTTTTTAAAAGAAAATTCTTCAATATTAATAGATCATACCTACCAGAGACCTGAAATTAATTCTAAAATTCCTGCAAATAAACCAAAAGGAAGAGAAAAATCACAGTGTAATGTATTTTCTCTAGATTATTTTAAAATGTAAATACATTATGCAAAAGAAGTTTCATTTACTCCTATTCAAGTTCAGTTCTATGATAGATGGATGAGCCACCTGACTTAGTTTACCACTGGCTCAAGCAAGCAAAAGAAGTACAATTTTTCTCTTTGTGTTCTGGTTGCTTACTTCCCCACCACCTTGCACACCAGGAGTAATATAATCTTGTAAATGTAAAATTACGTTGATTCCCTCTTCATAATGTCTCCCCACTCAATGCAAATGCAAGAGAATGAGAGTAACCATCTCACATGGTAACATCCCTATAACAGTTTGTCAGCTCACGCTGGTGTCATACCATCCAATAATCTCAGTGTAAAATATCTTTACAAATGGGTCCTGTAGATTCTTTTCTCCATGAAAATCGTTAGCAAGGATAATTAACTGAGACTATCATGATGAATAGAACTGCATTGCTGATCAGTGTAATAAAGAACAGAAGCCACTAATTACAGATACAGAGCCACAAAGCTACTGAGAAATGTAGTTTAACATTGTTGTTCAGATTCCACCCAGCCAAATATAAGTTTGCAATTAAAACAAAAAGGTCTTCCCACAGATGATGCCTTTGGGACTAATCCAGGTGAAAGGAAATGTACCCATCTGTATAAAGTGTTTTATATTTTGTAAATATTATGTCTAGTATCAGGGAAAAAATTAAAAAAAATTAAACCTGCCCACACATCACAACCTTTGCCTTCTGTCACATTCCCTGGTAATTTCTTTGAATTTCAAAAGGTTATAGACATTTTAGGATAGCATAGAATATAAAAACAGCATGACTATAACAAAGCTTTATGTCTGAAGAACCACTTAAAATTCTGTTCATTAGATATAACATAGACAGTTTTCAACTGAAGAGAAAGTAGTAAGTAGTAGAGCAATTTTTAAGAAAATTAACAGATGATAAGAATTACATTTGTCTTGTTAAATCCAGATTATTTAGAAAGTACTTGGGCAACTAGAGTGTAATCTCAAAGCGGAAGGCCTGGGACAACAATTTCAGGGACGGGTCAAATTTAGTGCCATATGAAGAAATGGGATTTGAGGCTTTATTATTAATTTCTTTGAATTCTGGATCACCATTTTATTTTATACACCCTATTAGGAAATATTTAGTCTTTCTGAGTGTCTGTTTTTTCATTTTTAGAACATGGAAAAACGTCAGCTTTCTCAGGTATATATACATAATTGAAATGTATGCAAATTTCCTATTAATACATTTGTTGTACGTAGTATCAGTTTCCTATCACTGTCTTCTCTGTTGTATATGAAGAGTAATGTCACCTATAAATCCGTTTTATTCAATAAATATATAATCTCAATAAGAGTGATTCATGCGATGAGTCACATTGAAGAGAATGGATTCATTAAAATATTTTCTGCTTCACAGCATAAAGCACCTCACAGTATATATTTGTGTATCACACACAATTAATACTGCTATGAAGAAGAGGGACCAAGAGGACAGATTATATTGGCCTGCCAGGCCACCATGTTTTTGACAGCACCAGATGAGCAAATTACCTAACAATCTGACTTCTTCTATTATAGTACTACAAGGTAGTAACTGTATATTCTTCAGTTATAAATCAATAGAATTTTAGAAAAAAAATAAGAATTTAATGCATTTATATGAAACTATTTGTGATAAATTCCTATAGCACCAAGAAATTTGCCAGAAAATGTCAAAAACATATTAATGAAAAATTTTAATCATTTAAGAATTTTCCTACATCATGTCAAATATCCAACTACTGTATTTACAAATAGCCTCCCAATGTTATTACTTTCCTGAATCCCAAGAATGTGTCTTGTTGTCTAGTTGCAAATTTTGGAGTCAGGCTCAAAGAGATAACAAAAAATTGCATAAGTCATCCTGTGAAGTTAACTAATACGTTTAAGGTTATAATTGACATAGTAGCCTCCCAAAATTCATCTGTAAGATGCTAGGCTGTGAAGAACTTTCCTGCTTGGAAAGGAAAAGTTGGTCTTATCATCAAAAGGTCTAGTTTTCAATCTCAACTCGTAATCACATATCTTTTAACATAACAAATACTTGTTGATGGCACACATAAGCCACTGTGCGCCCAATTGAGGAATACAAAAATTATGCACAGAATAGATCATGGAGATTTTCTGTTCTACATGTAATCCTGTTTTTAAAATAAAATGACTCAAAGTCAACTAAGGAAGATATAATGATCTACATAAATTCAGAGGAAGGCCTTGATAACAAGCTAACAAGTTGGGCACTATAAAGATTTATAATTAATTTTATAGCCTAAGTCAATTCTCAATCAGATAAAGATTAACAATAAAAGAAAAGTGTTTTATGGCCTTGGATTTATTTATGTAATTTCTTAATATGTATACCCACTTCTTAAATTAAGCCTCTCAACAATGACGTTAACTTAAAAAAAAAACCCTTCAATTACTCTTTAGTTCTTTTCTTTAATATCTTACAATTCTAACACTAAATTACTATTTTTATTTATTCTTTTGCAATGAATATTTTATTTACACATGAAGTTGCTTTTCAGTAATCATCATACTGTCTACCTCCTATCAAATCAGGTGGTATAAATATAATCTCATTCAAAACAATGTCATTCTATCATAGATTCTACTCTGCATTCATTTTAAATCTAACTCTTGTAAAACATGCATTCACTCACTTAATGAATATTTTTGAACTCTACTTCATGCCACATTAAAACTTTGGGACCAAAATGGCCCATGGACCTTGCCTCTTCATGGAGGAAGAGATGTAATAAACAAAACATATTGCTTTAGAAAGTAATAGATGGGATGAAATGGCAGAGTTGCAAAAGAGAGATCAAGACTGAGGAAGAGTGTAGTTTTAAGTAGGATAGTCAGGATGGTCTCCCATTGAAAGAGGAGGAAAAATGAGAAAGAAGTGAGGGAAACAACAAGCCAGGTAGAAACAGGCCAGGTACCAGGACACTAAGGTCAAAGCATTACAGTGTAAGTCCAAAGGAGGTATTTAATATCCACTAAGTCAATACAGTTGAAACTGCTAAGTCACGTGCAGTCTCAGTCCTGCCCATGTAGGTCATGATCATGGGCTTTTTTATTGAACTGAATGTATTAATTCAGAATGTTAAGCTTCTTGTGGACCCCAGATGTGCTTGTCTCTTTTCCATTATGCCTATTGGGTCTCCTCCACTTTGAAGCGGAATGCACAAATTTTAGGCATAAAAAAATTCCTTCCAAGTATTATAAACTCTCTTGGAAGGCAGAAGATAAACTGAGAAAAATGCCTTGGTATTCAAGGAATATCCTGAATGTTTGAAGCAAAGAAAAGTAATTGAATTGTCAAAGAGAATATCCCCTTCCAAACTACTAAAGGTTATTCTTTACCCACAATTGTATAAATTCTAAAAATTAATAACAAACAAAATATAAATTTTATAATTATTTTATCTCCTTCCTATATTCAATGATTGACAATGAATAATTTTCTAATTTGGGAAAATAAAAAGAATAGAAGCAATAATAAAAGTATGAGGGTTGTAAATAATAATAGGAAACTTAGGCATCTGAGGGAAAATAATAGAATTGGACAATTCACAGCTTCTGAGAAGTTTTGAGCTTCCCAGATGTCTGCAAAGGGAAAGTTGTAGATTGTAGCTTTCTCACAATAGAACAATAAGAATGAATAAGAGCATTTTCTGCTCTTAGCTTAAATCTCTTCTAAACATTTTACTTTATAGCTACCTATTTTACTATTCTCCCACAGATAATTGATATATCTATTGAAAGAGAGCACATTACAGAGCTATGTCACTATTTTGTCGTCCTTCAAAGGCTAAGAAAAGTCTTTTTAAAAAAATCCAAACATGAAAACCTCATGCGTGGCACATAGTAAAACATAAATGGCAGCCTCCTCCTAATGCCTTATTTTTTTTCACTTGTTCTTTCATATGTGCAACTAATCCAACTATTTGTAGATTTATATGAGATCATCCCTTGTGCCTAAAAATTCTGTTGAAATAAGAATTTGATAGAAATGTGTTCAAGAAATAGTTCTTCGTTTATGTCAGTAGGGTACTTCTTATACCACGTGACACTCAGATAAAACACCTCTTAGAGACTCACTGATTATCGTATCATCCAATTTGTTTATACACATTAATTAATTTTTTGTCAGTTCACTGTTTAAAATCTTCAGTTTAAACTTCACAAAAAATGTAGAAATATTTGTTGAGACATTGAAAAGCAGAGCTTAAAAAGAATATGAAGCCACACGAAGATAAAGTCACGCATTCAAAGAGTAAGGGGATTAGGAAGAAGACAGGTCTAAACAAGAGTTTAGACTCGGGAATTAAATAGTTCTCCATCGCTAACACACATGCACTATGTATAATAGGAGAATATATTTAATCCAGTTACTATTATTTCAAGCAGTCATTAATTATAAAAAATACATTTGCATTTCAGTTATATACATAAAGCCAAAACATCCTTCTATACACCTGCCTCATTAATTACATCATCTGTTTTATATTTAAGCTGACTACAATATAAATAATTGAGTAAGAGAAGAAAGTAAAGCATGTGAAATGAAAGAAAAGTGTTAGGGTTAAGATAAGCTGGTAGAAACACCTACCAGCAAGTCCTGAGTAGGTGGAGAGATATACCAAGATGTTGTCTCTAAAATTTCTAATGATCAAATAATTCAGGGTAAAATTCAGAGACATAGTGCTTATGATGTTAGATAGGTGAGGAGGTTAGGCAGCCCAGTGTTTAAAGGAGGTATACTTTCTATGGATATTGAGGCTTCAGAGGACTTTCCTCTTGGGGATACTGTAAAGAGGAAGCAATTCTATACATTGACTGATGTCCTCAATAACATTGACACAAAAGGATAAAGTCGCAAGGTTCTTGTGATTGTTTCTTTTAATGTCCAGAAGATAAACTGGTGGTAAAATGCCCAAGTGCAAGTCAATAAAAACAAATCTATCGAGGCCAAGACACTGCCCTTCGAGCACGTGGCTCCCCAGTAGTCTCAAATCTAGATTTAGTCCATTGGGATCTAAGGGAAAATAACATTTTCAGGTGTACAGAGGGCACTCATCATGATGGGAAGAATGTCTTTATATTATTCTTTTTAAAGTTACAGTATTAAAAAATAAGGGAAGATAATTCCTCAAATTAAGCTCCAATTGAAGCATGCTACACCACTGTAAAGAATGTCAAACAGCATGGTGGCTTAATGATCAAGTCTCAGGAAAGGGAATCACCGTGGGAAATTGCTATTTTGATTTTTTTTTTTTTTCTTCCTGAAGCCAGAGCAGTAGTAACATTTATATCTGGCCTTATTCTCCATCAAGGTTCACTTTGAAAATTTCAAAGGCCATGTTTGGAAAATGAAAATAGATCTCATTTTTATTCTTTTTCACATCAGGTCAGCATGTAAAAATGGCAATCCTTTTAATCCCAGGGGAAAAATGCTTTTAGACAAACTATGTAGGTGTTCTTTTCTTCCAGGCATAAATTAAAAGTAATGTGGAAAAACTATCATAGGTAATGCATCGACACAGTTGGCCACTAAAAACAGAAAAGGTAGAAATAATAATAGTTCTCCACCAAATTAGACTTCATACATCTAAGACATGACAGGCTTAATGGAAGCCTTGAGAGCAACAATAAATTAAATAATATACACAAAGGTGAAAGATCTAATTTTTCCTTTTAATAATAGTTATTTTACATATTATTAGACAGTGTAAAATAGTAATGGATTGATTTAAGATGCTGATACTTAGTTTCAATCTTTTCCCTGTACCATCAGTAAACTGCTGCTCTGAGGAAAAAGTGAAAAAAGAAAAGGGAGAAAGAAGTACGTGGGGATCACACAACTCCTAGAGGAGGTTTTGCTGGTAAGAAAACAACTTTCTTTCTTTCTTTTTTTTTTTTTTTTTTGAGACAGAGCCTCCAGCTGTCCCCCTGGGTAGAGTGCCATGGCATTACAGCTCACAGCAACCTCCAACTCCTGGGCTCAAGCGAGTCTCCTGCCTCCACCTCCCAAGTAGCTGGGACCACAGGTGCCCGCCACAATGCCCGGCTATTTTTTGGTTGCAGCCGTCATTGTTGTTTGGCAGGTCCAGGCTGGGGATTCGAACCCGCCACCTTAGGTGTACATGGCTGGCGCCTTAGCCGGTTGAGCTATAGGCGCCGAGCCAGAAAACAACTTTCCATTCAACTTATGGTTGCAGTTTTTTCATTCAGTAGCCTAATATCTCGATGAGAAGCAGAACAATGGAGAGAAAAAAATTACCAAGTTTCACGTTTGAAACAGGGAGTAACCTACTTTAGTGGGTCCAGCAATTACTTTCATGTTGCCTAACATATTCTCCTATATACATTCTTGTTTGATTATTATTACTTTTTCAGCTTTAATATCTTTCTTGGAAAAAGAATTTATTGGAATAAATTTTTACTATAAAATTCTCAGCTTTTAGTTTCAATTTCATGAACCACTTTCCAGATAACTTTTAGTTACTATATGATGCTTAACAAATTTATATATTCTGATATAACTATCTAAAGTCCCCAGAATGTATAAATGCTATTTCATGGCACAACTGACAGTCCTGGAGTGCTGCTCCTGTTTTCTGAAGACGCAAGGGCAGGTGCTGTGGTCATTTCTTTTCCTTCTTTATGCATTTCTTCTCCTATTTATCCAGTTTCCCAGTAATCTCAGCAGCCATTTCTGCTTGAACCACCACCTCCTTCATGACATCCAGCTTGTTGTGGAATTCCTCCAGTCTCATAGAAGGACATCCACTCCACTTGTTCTGGAACTTTTGCCCCAAATAGCTCATGGGCACCTCTGAAGAGCAATTGTTTTGTGAGGCAATACTGTATTTGTTTGCCAGGTATTAGGAGATTCGCCTTTGTTCTTGCAAGCTGCTTGGCCAATGAAGGTGGAAAATGAGTCCATATTTTGGTGTGTTACCTGTAGAATATGATCGAAATTTTTATCCCTGAGACAAACCAGAGTCATATTTCCCTTGATTCCATTTACTGAGAACAAAAGAAAAAGAAAATCATCTTCAGAAGGACTGTATAATGTTAACCTAATCATGAAAGTAGAAGCTAAATATTCTGATTGAGGGACATCTTATGAAATAATTAACTCATACTTCCAAAAGTAATATTAAAATCAGTAAAAAACAGCTCAAAATTGAGGAATATAATGACAGACAATTAGAGACAGTAAAGGAAAAAATATAGGCAATTAGGGTGAAGGAAACAAAAGTCATCTAGAAATGTTCATTCCTAGATCCCAAGAAGCAACAAAGAGCTACTATATTGTGGTATGAACATAATTAGCATTAGTTAATACAAAGTATTTTTAAAACTCTGTTACTTTTAAAAAGATTTATTTAAGTGTCTCATTAAAAATAAAAATGTTTAAAGTGTTCAAAGACAAAGTAACTTGAAATAAAAAGTGTATAACTTATGAAAAACAGGTTCTTGAATAGTTTCATGATGAAAGAGCCAAAGCCTGGGTCTCTGACACATTTTCCTAATAAGAGGTTTCTGTGATGAGGAATTTTTCAGTGTGACTGTCATGTTTGTTTTATTTTTTAAAAACTGGAGGGAAAGTGAAAAAAATGCAACAGGAATTTTCCTCTGCAATTAAACTGCTAAATTTTTTAAAATAAGAATAAGCCAGAAAAAAATATAATGGTATTTCTTTGAAAATAGATACAAAACAATTAAGAGTAATCTATCAAGGAACATTAGAGCTATGTAACATAGCGACTTTTTAAACTTTTCATGTAAAGCAAATACAGATTCACTCGGTTTACCCTTCACCTAATATTCCCCAGGATTACATTTGCACAACATTCAGAAACCTGACAGTTCTACACTAGGAATGAGTATATATTTGTAGGAGCCTATAGCAATTATTTTAATATGAAGTCCAGTGATATCAACATTGGAGGTTTTAAATTTTTAAGATTTCCTAAAGAAAGCTCCAAGTCTATTTGATTAGCTATAATATTCATTAACTTTAGACAATATAATTAACAAAATTATCACATTTTATTTTTCTTTAGTTTTAAATATCTATACATTAAACAAATACATACCAAACATTATTCAGGTGTCACAGCTATAGGCATGAGCAAGAGAAAAGCATTCTCCTTAAAATATGTATGTGTGTGTGTATGAAAATATAAGTAAATTACATGTGGTGGGACAGATATTCTTAAATCCTGTGGAAAACAACCAAGTGAGAAAGGAGAGAATGAAGTGGTGAAAGTTAAAGCAGTGTTACAGAAAGCCTCAAGGGAAAGCTTCATAAACCAAATGACCTTGGGTAAGGATCTGAAAGAACAGAAAGAAAACAACCATGTGTTGTCGCTTACTTTATTGTTTTAATATTCCAGGCAGAAAAATAAAATTATGTTCATAGGTCCTGGGATGAGGGTATGTTAAGCTTGTTTGAGGAGCAGGAAGCATGCCTGTATGGCTATAATAGAAGAATAATGCTAGGGAATAACATATTCCAAGTCTTTTCATTCTAAGCAAGAAATTTGGCTTTTATTCTATATGAGCTAAGAAAGAATTAGAAAGTTAAAATCTGAGAAGTGACATCATATAACATGTTTTGACAGAATCACCCTTGTTACTATGTTGAGAATAAAACGGAAATGCATCAGGGGCAGAAGTAGGAAGGTGAGTTAGAAAGCCCTTTCAATAATTCAGAAGTGCTAGCACGGTGACTCAACACAGTGTAGTGGTATTCTGTTAGGGGAGAATGTAAAATCCTGCATATATATTGAAAGTTGAGAAAAAAAAATCACCAATGGAACAGATGTAGGTTATGAGAAAAAGTTGAATTAAGGCTGATTCCAGTATTTTTGACCTGAACCTGAAAGTGTTGTGGTGAACCCTTCCCCATCGAATTTTGTGAGGAGATGCCTGTGGGCATGGTTTGAGGGAAAAACATCCAGAGCCAAGGTTGCGAATGTTAATTTGGAGGTGCATATTTAATACCCAAACAAGGAATAGTATTCTGAGGATTTTTCAGTATATATTTGGCTGGGGGTTAAATAATTAATCCATAGTATTGTTATTTCTTTTTCATAAAGATTTATTTTTACGTAGAATCAATCTGACTGGAAACTGTGAAACCAAACAAGTCTTTTGCTGTTACTTCTTCCTCTTGTATTTTTTTTTGTTATCAATGGTCTCATTATCCTCCAAAATGGAATTTCAGGTTACAACTCTTTTCTCTCCTAGCACCTTGTCATTAAATCTTCTATTTAGTTATGATTTTTATCTTCTACTTTATTGCTAAGTACTTTCCATTACCTTCAAACTGACTGAAATATCTTTAATGTTTATAATTTATCCAATAGTTTACCAACTCGATCATTTTTCTGTACCCCATCCTTATTTCATTCTTTAAATTTAATCACCTGCATTCCTGAAAATACTGTTTTCTCAGAAGAAAAAGGTAATGAGGCCCTTCAAATGAACTTTCTTTCACAGCTATTCTGTCACTTGTGAGACAAAGTTTAAACTCATCGTGGACTATGATTTGGGTGAATAAAACTTCTCACCAAAATAGTTTTTTAAAAAATTAAAATTCAGATACTTGAAATTTCAGTGATTTCCTAAACATTTTATTCAGACATGGCCAGACAGCTATGATGTTACATACTACAACACTACTACTACAAAGAATAATATGATAGCAACAATAAAGCAGTGATTATAGCTATCCATCTCAGTTACGGTAGAGGATGTCATTTCTGTAAAGAATGTAAGTTTATTACAGATATTGAGATAATACTAGACAGGAATAAGATGCTTGAAACATTCAGCCTTTTGATCTGAGTGCTGATTATAAAAATCAGTTCAATTTGGAAAAAAAGTCATTAAGTGTTAAATTTATGGGTTCTACAATTTTGGTAAGCACATTATAATAATAAAATTATTTATAATGAGAATTTAAAAAGAAGATAACAGTACAGTAAGATGAAGCAAAGATAAAATATGTATTATATGTGCTTACTTTAAATGTCACTAAAGATATAAATTAACAATGTATGATTATTAAATTAGGATTACTTTAATTATCTTAATGAAGTCCATGGGGATACTCACATTAGCTTTCAAATTAGATATATAAAAGTTAACCCCAATATAGTTATATATTTTCTGATCAAAGGCATAAACCTTCCAAAAATTTTCATTCTACATGATTATAATTGAATATTTCATTTGGTAGATTCTTTTAGTAAAATGGTGGCCCGTAGATATAGAAACAGATATTGAACGTATCCATATTAGTTAGGGCTTTCCTCAGCCCGGTGCCAGCCCACTTGCCTGTTGTCAGCTCAGTAAGCTGGCTGTAGTGGTGTGCCTCAGGATGTTTACTCTGGCTAATTTAGCTACAGATCTTCTAATGTCTGGTGTTTGGCAATTAAGTCCCAGTTGGAGTTTTCAAAAGACAGCAGTTTGCTGTAAATTTCTTAATCTCTATTTTGCAATCTTAGTACCTTCCCTTCTCATTGCGTGAATACGATTGCTCCTAGGGATACCTGAACCTGAAATGAACTGAAAATATTTAACAGCTTTTCAACTTGCCAGGCAGTAGAAGAAAAATTCATACCAATCCCAGTTCTCTGAACAGCTGTTGGTATAAGGTATCCGAACAGCTGTTGCTATAAGGTAATATTGCTCAAGCATCCCAAAATAGAACAAGGAAAATACGATTCCTGTGAGGGTTTTACTATATTTTGGAGATCTCCAGCTGGAAACTTAATTGAAATTTAAACAGAGCACACAGAAACAGCTTTCCCACATCTATTCACCATACTTTTATTGACCTGGATAATTTAATCAATAAGTTACAACACTCTATACTAGTGGAGCTATGTAAAGTTCTGGGGGCAGAGAAATTTGTTCTTTGCTTCTCATTACCTGTAACTTCCTGCATTACATTTTCCCAAAACTTTAATACCTCTTCTCATCACAATAAAATCTCTAAACACTGACAATCTATTTTTTGTTTCTTGTTTTCATATCCTATAGCCAAAGATCACTAGGAATACATTGGAGTTTATTCCTGTTTGCCCCAAGAAAGATCTCACACAATGGAGAAATGTGAATTTTTCTTAGCATGGGGGTGTTAAATAGAGCCAACAGAAAAGTCAGGGTTTTGACTCAGTTATGTGGAGAAGGGTTTAAGGCAGCAGGATTTTGCCCTGGATTATCTATTATCAGGAAGTGAGAGCAATTCTATGATTGGGGATCTCATAAAATCTTCTCTATCGGTGTAACTGTGCCCCTGTCACCCAAGCCAATCAATGGAGAAAAGGATGAGAACTCGACAATTCTACTTTTATTTACAGAGAAGTCAGCGATCCAGAGAACAGCATGGATATCTTTTCAAAGAGCTGTCCTGCTCTCCTGTTTTCCTTTGTTACTTTTTTGATCTCACAGTAAAAGCAAACCTTAGTAATGTTATTAATCATCATAGTATATATTAAATAGATTCCCTCCTCAGATGTTACAGGACTACATAATGCCCCCTATTTTTAAGTGGCTATCTCTTAAAAGCATTTCTACTCTAGGCTAAATTTATATTTAGTCAGTACTCCAGGTCTGGAGTTGGGGTGGGGGAGGGAGGAGAGGAGGATATCAGTGCTGGAGCCATCAGTAAAGCTGGGTGCATTGTTGCTCCATGGAGGCCACACAGGCTGGGTGCCCTGAAGCTGATCCAAATATTAGCAGAGCACCTCAAGGTCTTCCTAAAACACAGGAGATTTGTGAGTTAATGGAAGGCCCTACCAACCAGTCACCCACCCTCCCATCCTCCCAGTTTACTGAGAAGATCTCCCAGCACCATGGTCTTTGGAACATTCTGTCTCAATCATATTTATGACAGAGGCCTTGTCCATGAGTAAACAATTCCAGATGGCAGCATAGGGGCTCATCCAACCCTGCCAGGGCCTGTCCATGCATTACCCTGCATGTAATTGTTATTTACAATAACAGTGACCGTCATCATAAGGGCAAGAGACTAGAGTGAGGCTAATGTAATCAGTGAAGAAACAGCAATCACATATTAGCCAAGAAAGTCATGGATCTGGTATATTGCAGCTTGGAAAATGTTCATGTTTCTTTGTAGTGGTTCTCAACCTGTGGGTCACAACTCACAGGAACTGTATTAATGGGCCACGGCATTAGGAAGGTTAAGAACCAGTGCTCTATGGTTAGGCAAAGTTAAGGAATGTTATTGTTTTGACCGTTACCTGTCGTGGTTACAGAGTGGTCTTAGTCTGATTTGGAGTTCCTAAGAAATAGTTCATGTTCAACAGGAGACAAAAGATCTTGCTCAGAATACCAGGCCAGGTCCTGAATGTCAGAGGCTGCTCTTTCATGTTCTCACTTATACCTATTAATGAATGTAAACAGAATGTATATAGTAAAGTACAAAATGTAAAAAGACAATAGTAAGAAATTATGAGAATTTCTCATAAGATTATTCATTCATTGATTCAATTATTCTTTCTTTATAACAGAAAGACATACAGAACAATAGGACTAGTTTTTAATAGCAGAAATTGTTTTCAAAGAACATTTTAGAGAGAATAATATCATTGAGGAAATAGACTTCATGGTAAATGGAGGTTTTAATTTCCCTCTAAAAACATGGTAAATGTAAGGTTAGTCTTTCTTGTCCTCTGTTTCCATTTATTTAGTTTCTAAGTTAGAGAATTTCTGAATGAATGGAAATAAAGACACATTTAAATATACTGAAAGCAAAATGTAATTTCAGTACCATTATTATATCATTTTTTTCTAAAAGATTTATGTTTTATGCTAAAGCATAATACTTCTATAATAGAATCTCTTTTACTTGATTAGGACCATTATTTGGTTAGTTAATTGAAAAAGTGGGTTAGGCTGTGTACAGTGGCTCACAATGCCTATAATCCTAGTGCTCTGGGAGACCTATGCAAGAGGATCACTTAATCTCAGGCATTGGAAACTAGCCAGAGCAAGACCGAGTCCCTGTCTTTACTAAATATGGGAAAATAGGCAAAGAAAGCATGCCTTAGTCCCAGCTACTGAGGAGACTGAAGCAGGAGGATGAGGGCCACTGGAGCCTGGGATTTTGAGGTGGCTGTGAGCAAGGCTGACACCGCAGCACTCTGGCCTGAGGTAACAGAGTGAAAAAAAAAGAAAGAAAGAAAACACAGGTTAAAGGAGAAATTGATGCAAGGACACAGCCTCTCCTTTGAGATTTCATTTGTTGATTTGTATTTCACCTTTTTACATAAATCTCATCCTAAGAACTCATCTATAATCTTTAAACTTGGTTCTGTAGGTGAAGTAAGAAGCACAGAAGGTGTGGAGCATAAGATAGGTGCTTATTAGCCATGACAGACAAGCTGAAATATTTTGAAAAGAGAATAGAAAACTTCAGCTACTCTTAAAGACTGGTTACATGAAAACGTATTAACAGAGCTTCTATATGTTCTGTATATGATGACACAGTCCACTAATTAGTAAGGCTTTCATATATGTCTGAATAGCTAATAATTGTTTTTACATCTTTTTTTTAAAACAGTCTTTCTTTGTTACCCTCAGTAGAGTGCTGTAGCATCACAGCTCACAGCAACCTCAAACTCTTCAGCTTAAGCGATTCTCCTGCCTCAGTCTTTCAAGTAGCTGGTACTACAGGTGCCTGCCACAATGCCTGGCTATTTTTTTTGAGATAGGGTCTTACTCTTGCTCAGGCTGGTCTTGAACACGTGAGCTCAGGTAGTCCACCCACCTCGGCCTCCCAGAGTGCTGGGATTACAGGCATAAACCACCATGCCCGGCCAATGTATCTCAAGTGATAAATCTTAATGCCTATACATTAAATAGGAGATATTTTTCACTTTTTCTCTTTAAGATGCCAATTCAAAGTAGTTTGGTAAATTAAAAGTTAAAAAAATACTCTTTACATCAAATTCATTTATTTTGTTAAAATGTGTTGATAAGTGATCCTTTTAAAAATATATACTTGTAGAATTAAAACTTGTAGGCAATAATGGTTATCCATTTTATATATAAAATTATATATGTGTATTTTATATAGTCATATGCCCCATATAACATTTTCATCAGTGATAGACTGTGTATATGACAGTGGTCTCATAAAATAATAAAACTATACTTTCCTGTGTCTTTTCCATGTTTAGACGTGCTTGAATACACCAATTCCTATTGCTCTGTTAAGGTGCCTACTGTAACATGCTGTACAGATTCGTTGGCTGGGGCAATAGGCTATCCCATATAGCCTTGGTATGTAGCAGGATAGACTATCTATGTTTGTGTACTTTATGACATTTGCACTATGACAAAATCATCTAAAGAAGCGTTTCTCAGAATGCGTATTCTGTTGTTAAGCAGTGCATGACTGTATATATAAAATTTTTCTCAAACACCAATGATATATTGACAACCATCCCCTTGTTAGCTAAGCTGTCAGTCACAACAGATATGATTGCTCTCTATTGGCATTTGGCAGAAGCAACAGAGATTAGAGGACAGAGAGACAGGTTCAGGCCTCCAAGCCAATCTGTACAGCTTTCAATTCCAACCAATCAGCAGCGCCTGCATGTGGTAATCATTCTCCTTGGTTACAAGCGTTGGCAGAAACTAGACACCAGCTTTTCAAGCTAGAGCGAAAGAGCTAAATATAAATGTGAAAATACTCTTCATAGCGAAAATTTTAATCTTTCTTTAAGGGATAAAAGGAAAATAGGATGGTGCCATGTTTTGTTAATATTTTTAATTGTTTTTCAGAAAGGCCTCTTATGCTTAAATACAACAGCAAAGAATAAGCATGGTGGGCATGTTATCTTCCCTGGTCCGTGATAAGAGGTCCTGCACCATGAAATGTAAACTTCTGTGCTGCTGCCTGCTATCCCAGTCTCCTTTGCAGTTACTTGTTTGAGCCATGTGAACCTTTCATCTTGTGAAACTTGCCAACTTCAGGAATATTTTATGTGTTACTAGCTTGGCAAGTTTTGCAGAATACATTCAAACATCAGTTTTATAGGCAACAGGACTGCAAATGTTTCTCCAAAGATTAAAAAAAAGTACATAAAAAAGAAACCATGACAAGAACAGTAGCAGCCTTTCCCCATTGTTTCCCGGCAAATCCTCTGGTTTTCTTTAATATGAAAATGAAGTCACACTTTGAGTCAGGGGTCATCGGAACATCCTCCATGGGTTATCAATCAAATGCATCTAGAGCAAAGCTAAGACACTATTGCTCAGCCATTTTGAGGTGAAAACAAGATATTATTTACTAGTTTAGTATTTTTATTTTCCCCTTTCTAAATAATTACCCTCCTGTAATCTTTTAACTAATTCTTGTTTATTATTATGTAATATTTATTTAATTTAATGGATAATGAAATACACCAAAGTATTTTTAGAACTTTCAGAGAGCATGAGAAAACACACATTTGTCCCCCAAATGTTCATAGTAGTACATTGTTATCTTTAACCAAAAATAATGCCTGTGGAACCCAAGAAGGCACTGAATACAGCCAGATATTAAATGGGATGAATAGGACATATACCTGGAGCTATATCTTGAATGAAATTACTCTGTAAAGTAGACCTGTATAACTATTTCAGTGAGAAAAACTAAAACAAATTTGGGAACCGATTTACACAATTGGCCCCACTTATAAAGAAAAGAAAACTAATATTTATAGAATATCTGGCACATTTCAGGTCTTAGTGTAATTGACATTTTTGTTTCCTATCTTATATCCATTTTTATTTCAGCTACTAAAGGTTAGTTCATGAGGTCTCCATAGAAATTTCCCCTAGATCCTTCCAGATGAAGGCACGACCCTAGCCAAATAGCACATTAAATGGTGACTATCCAAAGCCTGTCTGTTCAGAATGAGTCCCAGAAATTGTGGGAAAATAGATAAAAGATGTCTTTTTTTCCTCTCCTGTATACTAACTAGGAATTAGGGAGTTGTAATTATTTTGCTACCAGAAAGAGACTCTGAGGATCATTGAGACAACTCACTGGGAAGAATGTCAAGATAAAATCAAAGAGAACTCAAAATCTGAGGCACTGCTTAAGCTCTTTCTCAAGGCTGATGAGAAGTCACTCCTATCTATGCCCTAATCAGCTAATCAAACAGTGTCCCTGAAAGGCCATTGAATATCTGATTGCACCACCCCTAGTGGTAAACCAAATGGCCAACAGAAACAACAGAATCCAGTACTTCCCACCCCCACCACACACAAACCATCAAAAGTTAGCTCTTTTTAATTGCCTCAGTTAAAGAAAACTTCCTTCATTAGCATGTTGTTCTTAAAAGGAAATATCGATTGCTTCATACAGGTGTGTCCAACTGGCAGCCTGTGGGTTGCATGCTGATTTTGTGAGGATGTTTGCTTATCTGGGGTGTTAGATACCACCTCAAGTATGCATGGACATTTCTTTACTGATCAGGTTTTTTTAGTGTCTGTGTATTTAATGTATGTCCCAAGACAATTCTTATTCTTCCAGTGTGTGCGGAGAACAAACAAACAAAAACAAAAATGGTAAGACATCTTCTTGGTAGAAGATAGATAAATGAAGCTTTTCTTTTTTTTTCTTTTTTTTTTTTTTGAGACGGAATTTCACCTTGTTACCCAGGATAGAGTGCAGTGGTGTCATCATAACTCACAGAAACCTCACACTCTTGGGCACAAGTGAGCCTCTTATCTCAGCCTCACAAGTAGCTAGTCCTATAAGTATGTACTACCAAATCCAGGTAGTTATTTTCTTTTTCATAGAAACAGCATTTTGCTCTTGCTTAGACTGGTCTTGAACTCTTGAGCTCGAGCAATCCATCAGCCTCAGCCTCCCAGAGTGCTAGAATTACAGGCATGACCCAAGAATTACACACTTGGCCCAAGAAATGAACTTTTGGTGTTAATTTTTTCAGATGTAACAACTGGTTAAAGAATACTATTCACAGTGATATATCTCACACAGTACTAGATTAGACTGCGACTTAAAGTAGAAATAGATATTAGAGTTCAATCCAACCCATCCAGCTTATTTTAAAGTAACTATTAGTAATCTTACTCTTTGAGAAAATGATAAATTTGGGAAAACCTCATCCAGAGAGGATACCAGGACAATAAATATAAACCATGTCTGTCCTAAAAAACTCAAGACAAACACAGTTTATACATGAGGAATTATAAATCTGGATGATGAGCGAGATGTATACAATGACCTGTGACTTTGGGCTAATATGTAGCAAAAACATGATTTTATTAATTAATCAGTAAATGTTATTCTGTAAATATTCATGCAATAAGCATTATGATACATATTAAAAACAGATAACCAGAATAAAAATTCTTACCATAAAAATACATTTATTGAAAACAAAAGACATGTTTTCAGATAATTATATCATAAATATTTCAAATAGGTATAGGCAGAATATCACAGGTACTTAGAATATTGAACACTTACATCTTCTGGGGGAAGTAGAAGAGGAAGAAACCGAAGTAGCTTTAAAAAAGTTAAAATTAAAGCTGTATAACAGTGAAATAAGAGAAATTCATCAAGCAACAAAAAACATTTTATCCTAGAATCAAAGATAAAAGATGGAGAATCATGTCTTAGCCTTTTCGTGCTACTATAAAATAATACTAAAACTAGGTCATTTTGAAGAAGTGAAATTTATTCTTAATAGTTTGGGAGGCTGAGATGTTCAACATCAAGATGACAGCATCTGGTGAGGGCCTTTTTGCCGTGTCAGTTCATGGCAGAAGGCAAGAAAGGGAAAGAGGGCAAGAGAGGGGAGAGAAGACAAGAAAGAACAGTGGTTAAACTAGCCCATTTTTAAGGCAACCCACTCCAGTGATATTAACATTGATATTGCATTCACTGCAGAGGCTAAATGCTTTGCTGCTGAGATATTTCTTTTGCCAGACATACTAGTTCATTGCCCTTTAATTTGCCATTCCTAAAGCCCTAGGCATTGAACACAATTCAGTCAATTTTGTTGCCACTTTATAACTAGGATGGCCTTTACTTTAGTTTCCAATAAGATATTTCTCTTTTCTGTCTAAGAACTCATTGAAATGGCCTTTCCTGACCATATTTCTACCAACATTCTGATCATGACCGCTTAAGTAGTTTCTAGGAAGTTTGAAACCTTCCCTATAGCTCTCCTCTTTTTTCAAGCCCTCACCAGAAGCATCCTTAATGTTCTGTTTATGTCAATTTAGGCTTTTTGTAGCCTAATACTCCAAAATCTCTCAGTCTGTACTCATTATCTACTTCCAAACTTGCATCCATATATTCATGCTTTTGTTATAGCCACAGCCTCACTTGTCAGTAATAACTTCCATCTCAGTCTGTTTTGTGCTACTATAATAGAATACCTGAGACTGGGTAATTTATAATAAATGGAAATTTATTGGCCATGAAGGGCATATTTTTTGCATCATGCATGACAAAATGTGACAGGACAGAGAGGGCTACAGACAGCAAAGATTGAACTTGTCCTTGTACAAGGAATGCAGTCTCACAATAACAAATCCACTCAGATGATAATAGCATTAATCCATTTATGAGGGTGGACCCTTCATGACCTAATGACCTCTTAATGGTACGACCTATTAATTCTGTTACAATGGCAGTTGCATTTTGACATGAGTTCTGGAGAGGATGTTCAGATCATCATAAAGCAGTAAAGGTATATAATTTGTGTCCAACTTACAATGGTCCCTCTTACTATTTTTCAACTTCACAAGGGATATTTCAGGATTTAACCACCATCATACTGGAGGAATTCCTTATAATTTATGATTGGATTACAGTTACTAATAATGAAAACTTACAGCTTTTGAATATCCCCAAAGTCAAATAAGGTTAAGCCAAACTATTATAAGTTTCATATTGTTTGCTGCATTTAAAGCATTAAAAGCATTTTAGTCTTACAATATTTTCACCTTGTGATAGGATTTTTGGGACATAAGTTTTAAATTGAGGAGCACCTGTCTGTATTTAACACTCACCAAATCATTTGGTATCCTAGAAGGTGCCAACAGACAGTTGTTCACAATTAACATTGTAGAGAATTTTTTCTTATTTTTAACATAAAAACTTTAAGTTATGAAAGGCATTATATTTTATTAAAATGGTGAAAATATAGAATAAATGCTTATGATATGATCTCATATCTAGAAAATCCCAAAGTCTGTACCCAAAGACTCCTAGAATAGATGAATGAATTCCATGAAGTCTCTGGTTGTAAAATTGATGTACATAAACAAGTAGAATTTCTGTAAATTAAAAACAGTCAAATTGATAGTCAAATCAAAGATTCAATACCTATTAACAGTAGCTACAAAGAAAACAAAATACTTAGGAATATACCTAACCAAGAAGGGGAAAGATCTTTACTAGGAGAACCATGAAACATTGATGAAAGAAATCATAGATAACACAAATGAATAGAAAAAAACATATGCTCATGGATGGGTAGAATCAACATTGTTGAAATGTCCATACTGACCAAAATGATTTACAGATTCAACAAAATATTCTTGTTGATATTCATTTTCATATGAATATTGTACTTTGCAGATCTAGAAAGAATGATTCTTTGCTGCATTTGGAACCAACAATGGCATGAATAGCCAAAGGAAGTAATCTTAGGCATAAAGAACAATCTAAAGACATCAGTCTTTAAAGTTTACTAAAAAACTACAGTAATTACAATAACATGGTATTGGCAAAAAAAAAAAAAAAAAAAAA
>NW_003852495.1:1500095-1558202 GCF_000181295.1 Otolemur garnettii
AAAAAAAAAAAAAGTCATAAATCAATAGATGCTGGTGTGGATGCTGAAAAAAAGGAATGTTTGTACACCGTTGTTGTGACTGTAAAATAGTACAATCTCTATGGAAAATAATATGGATATTCCTAAAAGAAACAAATGTAGACTTCTCATTCACTCCAGCAATCAGACTACTGGTTACCTACCCCAGAAAACTAAGTCATTCTATCAGAAAGATACCTTCACTTAAACATTTATTGCAGCTTAATCCACAAATTCAAAGATATGGAATCAACCTAAGTGTCCATCAATTTCTGAGTAGATTAAGAAAATGTGTGTACACACACACACACCATGGAGTACTACTCAGCCATAATAAGGAATGGATTAATATATGTTGCAGTAGCTTGGATGGAATTGGAGACCATTTACCTAAGGGAAGTATCTAAAGAATGGAAAAACAAACACTATATTCACCTTTAATAATTGGGAACTAACTGATTGGCACACTGACCACAGACAGTTGTAAAGTTTATTGGAAATCAAGAAGAGGGGAGGAGAAAGGGTTAAAAACTTACCTATCTGGTACAACACGATTTGGGAGACAGGCACATTAAAGCCTGACTTAAACATTATAAAAGGTATAAGTGTAACAAAACATTTGTAACTCCTTAATAATTTGAAACGAAAAATGAAAATTATCTAAGGAATTAAAATACATTTCATTCTCTTCTTTGTATTTCAAGAAATTAAAATGTCACATGCAGTGATACAAGCCAACATTGCTCAAGCAGTAGTTGGTGTAATCAGAACTGTGTAGATGCTGATGGTGACTACTTGGAGCACCTCTTGGAATTATAGAAATTAAATGTGACTTGTATTCATCTTTTGTTATTGGCTTATACTATTGAAATTTTAATACAGTTTTTACCTTTTTTAAAATATGTATAATTTTTTGCACCCTTAGTATATATGTAGTAAAATGAGAAATTTCATAATACCCTACTTATGGGGATACACTAATTTACTGGGTATTCACAACAAAGTAGCAGAAAAAAAAGTGGCTAAAACAGTAGAGAGTTACAGCTTCACAGTTCTGGAAGCTGTAAGTCTGACAGCAAGGTGCCACAGATTTTTTCCTTCGAAGAGCAGCGAGGGGTAATCTGTTCCACACTCTTCTAGCTTCTGATGGTTTTCTGCCATGCTTTGGTGATTCCTGACTTAAATGTAGATACATCTTCTTAATAGCTGCCTTCATATTGTGTGTGTGTATGGGGGGATGTGTGTGTGTGTGCAGGCATGCATGTTCATGTGTGTCTGTGATCAAATGTCATCCTTTTGTAAGGATAGAAGCACATTAAGATTAGAATCCATCATAATAAACTCATTTTAATTTAATCAACAGAAACTCCTTGTTTCCAAATAAGGCTACTTTCACAGGAATTGCAATTAGGACTTCAAAACTTTTTTTTTATTATTTACCATGTAACATTGGCTTGGTTTTACAATGCTTTCCTTTAAGTAGATTGAGTAAATGCTTAAGTTTGTGTCACAACACCTGGGTTTGAGTTCATCCTTCATCATTTTTGAAGGAATCATGATCTAAGCTTTTGGAAATAGATCTGGGTATTCACCTACCACTCTAGGCAGACAAGGTATCTAAAGAAGAAAAGATTGGAATAGAAACAAAAGAACCTTAAAGACAGCATGAATACTAAGAAAAAATGGAAGTAAATTTTTAAAAAGTAAAGAGGGTTCTAGAAAAAGTGTTTGAAATGGAAAACTTGTGAAGAAAATCCAATTTATAATTGAAGATAAGATAAAATTTTTGTGAGGGCTTAATTCTCAGTTGTGTCTTCTGAGGAGCCATAGAAGCAATGACAACCAAAAAGAATCACATTCTTCTACAGGATTGTGGTTTTAAATACTATCTTCCTAAGAGCTAGGAGTCTTTACAGAAGTGCCAGATTTCAGGTTGAAGCAGGAAAAGTACAAGTAAAATCTGAGAACTGTTGTTTCTGAATGTAAGGAAATACTAAAAAAAGAGAAAAAAAAGGCTATAGAAAGCAGGTCAATGGCAAATATGGTGCAATCAGCCTCAAATTAAAGTACTACAACCCCTGGAATGAATTAACCTATAATTATGCCATCTTGAATTATTTATTTATTTATTTACTTACTTACTTAAATTAAAAGCCCTTTATTATAGTAGAAGACCAAGTAATAAAAATGAAAGGGAAAATTCACTGTTTGATAAACATTAATAACAAATTCAATGTGGCCAAGACTTATGGTGGATAGCAAAAGTAGTAAGTGAGATTTTAGGATTCATAAAATAACTTTAATTATCTCAATATAACTTCTCACAAGATAGAAAAATCAGACAGGATCAAGATAATAAAGCAATCAAATTAATATAATCAGATTTGATATTGATATATATTTTTCTATTGATATATATTTTTGAGATATATATACACATTTTTGTGTATATATATATATACATTTTGTGTGTGTATATATGTATACATTTTGTTTTTGAGACAGAGCCTCAAGCTATCACCCTGGGTAGAGTGTCACACCTCACAACAACCTCAAACTCCTGGGCTGAAGCAATTCTCTTGCCTCAGCCTCCCAAGTAGCTGAGAGTACAGGTGTCTACTATAATGCTTGGCTATTTTTTGGTTATAGTTGTCATTGTTGTTTGGCAGGCCCAGGCTGAATTTGAACCCTCAGGCTCTGGTGTATGTGGCTTAGCTGCTTGAGCTACAGGTGCCAGTATGATATATTAAACCAACTGAAGTGAAAGATTGTGATAGCATATCACTTTGTGTCCCTGATAAAATATTCATAACATGAACCTAGAAATACCAGACAGCTCAAATTAAGATGAATTTTATGCATAATCACGAACTTGTTCTCTAAAAGAAATAATAATATACCAAAATAAATAATACCAAAGGACATGATAATTAAATCCAACACATGATCCAAATTTTTCTTTTGATATATATGGTATTATCAAAATAATTGCCGAAACCTAAAACATACTTTTAGATTTATAATAATGATATATAAATGATACTTTTCAGATTTTGCTTAGTGTGCTATACTTGAAATGTTTATAGAGGAAGAGGTATAATATCAGAAATTTACTCTGAAGTAAAAGAGAATGAAAAGAGAGAGAAGGGAGAAGAAACTGGATGAAAGAAGTATAAGATTTTTTTGGCACTATTCCTGCAACATTTTGTATGAACTGCCCAAATTAAAAGATAAAAGTTACAATTTCCTTATTTAATTATAACATGGTGAGTAGTAAGAAATGAAAAGAGAAAAATAATATCATTCAAATCTGCAGAACTGGGAACTAAGTGGCTACTTGCCACAGCGAAAAACTGACACAAGGGAGATGAAGAATGTCAGTATTGTATTGAATGAAGACACTTCACAGGCTGGGAATGCTAAGAAAGAGGTGCTGTAACACATTTGGGAAGGAATGTATTTATACAGTTTCACCAGAGGCAGACAAAGATAAATGTAAGGAGGTACGTGCAAAAAGAAGGTAAGCCTGCTAGGACCTGTAACCCTAAAATGTGGGCCAATGGAAAAGAAAACAAAACTTTTTTCAGTGATCTGAAGTCTTGTAGGATGCTCATAATGACATTAGCTGGTAACTTTTGCTGTGTTATTTTTAATATAAACATTTTAGCATGCAGCAACTGGCATGAGCTAGAAAAAAACTTATGAAGTATGATGAAACTAATTGAAGAAAACAAAAACACATGGAAAGCCAACCTGTATTGATAAATTGGAAGGATAATATTATTAAAATATTCTTACTACCCAAAAAGATATGCAGATTCTTATCGATATTTGTTAAAATTCCAATGGCATTTTCACAGAAATGGGAAAAACAATTTTAAAATTTATATAGAACCACAAAAGATTCTGAATAGCCATAGAAATCTGCATTATACCTCCTGTTTTCATAGTATATTAAAAAGTTATAGTAATCAAAATAGCATGGTGATGGCATAAAAACAGACACAGACTAAAAGAACAGAGTAGAGAAGCAAAAAGAAACTTAAGTATCTACTCTCCACTAATTTCAATAAGGGCACTAAGAAGACACAATAGGGACATGACGGTGTCCTGAATAAATGGTACTGGGAAAATTGGATATCCATATGCAAAAGAATGAAAATGGACCCTTTTCATGCATTATACACAAAAATCAAGTCAAAGTGAATTAAAGGCCAAAAATCACTAAATGAAACACTAAAACTTCTAAAAGAAAACATACAAGTAAAGCTTCTTGACACTGGTGCTTAGCAATGATTTTTTGAATATCTGACAAAAATCTCAGGCAATAAACACTAAAATAAACAAGTGAGACTTCATTAAACTAAAGAGATTCTGCACAACAAAATTAGCTAAATAACACTACTTCTGCACTGAGAGAAAATATTGAAAATAATATGTCTCATAGAGAGTTAATGCCCCAAAATATAAGGAAATTATGCAACTCAAACAAACAAACAAACAACAATAACAACAACAAAAAAAGAAAACAGTGAACATTTGAGTGCAGGTGTTTTTTTGTTGGTTTGTTTGTTTGTTTTTTATAGAATTGAGCTATTTTCCTTTGGATAAATACCTACCTTTGGATCAAATGTTAGGTTTACTTTTTGTTCTTTGAGGAAACTCCATACTGTTTTCCACAGAGGCTGTACTAATTTTCAGTCCCATCAACAGTGTATAAGCATAGATTAACAAAATGTGTCATACATGCACTGTGAAATACTATGCAGCCATGGAAAAGGATGATTTAATGTCTTTTGCAACAATTTGAATGAAAATGGACAATATCATCCAAACTGGAGTATTTAAAGAATGAAAAAAAAAAATCCTATGAACTCACTACTGAATTGGAACTAACTGATGAGCACACATGTGTACAGAGGGAAGTAAAACTCTATGGATGAAGTGGAGGAGGGCATTGGAGGAGGGGGTGAGTTAAAACCTACCTGTCAGGTACAAGGGTGATGGGCACACTTACATCCCCGATTCAAACATTATAAAAGTTATTCATGTAACTAAAAACATTTGTACTTTGAAATTTTAAACATAGTTCTCAAAACCCAAGGAATTACAAATTGGAAATTTTAAGGTGAAAAGCTATGTGTGATGTGATTCTTTCCACTGATGGAAATATATTTAGCAAAGACTATATAAAATCCATGAAATGACAATTGAAATTGGCTTTTTGTAAATGGAAACCAATAAAGAGTCTGCATTCTTCATTCTGGTTTCCATGGGGCAGAAAATCCAGTCACCTATGTAAAACAAAAGGAATCATTTGTGTTGCACTTCTGGCATTCTGTGTGGGAATATCAAACTGAGGGATAGCTTCCAGTTATTATTTATATTAGCTGATTTTATATTCAGAAAATAGACCCTTTAAAAAAATAATCACATAAAATCTAAAACAAAACAAAACAAAATAACCCTACTCTTTTAAAAATAAAAATGTATGGGTGGGGAGCCCTTCCAGGCTGTGTTAGCAAGACTACCATTCATGACTTGCAAGTGCAGAGGGAAACAGGCTTCAGAATAGCCTGCATCACAAAGTCCCAAAGTTGCAGATGCTGAGGTGGCTGTGATGAAAGGCAACACTTATACAATGTTGGTAGGATTGCAAACTAACTCTAAGAAAAGAAATAGCAGAAGACATTGAAGACTATAACAAATTGAAGAATATACCATGTTCTTGAGTGGGAAGAATCAACATTGTCAAAATGTCTGTTATTCTACCCAAAGCATTCTACAGATTCAACACAATGCCCATTAAAATACCAACCTTGTATTTTGAAGAACTGGAAAATAAATAGTACCTCATTTTATATAGAACCAGAAAACACCTGTATAACCAACACTATATACTTAGTAATGAAAACAGTGCCGGAGGCATCACCCTACCAGACTTTAGGCTATATTACATATCCACAGTAATCAAAACAGCATGGTATTGAAATAAAAATAAGAGACATAGACATATGCAAGAGAATAGAAAATCAGGAGATGAAAGCAGTATCTACATGCCATCTGAACTTGATAAAGCCAACAGAAGCATACAATGGAGAAAAGAATCCTTATTCAACTAATGGTACTGGCAGAACAGGATGACCACGTGGAAAAGACTGAAACTGGACCCACACCTTGCACCACTTATAAAATTTTATTCAAGATGGATAAAAGATTTAAATCTAAGACATGGAATGATAAAAATCCTGGAAGATTGTGTACGAAAAACTCTTGATGATGTTGGACTGGGGAAAGATTTTATGCAAAGACTTCAGCAGCCATTACAACAACAACATGAATTAACAAATGGAACTTAATTAAGCTGAAAAGCTGCACAGCTAAGGACACAACAAACAAAGAAAAAAAAAAAAACCTTCAGTATGGGATAAGATATTTGCAGGGGGGTGGAGCCTGTGGCTCAAAGGAGTAGGGTGCTGGCCCCATATGCTGGAGGTGGCAGGTTCAAACCCGGCCAAAACCTGCAAAAAAAGAGAAAAAGATATTTGCAGGGTATGACTCTGATGAAAGGTTGATAACTAGAATCTACAGAGAGCTCAAATTAATCATTAAAAAAAGCAAACAATCCTATCTGCCACTGGTCAAGAGATATGAACAGAACCTTCCTAATGAAGAGAGACAAATGACTGACAAACATTTGAAAAAATGCTCATCTCCCTGATTGTCAGAAAAATGCAAATCAAAACCACCCTAAGATATCACCTAATCACAGTGAGAATAGCCCACATCACAAAGTCTCAAAGTGGCAGATGCTGGCATGGTTGTGGAGAGAGAGGAACACTTTTACACTGCTGGTGGGGCTGAAAACCAATACATCATTTTTGAAGGAAGCATGGAGAATCCTCAAAGAATTCAGATTAGACTTCCCATTTGATCCTGTAATTCCATTACTAGGCATCTATCCAGAAGAAAAGAAAAAATCCTTTTATGATAAGGACATTTGCACTGGACTGTTTATTGCAGCTCAATTTATGATCTCCAAAATGTGGACACAACCTAAATGCCCAGCAACTCATAATGGATTAACAAGCTATGGTATATTTATACCATGGAATACTATTCAACCATTATAAAAGATGGAGACTTTATATCTTTTGTATTAACCTGGATAGAGTTGGAAAACATTCTTCTTAGCAAAGTATCATAAGAATGGAGAAGCAAGAATCCAATGTACTCAATTCTAACATGAAGCCAGTAGATGATCTAACACATAACCACATAAGAGAAAACCTCAGATCAAGTCACGGTGGGTTGCAGGGGAGCAAGGGAGCCAGGAGAGGGGGGGGGGGATGGAGGCTATGGTTCAGCTCTTGGGGGTGAGACACAATTATAAGAGTTACTTTACCTAACAAATCCAAACAGATAACCTAATTCTGTGTACCCTCAATGAAACAATTAAAAAAGAGAGAGAGAAAGAAAATATTAAGAATTTCTGTTCTTCCAAGTAATACCACTGGGAAATAAAATATAATTAGCTATAGATACTATGGAATAAATTTGTATAAAAATTAATGTGTGTTAACACACATACACATTATATATAAATATAAATACTTGTAAAAATCTGATAACAAAAAACTTAATTTCAAGATTCTTTTTTTCTCAATTGAATAATGAAGGCAGAGATTGATTTAAGTTCCCTGTATATTACGTTTGGCCTGCTATATATAACTTTCTCAAATTTATCCTTAAATGATTATAAAGTAATCTTTTTATGTCTCATTTATTAAAAGAGCTCATTTACTTTGTTTTTCATGGTTTTATTGTGTCTCCCATTTAGTCTTATCAGTTTTGAACACTCGGTTCATTTTCATTGCTATCTTTCTGTATTCCAATTATTTTCAACAAAACAGGCATATATTTTTGACAGCATAATTTGACCCTTGATATAGTTAAATATCATCTCTGAACATTTCCTTGATGAACACAGGGCAAACATAAAGCATCGGATATTTTGTGGATTTGAGTGTTTTAAAAACTGCCACTGGCCCACTGTGGAAGACAGAGAAAATAATACGAGGCCAGATCTTGATAACCAATAGTGTGCAAAGGCAATCCTGGTGTATACAGTGTTACTTCTTTGAATCTGTGTTTTGTCCTTAGTTTAATTTTTCATAATATGTTCATGCTAAGATGCTTTTTTCTTGGAAAAAAAATGTCTCCCTCTTATCTCACTTTCTGAAGATTCATCTCAGGTTTCAAGAGAGGTTACTTACCGATGCCATTCCGTTTGCCAACGCATTAAGTTAAAAAGAAATTTGATTTGCTATATTTTTCTGTGTATCTGGGGGAAACTTTCAGGAGCATTATGCACATTACATTCCAGATAAAATCTTGTTGGAATGCCACAGACAATTTACTGATTAGTTACTGAAACTATTACTTTCCAGAGCATGTTCTATTTACAGAAAGACTGTTAAGACAAAATCCCAGGAGGTATGGTTTGAAATATATTTGTCTGACTTACGGTGTTTATCTTCTTTAGACTATCTTATGAAAAACTAAAGCATCTGTGATTAACATCTATAAATTTTATATTATGTTTCTAACTAAATAAATGAATTTCATGTATTCTGAAAATTTTTGAGAATACAAATAGAATTAATTATAAACACAAATAAAGTATAATAATTTTACCTCTATTAATTAACTAATTATGCTTTGAAATATTTTGGAAATAGAAAAGCACCTGAATTTTGAGTGACATTTAATGTAGACATTTTTTAAAACCCTATTTAATCGAGGAGCACTGCTGACGTTTTCCTTCCTGTTGAAGAAGCTCCTTAGTAAAACACTCTCAGACTTTTTCTGCCACCTTTCTTAAATCCATCTAGGAAAAGGGCTGAGACTTACCTGGTTTGTAAATTTGGACAGAGAAGAAGAATGATCACACTCAGTCCAGCTCTGTCTTCAAGCTTTTTTACAGACATGGGCGATTTAAATTACACCCATCCATAGAAAACACGTGTTTGTCTTCATTTTCCCAGGAATAAAGAGATCTATAATTTAGAAGAAGGACGTCTGCCTTAGTCTGACAACTCAGTCTGTGCACCTCTGTTAACTTTCTAACTTAGCTTTCTCCCAAAGACCTCTCTCACCTTCACTTTTTTTTTTTTTTTTTTTTTCAGTTTTTGGACAGGGCTGGGTTTGAATCCGCCACCTCCAGCAAATGGGGCCGGTGCCCTACTCCTTTGAACCACAGGCTCTGCCTACTTTTTTTTTTTGTATGAAGTCATAGCCGTGTACATTAATGCAATCATGGGGTACAAATGCACTGGTCTTATATACAATTTGAAATGTTTTCATCAAACTGGTTAACATAGCCTTCACAGAATTTTCTTAGTTATTATGTTAAGACATTTATATTCTACACCTAATAAATTTCACATGTACCCTTATAAGATGCAGGAATCAGTGTATCATCTTCGTGTGATTTGAGCTTATTTTTCAACTGGTCAGGCATGACGGTTCTATTAATTTGGAAAGTACTTGATGGCATTTGTTCACTCTTGGTAACTAGAACTAGACATCTTCCAAACTGGGCAAGAAAAACCAATAAAAATATAGATGAAATACACAATATCACATTATCAAATAATGTGGATATTATATAGACATGGGTGATCCAGTAAAAGATAATATTCATTATCTCTTTGTCCATAAGATGGTTTCAACAATTAACGTACTTGCTAAATACCACCCACACAAAAGAAAAACACAAGTGTATTCTAGTGAGGGCGAGGGGAGAGGAGAGAAAGGGAAAAAGGGAGGAGGGTAATTGGCAAGTTCGCCCCTAATGTGCACATTGTAAGGGGGATATTCAACACATTCCCAGGGTGAATGGCTCAACTACAACTTGAACTTTACCTTAGAAATGAAAACAATGTAAACATGTGTACCCTCATGTTAATCTGAAAGTTAAAAGAATGTACTTGGTGATAGACACAGAGAGGAGTATTGAAACCTCTGACTAAATTTGTAGATTTGTCTATTTTTCTTTTCATTTGTATCAGGTTTTGTCCATGTATTGCGAATCTCTTTAATTTGGTATATAAATATTTAGGAATATTATGTCATCATAAAGAATTGATCCCTTTATCAGTATAAAGTTTTATTTTTTATCACAGATACTATGTGTGGGATTTTGGTTTGACAACACATGCAGTTCTGTTTTCTTTTGTTTAGCAGTAGAAAGGTGTATTCATCCTTATGATTTAATCTAGTTGGATTTGTCTGTTTTAAAGTGGATTATGTTTAATCAGTGTGGCATTGAGTCCAGCCCTTTGTATCTAATCTGAACATCTCTGACCTTTAATTGGAGCATTTAGACAACTGAAATTTAATGTAACCATTGGTATACAAATGTGTATACTTACCATCTTCCTAGTTGTTATATATTAATTTCAACTGTCCTTTTTCCCCTTTCCATATATTTCTGCTTATTCCTTTGCTGCCTTTGATTACTACTAATAATGGTTGCTGTAAATTTACATTTATATGACTTTAGCTTACCACATTGTATTTGTAACTAATAATAAACCAAATCACAAATGATGTAAGAATTTTATATTTTTTTATATTTTCACAGTATATTTTGTTCACTACTACTGCCTTTTGTGGTTTTTATGTGTTTGTTTATTTTTTGTCTTTTCAGACATGGTCTCACTGTGTTACATGATACAGAGTGCAGTGGCATCATCATAACTCAATTGCATCAGTAACTGCAAACTCCTGGAGCTCAGACCGTCCTCCTGCATCAGTCATTTTAACTTCCTTGTAGTTTGGGTTCTCTACGCTGGCTTCATGGTGATCCATTGGTGGGGGGCGGGAGTATCTGTCTTTTATGATTTTTCATGTTGCCAGGGTTCTTTTGCTGGTTTCTTCTCATTGGAAACTTCTTTTCACACTTCAGGGCTAGTAGGTTTACAGAGCACCTCTTCTTTTCTGAGAACTCTCCTACCTAATTAGAAGGGGAGGTCCTTAAGTGGTGTGTTACTTTTCCCCTACTCTGAAATGTTGACATGGGAGAGGGGGTATATGCACTAAGTCTGTAATGTAGTCATTAGGATATGATATGCTCACCTATGATCACTACTGTTCAAGCCTATGCTGGATTTTTGAGTTGGGAGCTGGGCAAGACCCTCTTCACTGAGGTTGGTGTTGTAGGGATTGTTCTTTCCAGGGTTTTCCTGCAGAGGTCACAGTGGAAGCTAGGTGAAGCTATCCAGGCAGTTGTTGCAGTTCTTGGTTTGTAAACATTTGCTCAAATCCATCTCAGTGTACTGGAGGCTCAAGGAGCCCCTGGCAGAGCATTGGACTTTGGAGCAGTTCCTGTAGCAGTGGTAGAGGATCTGGGGTGAAGTCTTGGGCATAGGAGTAGTGCTGGAGTCCTTAGTGGTATCCCTGGCCTGCAAAAGTTCTGCAGACCCAGAGGCAGAGCCTCAGGCCTATGTGAAACTCAGCACTGAGCCTGGGAAGGAGCCAAAAGCAGCACTTCTGAGCAGAGCCTCAGAGCCAGAGGCAAGGCTGAGAGGCCCATGGGGCTGGTCCAACCTGGAGGGCAGGGTCGAGGAAAAACAGGCAGCAGGCAGTTAAGACCAGGTGGCCGACTATTCAGGATTAGGGACCAGATGCTGAGTCAAGTAGGTAGTGGTCCATTTCAGCAGTCAGGCACCATTAAGTTCTCTTTGCAACCACCAGGTTCCAACAAAACTGTCCTCCAAAACTTCCAGGTCAAAGCCTATGTATTCAGATCTTGCTGGACTATTAGGAATGGGGCTTTGCTTCTGTTCACAGAGTACAGCTTAAAGGAGCCTCACATTGGTCTGCTCCTTCCTCAGCCTGTGGGGGAAATATGAATGCTGCACTGCAAAGCTGAATCTCATGCCAACATGATGGTGTGCTCCAAGGAGCTAAGGATGGTTTCAGCAGCTTCTTTTGATCACCACTGTACCTTGTTTTGTGCAATGATCCTGCAGGGACTCTAAGCAGTTCCCCAAGCTATGGCATCAGAGAGACCCCTCTTACAACTCAGCCATAGCTACTGTAGTGAGCACTATGGCCCCAGGGCTGTATCTTGCTCATCTTCCCTAAAATAGGCACTACGACATTATCCAGTGTATCCCCATCACCTTTTGTGCTGTTTCTACACTGAGAATTTTGTGCTGCTTCTCTGTGATTTCACAACGTTCCTCCTGAGAATAGCTGTCCATAGGTAAATACCTGCTTTTCTGTTAACTCTCTACTTTCCTTGGGAACTGTGGGTTCTGGCTGCTTCTAATACGCTGTTTTTGTTTGTTTCTCTCTCTCTCCTGATTTCTCCTTCTGATGGTATTTCCAGGATAAGTACTTCTAGTGGCAGAGGCCAGACCCTGTACCTAGGTAGCATGTTCAGAGACCAGCAGCATGAATCAGACACAGTGGCACTTGCTCAGGGCCAGGGCTGGAGCTGGGGCTAGAGCATGGAAGACCTTCCACAGCTCTGCAGTGGATCCCGGGCACACTGGCTCATCCCTGCAGGCTGGAGACCCTGGACGCTGGCAGCATTCTTATCTACTCTTCTTTCCTTGGAGCTGTGGGTGTGTGAGCTGCTTCTAGTTCACATTTGTCCTCTCCTCAATTTATTCCTTTTCTAGTTATAGAATTACAATTCATTCTTACATGTTTATCTTTTACCTTCTAAATTTACTTTTTCTTCTGGTAGTATTTGTTTCTTTGTTTTTACAGATTCCCAAACTCTGTGTATCAAGTAGCTTGTTTTATTGTCTTATTTCACTGGCTATGGCCTACTTGAACATACTGATTGAAGGTTGTGAAATTGACCTTTTTTGCTTTCTTCCTGACCATAAAGATAAAATGTTCAGTTATTCACCATTTTCTTAGGCTATGTATTATTTTTTTGCAGATATCTTTTTCAGGTTGAAAAATGTTCTGCAACTTATTCCTAGACTGCTAAGAGCATTTATCATTAATCGATGATGAATTCTGTCAAATACCCACTTTCTAATATTTATTAAGATGATCTCATAATTTTCCTCCTTGGTCCTGTTTGTATGGTGAGTTTCCTTGATTTTTAAATGTTAAATCAACTACATTCATTGAACAAATCTCGTATATTCATGATCTATTATCTTTCAGTAATATTACTTGTATTTTTATTCTTAATGATTGGTTCTAGGTGCACAATGAATTTTTTTTTCTTGCAATGCCTGTTAGTCTTCTGAAAAATGATGTTCTGGCTTAATACAGGAAGTTTGAAACTATTGCATTTTCTTACATGTTGTTAAAAATTGTGTTAGTTTTTCTATGAAAGAATTCAATAGTCAACTATCTGGGCCAGAAATTTTCTTTGTGGAAAGGTAAATTTATAAAGTATGAATTGAATCTATTTAGTAAAAATAGGACTATTCAAATTTCCTCAATTTATATATTCATTTAATTGAATTGTTGAATTTATTTATATGTGGTTGCCAGATATTATTTTGTATTTTGGTATCCTATAGAAGTTGAATTCATATTTCTTATTCTTGTGGTGATTCTTTTTCTTTTCTGTTTTTATCAAATCAATCAACTTAAGTGATCTTCTAAAGCAGCTTTGTTTCAAGTGGTTTCCTTAGTCACTGTTTTTCTTAACTGATTTTTAAGAATTTAGAAATGTACGGCAGAATATAATTTATGTACGAGGAAAAACGAATCGGCTGATATATGAGGAAAAAGGAATATTTTTAAAGTAAGTCTTGTCATCACTATTAACAAGTGATTCAGTATGTGTCCAAATCATATAAAAACTCTACAGATAGTTTTATAAGATGCTTTGCAAAGCGTCTTTTTGTGCGTGCACACATACACAATATGAGAATGCTTTATTTCATTATTGTAATATCCAATATTTTATGGTACTAATTACTATATCTTAGGCATTTACCAAAAGAAAATACTTACAATGATACATTGCAATTTATAACATAAATAATGTAGATAATTAGATGCAAGAACTATCCAGTAAAAATTCTATTTCGGTTTTGATCATAAGATTACATTTGGCACACTTTTGTGGGTGGGACATAACCACAAGAGGGACTGTACTTAACACAATCAAGTAATTTGACATGGTTGTTTGTACCCTCACATTAACCTGAAACAAATTTACTATTAAAAAAAAAAGATTACATTGGTAAGAACTTTGTGATATTAAAGACAAACTTGGCTTTCTTTGAAATGTGATAGCAGAATGGCTATAAATAAATGTATAAAAATACCCAAATTATGATCTCACCAATCAGAACCAATCTATTTTGTCCTGTGTCATCTTTGTAGGTCACTGGAGTTTCATTGAAACCATATGCCTCATAGACACCTTGTTTCAATACTTACGTTTATTTCTTTAATACCAGCCCTTTTAGTTGAAAAATCCTGCTAGCCTACCATTATTTAATCAGAACAGTTGTGAATAAATATTTTAGACTTTCTCCCAGTGAATTTCCTTGTACTGCATATGTATAATTACAATTAGATTAGGACCAGTTTGTTTTGTATGTACATCTTGATTTTTTCTTTAAATTCATTTTTGATTGACTGAACAATGTATAACTATTCAATATGTTAAAGGCATCTACTATTAACATATGTGCTTACAAAGTTTATCTCATTCATGTTTTAATTAAGCAGTCATTCTTGTTCAAATTCTTTAATTAATTAACCAGGTATAACTTTTCAAGTCCTTTTCTGCAACCAAATATGTTTTATTTATAGTGGTGATGTTATCTACCCAACCATTCTTCCTAATAGTTTCATTGATAAAGCCATCAACTTTTTACTTTGCTAAATCTGATGTTACTTTGGATGTATCCAAACCACTGGAGGGCATCTTTATGAAAAAATGCTGCAACACGTCCTTTATGGCAGTTGACCGTGCAATTCCAGCTAACTCAGTCCCACCTCTGTCTTCTCAGTAGTGCAGGACCATCTCTTCTGCTAAAGTTCCTAGTCCCTATGCTATGGTTAAAAGCTTCATTCCTCTAGAATCAGGAATGAACTTAGTTTGTTTTCCTCATCTCAGAAATGGTAATCTTCTGCTGCCTTTTGATCAATGTGTAAAAATTGTATTTTAAAAATGTGTTTCCAGGTCTTTAGTAGTTTACAATGGAAGAGATCTAATGCAAGTAGCTCTTTTAAGAGGAAGCAGAAATTCTTATATTTCCTTTGAGATCAAATACTTAAATATAAAATAACTCCTTTGTTTGACAATTAACTCAATTAAGAAACCCAAAGCAAGTGAAATAGTTTTAAGTTCTGAACAGAGCTTGATTTTTTTGAGTATTATTTATAGAGGGAGACATAATCTTCCATTCCAAAATTTAATACGAGAAGGTCAAAAGTGGTTGGTCATCAAAATTTAATGAAAAAATATTTTCAAAGTGCTTTATAATTACTTTTCTTGGTGAAAAGTATGTGTGTGTGTGTTTAATATTACACTAACCTATTTTCAGTAGCAACTGTTGTTACAGATCCAAGTTTTAACATATCTAGAAAAATAAATTAGCATTGCTATTGCAAACTTCACATAAAACTAAAAACTGATTCCCACATTGTGGAGACTATGGAGAAACAAAAAAAGTGCTGAAGGAAAGGGAATGATTAAGAGATGAATTTTATGATTCAATCACACATGGATACCAGCAATGTAATTTTTAACAACAGAGAAAAATCACCATAAATGGTATGTATCTTCCTTTCATGAGAATTAACATTATTTTTTGTTCTGTAGCTTCCACTCCATTTCTGATTCTATCTCCAAAAGTAATTTCTCATTGAAATAATAACAATCATCTACTATATTTTATCCTTTTTTGAAAGCTGGCACATGGAGTTACCCACTCATAACTGAATGCACATACTGTAGGCAAAAAATCCATTAAGGAAATTTGGAACCAGTATTTCTATTGAAATTCCCAGCATGATACAAGGCAGAACTTAAAATAAGTGTTACCAACATTATAGGATTGGACTTAATGGGAATCTAGGGTATTGCCCTGCCAATGGCAACCACAGAAATTGATTCATTTTGTATTTTTGCCCAGAACAAATCACTATGATGTGACACTAAAATGCATTTTATGTTGTTTTAAGAATATAGAGAATTTTATTTTGGGAGTAGCATAAAATCATAGACACTCTGAGGGAAGTTGAATATTCCTAACAAAATATACATGTCAAGGTACAATCACAAACAGCTATGAACTCTAAAAGAAAACATATATAAATAAGATAAATTTTTGAAATGGTAGTGCAATAAAATACACTATGTTAATCACAAAGTTCTAGGAAAATTGTTTAATTCTAAATAAATGTGTCTATATATTAATAAACATCTGAAAATTAATTTAAAAATTCGGGATTTCAATTTATTATTATTATTATTTCTATATATTATGAATCTCCATGCCTTAAATTAGGGTTAACTTTATCCAGAGTCCCTGAAATATTTTTACTGACTCATAATTTTAAATGAGTCCAGATACAGCTACTATTTAAATTAACAATAAAATTTAAATTAAAAATAGTTAAAATCATTTAATGCGTCATTCAAGGATGTGCTATTAAAACTGATTCTTAGGTGGATGGTAGTGATTTATCTTGTTTATTGACTTCCATAGTGTGACTGCTTCCATGATCATGGCTTTCAAGCTGTCAATATCATGTCATGGTTCAGGAGCTGGAAAGAGAAGCCTAAGTTTGGCTTTTGAAAGCTATTGTGAGTTGGTTCTAGCACAAAAATATATTCATTGGAAAGATATCCTGCAGCACAGTGATATATGATTAGCATTTTTTTTAATATAAAAGATGTAGAATTAGTGGTGGTTAGTGTTGGTGAATTTACCAAGTGCATACAGTTAGAATGGAAGAACAAGGATTCAAACCCCCAGGCGTCTCGCCCTTAAAAATGCAAAATCTGTCCACACATACCCACACACACAACTTGAAGGTTAGTTTCTTACATAGATAAAGAAACCTTCTCACCCTAAAATAAATATTTACGGAGTTATTATATATTTATAATAGTTGATTTTTTTCACTCATTTAATTATATGGACCTGAAGACAGCAAGGAAGAAGTAAACAATGAAACGTCATTGTTTCTCACTGACATTGACGCCATGTTTTGAAATCTCACTATATGGGTTCTTAAAAAGGAGTATAGAGAGAAGTTCTTACATTAACCAATGTACACGATGCAATAATATGTGCTTCTTCTCTATTCCTCTGTGCCTCTCAAATATTCAGTTTTTGTGGGCAATTACTAAATATCTCATTTTGAATTTAAAAATATGACTTTTTTTTTCCTATGAAACCAATTGAAGAAGTAAAATTTTTTCCATACCTCATTCAAATTTATATATTTAAATTTATGTATGGCTAAATTTATATATAAGGCCATATTTTATTTCTATTCATTTGGTAAAGAACTAATAAATCATAGATGTCATTTAAAATTTGTATACAATATAAAACAGTTTTGAAGAGACCTACTTCCATACACAATCAGTTCAATAACACAAAATTCTGCAAATGAAAACATAATAAATCATTTTAGAATCCATATTAAGACTCTAAAATTTGTGAAGCAATAAAAAAGAAGAGTGGATTGACCAAATCAGTAATACCATTTCTTTCAATAATTTATTTGATATTCTTTTTAAAATTATAACCTTTCTTTTATTTTAAAGGAAGGTTTGCAGGTTTCACAATGCTACTTTTAACTTTGGCTTTAAAATTCTGGTAGAATAAAAGCAGTCACATAACATACTTGAAATCTTCTCTGCCCTCTACAATCCAGTTATTTAATGCAGTTGCTTTGGCAACTGATTCTTTGGAGAGATTCAGAGCTTATAAAGTTCATCAGAAATTTCATTTTTGGAAATATTATGTCCAGTTTATTTAAATGAATACTTTTCTAAGGAAAAGGGCTTTGGTTATGAGAGAGATGAATTTCTCCCCAGTCTTAGTCCATGCTTCTGTACAAAAGAGGGAACATTTTACTAGAGAACATGTATTCTATGTATCCTAAACCGACTTATGTTGGGCTTTCTCTATTCAAACCTGGTGCTAATAATATTGCTTTTATTGACAAGCCTTTGTATAATTCTTACCGTTTGAAAAGAAGTTACAATAATCTGCAGTTTTGTATTGGCTTAGAGCAGTGATTTTAAACTGGTGTGTTGCAAAACTTTTAAAGATCTTTCAGAAGAATTTCAAAGCACAGTAATTATATTCTTTTTTTTTTTTTTTTTGATCAGCATCATTTAAGTGTGCCACAAAGTTTTACTGTAGGTTCAAGGTTAGAAAACACTGTCTTAGAGTAATGTTTCCCTGAGTGTGCTCAAGAGAACCGACCCAAAACATTTAATGGGAAGTACAGAAAATAAAATGATAGTCAAACAAATACCAGAACTACACAACTGAAAAGAAATAAAATATTTTCTTAGTAACATTTGTTTACACAGAACATCTTAAAAATATATATGTTCTCTAGAAAACACATTACCAAACTCTTCCATAGGAATGTGTGAAGGAATTGATACAAATTTTGACTCCTAGCAATGGAGTCAAAATACATTTTGGGTTTACTCCTCTTGGGTAGAAGTGAATCAACGTCAATCTGTGACATTTGAAAGTAAATATTATATGCATGCATTTGTTCATGATGGCTCCAACTCTGGGTAAGCAAACCATTGTTAATAATCTTTACAGATTCCTTTGCCTAGCCTTTTGCTCACAGTGTATTCTAGGTGCCAGAGTAATTTTCTGAGCTCAGCTTTCTCCTCTCTCTACTTTGACCATCAAACTTCCTCCTTATTTATTTCTGCCTCTTAAACATACCAGTGATTGATGGTATATTGCATGGATTAATGTGTAGACAGAGGTGGAAAAGCAATGTAATGTGAACTCACGGACTGATGTGGATATTGAGGTTGAACAAATCAAAAAATATAGGTAAAAAAAAACAGACTTTTTTTTATGATTGGCCAGAGAGCTTACATATAAGGAAAGATAGAAGGCTGAAATGAACCCTGTTATATTGGATTGGAATTGTAGAACTCATAGTTGAAAGAAATTATCTAATAAAAAACTCTCCACAAAAAAAAAATAAAACCTACAAAGCAAATATAGCACTCTAAATGGACAATATGAATCAAATATCTTATATAATAATCTTGAAATATGGTAAACTAATAGTTGAATGTCTTTTATCTAACAATGTTTATCAGAAAATTTATTTTACTTTCCCTTCTGTGATTTTATATCCTCTTGATTCTCATTCTCTCTCTCTCAACACAAACACATATACAAACTCATTCACACATTCACGTATATCTTCAGACTTCAAAAAACAAAATAATTGAACAGAATAGTGTGTAAACTATAATCTAAGAGCACACCCAGAAACCAAAATATATTCTAATCTGTCTGTTAGAAAACTTTGTTCCTCTGTAAATATTGACCTAGATATACAAACTTCAATCTTGGTCCTATCAAAAGTGCTATATGTATATCATATGTGTGTATGTATATATACACAGAGACTCATATAGGACTTTCATGACCAAAAACCAAGTTTACTTACAAGGAAAATAAAATCAGATTAGGATCTGAATACTTTAGTATTGGCAGAGCAGGCAATGCAATTCAATGAAATCAAAAACTCAATAAAAGAAAAGTGTGAGCCAAAGAGTTTACATGAAACCTCCCTTCAAGAATTAAATCTATAAAAAGCCTTTAAGTGTGGAAAAAAACATGAGAAACAGCACACTTGAGAAATTTACAAGAAAATGAGCTTCATCCAACTAAGACATAATATTGGAAATTTTAAGGACATATATGCATAGTTACTTAGCTCTAGATCTTGTCTATTTATTGTATAGCAATACATGAACCAATATTGACCTACATATTTTTATACTTATCCATGTTCTATATACATATTTATATATTTAAATATCAAATGAATTTTTATATTTACTCATATTTCTAGATATAGATCAAAGACTAAAAGTTTGAGGCAAGATGGTAGCCAATATGTAATGATATACATAATAACAAAGTATAATTAACAGAACCAATTATGTGGAAAGAGAAGAGAGAGGAAAAGGAAAAGAAGAATAAACTCTGAGACTTTTACATAGGTATGGAGGACTGGAAGAATATTTGTTTAAAGTTGCAAGCCCATTGTTAGAAGTTTAAGCAGGGAAAAACAAAAGGACATAAAAGTTATTCATAAAAATATGGCCATTAGAACAAATATACTAATTTTCTAAATTCTGGGACAACAGCACTAGACAAAGAAAACAAACCACATATAAGAACACCCTAAATATAACATAAGGGACAAAATTGTAAAATTATTATTACAAAAATTTCATAGTATATTCTAAATTAAACATATGTGTTACAACAATACTTGTGGATTAGATTGTAACCTATTGAACAAAAATATCCCTTAAATTGTCTCATGAAGTAAAACCCATTTCAACACTTCATTCAAGAGGCAAACCTAAAGCAAAGTGATTCTGAAATGCAAAAATTAAAAGGATGTAAATTATATGCCATCGAAGAAAAAGATGCTTTGCTATTGTGATACTAGAGAAAGGGGTGGTGTCTGTGGCTCAATGAGTAGGGTGATAGCCCCATATACTGATGGTGGTGGGTTCGAACCCAGCCCCAGTCAAACTGCAACAAAAAAATAACCAGGCATTGTGGCGGGCGCCTCTAGTCCCAGCTACTCGGAGGCTAAGGCAAGAGAATCACCTAAGCCCAAGAGCTGGAGGTTGCTGTGAGCTGTGACACCATGGCACTCTACCAAGGGCGACTAAGTAAGACTCTGTCTCAAAACAAAAACAAAAACAAAAACAAAACCTAGAGAAGGAAAAATTAAACTACAAAATATTAAATATGACAGTATATGCATATGTATATGCCAGTTGAGAATATCTACACAATACAGAAAAATAAAAAGCCAACTTCACAAACAAAAATTACAAGGTAGCTAAGGAGAAGTAGAAAGATATATATTTATTTAAGTAGAAACATATATTTATTTATACAGAAAACATTAACACATCACTATATGTCTAAGAAAAATCCAAGAACAAAAATCAAGAAAAGATAAAAATGTTCCTAATATTATTACATAAACCTCATACATTTAAAACTCAGTATTAATAAAATTTTATCTCAAGTAAGCATAAGGTTCATAGAACTTAACCATATATGAGAACACACCAAAAATCAATAAATTCCGTGAGGTAGAAATAATAGACAATATTTGAAATTTTCTCTAGAGAAATTTTTTTAAGGAAAGAACAAAAATTAAAAAAAAATAAACTACTAAAAAGAAATTATAGATGCCACAAACAAATGGAGAAATGTTCCATGCTCATGAATTGGTAAAATCAACAATGTTGATGTCTTCATACAGCCAAAGGTGATTTATAAATTTGACATAATCTCTACCAGAATACTAATCTCATATTTCAAATATCCAGAAAAAATAATTTTTAGCTGTATTTGGAACCTAAAAAGAGCCTGAAGAAAAAAAAAAAATCTGACACAAAAAAGGTAAATCTGGAAGCATCCTGGTACCTGACTTGAAATTATACTATAAGGCCATAGTAACCAAAACATTTAGGTACTGGTATAAAAGTGGAGAGAGACCCAGGGAACAAAATAGAGAACTCAGAAATAAAGCCATCTACCTGCAACTGACTGATCTTTGACAAAGCACAAAATGACACAGACTGGGGAAAGGAAGCAGAAGCAGCATTCAGTAAATGGTCCTGGGACAACTGGACAGCTGCATGCTGAAGAATGAAACAGAACATCCGTCCCTCACCACATAAAAACAATTATTTGAGATGGGTAAAAGACTTAAATGTAAAGCATGAAACTACAAAAATTCCAGAAGAAAATGAAGAAAAATCTCTTCTAAACTTAGGTGTAGGCAAAGAATTTATGACTTAAGACACCAAAGACAAATACAGCAACAATAAATTTTTAAAAGGGTACCTAATCAAATTAAAAAGCTCATGCACATCAGAGGAAAATAATCAATAGTAAATGGACAACATATAGAATGGGAAAAATATTTGCAAATTATCTATCTGGCAAAGAACTAATCAGCAGAAACCATAAAGAATACAAACAAATCAACAAGAAAAAAATAAACAGCTCCATTAAAAAAATGAACAGGAAACATGAACAAAAATTTTTCAAAACATAGACAAATGGCCAACAAACATGGAAAAAAAATGCTCAAAATCACTATCAGAAAAATGCAAATTAAAACTACAGTGAAATGCATATCATTTATGCTTGTCACATTAGGCATATTAGAAAGTAAACAACTAAAATACAGATGCAGGTGTGGATGGAGAGAGAAAGAAATGCTTATACACTGTTGGTATGGCTGCAAATTAATACAATCTTTATGGAAAACAGTATGGTGATATCTTAGAGAAATGAAAGTAGACTTACCATTTGATCCAGCAATCCTACTACTGAAAGGAAGGGAAGTCATTATATCAAAAAGACACCTGTACTTGAATATTTATCACAGTGCAATTCACAACTATAAAAATATGGAATTAACCTAAATGTCCATCAATTCATGAGTGAATTAAAAAGTATACATGTTATTTATATTATCTTATATGTTAATGTGTGTGCATGTATGTGGTATGTGTAGCATATATATGTGTATACATGGGTGTGTACATATATATTATATATATATTTTATATACACACACACCAGTGAGTGTGTAATTGATAAACATTTAGTGTGTAATTGATGTGCATGTGTGTAATATGTGTAGCATACATATGTGTATATGTGTGTGTATATTTATATATTGAATATATATATATACACACATACACCAAGGAATATTAATCAGCCATAGAAAGGCATGAAATAATGTCTTTTGTAGAGAATTGGGTGGAACTGGATACTTTTAAGAGAAGTATCTCAGGAATGGAAAAACAAACACCACATATTCTCACTAACTAGGAGCCAAATGATACGTACACACAGGCACAAAGAGATGGAAAAGATTCTGGAAGCCAAGCGGGGTGGGGGCAGAAAGGGTAGGGCTTGAGGGATAAAAGCTTACCTATTAGGTACAATGAATCCCTATCTTCAACATTATATTACAATGTATCATGTAACACAAATATTTGTACTCCATTAATATTTTGAAATTATAAATACATAAGTAAAATTTACAAAAATGAATAATGCAAATTGTTGGAATTGACACAGGAAGAAATTGAAGACCATCTATAACTAACAAAGAAATTTAATTTGTTATCACCCACCCCCCAAAAAATCAAGTCAAAATGATTTGGTGAATCCTATCAAACTAAAAGAAAGCACCAATTAACCTATAATATTACTGTATACAAAGGAAGAGAGCTCTGCTTAATTGTATTATGTTGCTAGCATACCCATAAAAATAATTTAGTAAAGATGTTACAAAAATAAGAAATCTAGATCAATATCCTTTATGAATATAGATAGAAAACAAAATTATTATTATATGAGCAAATCATGTTCAATAACGCATAGTAACATGACAAAAATATTTTTTCCAGTATTACTAAGTTGGATTAATATTTAAAAATAACCAATATCATTCCCTGTATAACACGATAGAGGAGGGACCTTGTTATTATTTCAACAGATGCAGAGAAAGCGTAGGAGAGCCTTTATAAACATTTAACACCTATTCATAATCAAAATTGTCAGCACAGTGGGGATAATGGGAAACATTCTCAACTAATTAAAGGCATCTCTGTAAATCCTAATGATGATAACACACTCAATGGAACAGTCTGAATTATTTCTCTCTAAGTTTAAGTATAAGCCAGTGATGCCCACTTTCACAATTCCTAAGTGGTATTGTACTAAAAAGACTACATCTACCTTCACAATTTCCTCAATTTTCTCAATGAAATAGAAAGCCAGGCTGATGTTTGAAAGTGTGAGGGAATGAGGATAAGTATATTGTGAGTATGAAAAAAAGTACATAATTGTCATCGATGCATGGGAACAAATGAATGAACAAAAGCAGTATGATGTTATACCTGGTTCAATAAGGGCCCATTGTCATTGTGGTCATAGTGGTGTGTCCTTGCCCCCAAATGCAGCTGAGAGTTTTTGTCCAGAAGTACAATGATGAGAAATGATTTCTACTTTAAAATATTCTCTCTTCAATACATTTGTCAATTACACTACTCATGCTACTTTAGAATCTGAAATTATTTTTGAAAATGGTTGTTACATTTTTGGGGGGGAGGGAAGCCACTTTAACATCTCTCCAGTCAAAATTAATAAGAACATATATTACAACTGACCATCTTTTTAAAAAATCAGGCATTCAGATTTAGAAAACACACAGACTTAAGCACAAAATCTAACTTTAACCACAGAAGAAACTATAAGCAATTTATTTTCTGTAAATTACATGGATAAAATGGTTTCAAATATTTCTCTTAAAATCATTTATTTTAAATACATTTAAACAAAAATTGTCATGAAGGAAATTACTTATTTTAGATATTCTTTATTAGCATATGAATAGTTTCTATTTAGTATTTTACATATCAACAATGAATCATTTCACTCTGACCATATACACACTTAGGAATCTTTACTGCTTGAACTCAAATAGAGATGCTTTCATGATTATGGCAACATTGTCAGCATATTGCTCTAAAATAGGTTAATGTTATGGAGAAGAAATGCATTAAAAGACCTTTTAAATTCACGTTTGTTTCCAAGAAGTAGTGGTAATGTTATTTATGGTTTAATAATTGAAAACAAATTTACATTGCATTTAATTTTGCATGTGAAATCATAGTTTACTGAAAAGTTAGGCAATTACAGCATTAACCACCATAATAAAGTCTGTGACACAGACTATCAAGTAAGAGTAACAATGTTAGAAGATACTATAACTTAAAAAGTATCTAATATGTTTTACTTTCAATAAATTGTCTTCAATTTCTTGGAAATGTAAATTAACTTAGAAAATGTGCTCCGTAGCATGTACTGTGAGTAATCATAAATAACGAACAAAAAAAATGAGATTTTACATGAGCAGACTTATTAAAATAAATGTGCATATTTTTCAGATAAGTACCATTAAGAAAATCAGATGTACTGTATTCCTTGGTCACTTCTAAGAGTTTTGTAATAGAATCCTTGGTGTTTTCCAGGTATACAATCATATCATCTGTGAAGAGTGAAAGTTTAATCTCTTCTGACCCTATATGGATATCCTTGATCGTCTTTTCTTCCCTAATTGCGATGGCTAAAACTTACATTACAATGTTAAAGAGCAATGGAGACAATGGACAACCTTGCCTGGTTCCTGATCTGAGTGGAAATGATTTCAATTTAACTCCATTCAATATGATACTGGCTGTGGGTTTGCTATAGATTGCCTCTAACAATTTAAGAAATGTCCCTTCTATACCAATTTTCTTAAGTGTTCTGATCATGAAGGGATGCTGGATATTATCAAAAGCTTTTTTTTTTCTGCATCCATGGAGAGAATCATATGATCTTTGTTTTTTGTTTATGTGATGAATTACATTTATAGATTTACTTACGTTGAACCAGCCTTGACATCCTGGGATAAAACCCACTTGGTCAAGGTGTATAATTTGTTTGATGTGTTGCTGGATTCTGTTTGCTAGGATCTTGTTGAATATTTTCGCATCAATATTCATTAGTGATATTGGCCTGTAATTTTCTTTTCTTGTTGGGTCTTTTCCAGGTCTGGGGATCAAGGTGATGTTTACTTCATAGAATGTGTTGGATACTATTCCGTCTTTTTCTATATTTTGGAAAAAGTTAAGTAATATAGGTACTAGTTCCTCTTTAAAGGTTTGATAGAATTCTGACGTGAAGCCATCTGGTCCCAGGCTTTTCTTTTCAGGGAGATTTTGTGTAGCTGATGCTATTTCAAAACTTGATATAGGCCTGTTCAAAATTTCCACTTGATTCTGACTAAGTCTTGGAAGATGGCGTGCTTCCAAGTATTGGTCGATTTCCTTCAGATTGTCATATTTCTGGGAATAAAGTTTCTTGTAATATTCATTAAGGATTTTTTGATTTCTGAGGGGCCTGTTGTTATTTCATCTTTACCATTTCTGAGAGAGGAGATTAGAGATTTTACTCTTTTTTTCTTGGTTAGGTTGGCCAAAGGTTGATCTATTTTATTGACCTTTCAAAAAACCAACTTTTTGACTTATTGATCTGTTGTATAATCCTTTTTTATCAATGTCATTTAATTCTTCTCCAATTTTGATCATTTCTTCTCTTCTGCTGGGTTTGGGATTGAAATGTTCTTCTTTTTCCAGTTGCTTGAGATGTCCCATTAAGTTGTTAACTTCCTCTCTTTCCGTTCTCTTGAGGAAGGCTTGTAGCGTCTCAGGTTACAAAATCAATACTCATAAATCTGTAGCCTTTATATATACCAACAACAGTCAAGCTGAAAAAATAGTCAAGAACTCTATTCAATTTACAGTAGAGCCAAAGAAGATGAAATATTTGGGAGTTTACCTAACAAAGGATGTGAAAGATCTCTATAAAGAGAACTATGAAACTCTAAGAAAAGAAATAGCTGAAAATGTTAACAAATGGAAAAACATACCATGCTCATGGCTGGGAAGAATCAACATTGTTAAAATGTCCATACTACCCAAAGCAATATATAATTTTAATGCAATCCCTATTAAAGCTCCATTGTCATACTTTAAAGATCTCCAAAAAAATAATGCTTCATTTTATATGGAATCAGAAAAAACCTCGAATAGCCAAGACATTCCTCAGAAATAAAAACAAAGCAGGAGGAATTGTGCTACCAGACCTCAGATTATACTATAAATCGATAGTGATCAAAACAACATGGTACTGGCACAAAAACAGAGAGGTAGATTTATGGAACAGAATAGAGAACCAAGAGATGAACCCAGCTAATTACTGTTATATGATCTTTGACAAGGCAATTAAAAACATCGAGTGGGGAAAAGATTCCCTATTTAACAAATGGTGCTGGGAGAACCGGTTGGCAACCTGTAGAAGTCTGAAACTGGATCCAAATCTTTCATCACTAAGATAGACTCTCACTGGATTAAAGATTTAAACTTAAGACACGAAACCATAAAGATACTAGAAGAAAGTATAGGGAAGACACTTGAAGAAATCGGCCTGGGTGAAAATTTTATGAGGACACCCCCCTGGGCAATTGAAGCATCAAAAATCTACTACTGGGACCTGATCAAACTAAGAAGCTTCTGGAAGAACACAGTAAGTAAAGCAAGCAGACAGTCTTCAGAATGGGAGAAGATATTTGCGGGTTATGTCTCTGACAAAGGTTTAATAATCAGAACCCACAGAGAACTTAAATGTATTAGCAAGAAGAGAACAAGTGATACCAGCTCAGGGTGGGCAAGGGATTTGAAGAGAAACTTCTCTTCTCTAAAGAAGACAGGGACATGTCCTATAGATATATGAAAAATGTTCAATATCCTTAATCGTCAGAGAAATGCAAATCAAAACTATTTTGAGATGTCATCTAACACCAGTAAGATTAGCCCACATCACAAAATTCCAAAATCAGAGATGCTGGTGTGGATATGGAGAGAAGGGAATACTTCTACACTGTTTGTGAGATTGCAAACTAATACATTCCTTTTGGAAACACGTCTGGAGAACACTTAGAGAACTAAAAATAGACCTGCCATTTGATCCTACAAATCCTCTACTAGGTATATATCCAGAAGACCAAAAATCACACTACAATAAAGATATTTGTACCAGAATATTTATTGCAGCCCAATTCATAATTGCTAGGTCATGGAAGAAGCCCAAGTGCCCAATGACCCACAAATGGATCAATAAACTGTGGTACATGTACACCATGGAATACTATGCAGCCCTAAAGAAGGATGGAGACTTAACCTCCTTCATGTTTACATGGATGGAGCTGGAAAGTATTCTTAGCAAAGTATCTCAAGAGTGGAAGAAAAAGTATCCAATGTACTCAGCCCTCCTATGAAACTAACTTATAGCTTTCATAGGAAAGCTATAACCCAATTTTAGTCCAAGAATTGGGCTAAAAGTAAGATTCATTCACTTTTCACTTAGAATTGGGGAGAGGGAGAGGAGGGGAGGGAGAGGATGGGTGGAGGGAGGATGATTGGTGGGATTATACCTATAGTTAATCTTACAAGGTTACATGTGAATCTCTCAAAATGTAGAATATAAATGTCTTAACACAATAGCTAAGAAAATGATATGAAAGCTATGTTAACCAGTTCAATGAAAATATATCAAATTGCATATAAAAACAGCACACTGTACCCCATGACAGTATTAATGTACACAGCTATGATTTAATAATAAAAAAAAGAAAATCAGATGTAACTTCCTAGTAATTTAAGCCTTTTCTATGGGAATTAGATGGAAGCAACTTTCACTTAAAAAAAAAAAATTGGTAAACATGTCAGTGAGGCAGCAGAACCGAAAATTAAACTGATTGTGCCTAAACATAGAATGAAAACAAAATCCTTTATGTTGCATTCAGTGGATTTTACTATTACATCTTATTACCAAATCCTTTAGCATTTCAGTGAAGTCACTTTGAAATAGATCTGGGTTACAAAGCCCATGAGACAAGTGGCAAAATTATTTCAAAAAGTAGAGATCCAGTTTATCAAATATCCAACATTTTGCTAAAGAAAAGAAGAAATACATAAGTTTAAATAAGTAGAAATAAGGAAATAGTACGGAAGCCAACGTATGCAAAAGTAAAGTCAGACAATAATAAAGTATATTTCTAGAGTCTTCAATAGCAGATAAAAGCAGTTTCTCAACGTTCTCATTTCATTTCATGTTGCCTTTACTGTCTGAATAATATTTTTTCACAGTGCACCAAGACAAATAAATAAATACATACATAGCAGCTTCAATGTATTCAGACGTTTGTCCAAACAACAACACTTATAATTATTTTCTACATTTTGCTATCCCTTTGAAAAGAGTATGCAAAAAAAAAAATAATTCAAATTTTTTTCATTCTTAAATACTGATACAGGACAGATGGCTCCCCATCTAGCTTGGTGGAGCTGAGGGAAGGTCCTCTCACCTCCAGGTGGTGTTGGGGCAGTGGCAGCCAGCAGAGCAACCAGTAGTCTGGGAAGTGTGGGGGGGGGGTCATAGGAGGCTCCAGTAGCTGGAGTGGTCAGACAACTGCTGGGGAGATACCAGCATGTTATGTCTCCCTCCCATTGCACTTGCTCCTGAACAGGGAACCGCCCCTTTCCTAGGCCTGGTCAACTTCATGTAATTTTCCTAGGCCTGAATGAAAAGGATTATAGCCATTCACTTGCTACTGAGTTTTGGTTAAATGTAACTATAGAAGATCCATGCCCTCTAAAAGTAACAACTGAGTTCCGGCTACCTGTAACTATAAAGGACATTTACACAAACTTTGTCTACAGTACTATATACACCCCTGAACAAGGGGCCCAGAGAGAAACAGAGAGAGGGAGCAAGAGAACTTGTTTCCCCACCTGGGTTCTCTCTGCCAGGAGCTTTGGTGTTTTTGTATTCTTTTCTTTTCTGTAAATAAATCATGGATCTATGGTCAGTGGATTCATTTTTTGAATCACTGAGACCAAGAACCTGCTGAAGATGAAACTCCAGGATCAATACCACAGTTATTTGCCAACAGAAACTATGTACCCCCTAGATATTAAAGAACATCTCAAATGTTGGGATCAAATTATGCTCTGTTATGTTTATTTTCTGTTCCACATGGGTATTTATGCACTACTTTCTACTATCACATTTTTGAAAATTCACCTTTGTAAAGATGTGATATAATTCTACAAGGCAAGTTATCCTGGTAGATGTGCACTCTTGCATTAAAACACAGATTGATATTTTTTTTGATGGCAGCTACTTTATCTTGGGTCTCAAAATTTAGACTTTTATCTATACTTTCAAAAGGTTGAACATTAGAACAAAGCCTAAAAAGCATCAAGGTCCTCTCTCAGTATTATGTCGTGATGTCATATTAGGAAATTACGCATATGTGTATGTGTGTGTTGGGGGTGGGTGGGGGTGTGCATGTGTATAGCTGGACTTGAACAGAAATGAGGAGCAATCGATATTTGTGCTGACAGTTTGTTCAAAACATTGGATATGCATTTATAGAAAGAAATGTATATCATAAAGCAAAATTATGTGTTTATATAATAAATTGTATGATTTCTTCAAAATCACACACTCACAGAAGCTTCTTTAAACCTTCCCCTCTTACCTTCACACAGGCCCCTCAGTGACATACTGCTTTTAATTGTTCCTTTTCTTCCTGCTCTGCTTACTTACTGTTCCTTTCCAAAAGCCAAACCCTGAGATGTGGAGCTTTCAATGCTCACATCACCTTGAGAAAAGTGTAGTATAATATCAGTTCCGACTAACTCTTTTTCCTGAGTCTGAGGAATAGACTTAATAAAATCCTTATGCATACGTTTTTGCAAATCCTTACATAGGCAAGTAACCAGTAGATTGCAATGAGGAAAAGTAATACATTTTAAAGGGGAAAACACAAAAATCTATATTAATATAGATTAATAGAAGAATATTAAAAGAATATGTAAAAACTCCTGTAAAAGAAACACAGGAGATAGAATTTTTGTGAAGAATTACGTAGAACTTTCTAAAGAGATGAAAAAGTGGATGACTAAGTCTAGAGTAAAGTGCAAAACTCTGAAGTGGGGCTTGATATGCATTCCCTGTCTTATTATGAAAGATTTGGAAGCTGTGTTACGGAAGCACATGAGAAGAGATTGGTGTATTAATACAGGGGCTCTGGCTGTGCTTGGAATTGTTGTGTTCCAGCTAAGACTTTTTTTGTTCGAGGAAACAATTCATTGGTTAGACCAGTTCAAGCAAGGGAAGGGATGTAACTTCAAAATTTGTATTTAGCAGTACAAGTGATAAAATCTCATAGCTAACAAGGAACAGGGAGTGCAATGGAGAAGGTCTGTGGAGACTGGAGAAAGTGGGTCACTCTAAAAGCTCAGTAGAAAGAGGGCAGAGTTTGTCCACAGCACCCGCATTCACTGGGCTCTTTTAACAGTTAATTGGCTGCATGATTGGTTTTCTACCCTCTACATGTTCTAAATCTGTCCCATCATTTTTATTCTTCTAAGGGAGACTTGGTCATTCCCCTTTTCATCTGCTACATTCCCATTTATTTGTCACCATCTCTAGAAAGTTCTACTTAATTCTTCACAAGAATTAAGTTTCTTTTACTTATAGGTTCCTGTGCTTTCCCCTTTAAAATGTATTACTTTTCCTCATTGTGATCTCTTGACTACTTGCCCATCACTTCATTTTTTACAAAGTTTCTGACATTATGCCTTTGCACCTGGTGTGCCTCATGGCTTGTTTCTACTTATGCATCTTTGAACTTCAGTTTCCAGCAATAACTGAATTATTAATTAACTGTTTTTCAACTTAAGTCTGAGGCAGGAGAGAGATTGAGAAAGAAATGGCCAAGCTCAACATGCCTTTTGACAACAACAACATTATAGCTCAACTACTTTCAGAACCATGACATTTCTATTAGACAAAATATAATTATGCAGCAGGTAAACTCTGGTTTATTGCACTGTGAAAAAAGACAAAGAGTGCCACTATTTTTTTTAGAGGAAAGTATGAGCAAGGCAGAGGAGCTGAGGAGAAAATGTCATAGTGTCTAATAAAAAAATCAGGATGATAATTCTTCAGAGCTGTGGCCACGTGGAGGAAGATCATTAGAGGGATAATAGAAATGTTTGCTTGTTAATTAGACAGTCCTGTAACTGGCTAGATATGAGGTGTAAGAGGGATTAAAGATGCATTAGTGACCATGCAAACAGAGCAGGTGATAACTTTCAGCGCTATGCTGAATACAATAATGATGACATGGAAAAAGGGCTAAAGTTCCATGCACACATGTCAATAAATGACTTTCTATGGTATGTGATAATAATTAATGATAATCTTATGTTAATTATATTATCCACTGAAAGTGATAGATGCCTATATTGATTAGGATAATGTGTTTACTACTTGAAGAAAACGGAAACTCTGCCCATAATTATTGTTGCTTACCATTTTTCATAGGTTTTCCTAAAATGTCTTTGTAGAGCATAAAGAATGTGATTACACTGGGTAAGTAATAGAATGTACTCAGTGATGGTGATACAGGATGGGTGGCGCCCCAGCCAGCTTGGTGTGATACCGGACAAGGTGGCACTGAGACCAGCCACCTTGTCCCTGGACCTGTTGCTATTGCAGCAAATGGAGGGAATTTGCCGGACGTGAATGGGGGAAGACACTGGTGCTTGCCGTCCCCTCATGTGGACTTCTAGCAGGTCAATTCCTCCAGTGCATCCCTGATTTGGTCTATTTTCAAAACCTACTCCTGATTGATCTGTTTTCAGGAAAGCTCATTGGACAATTGCCCCTATATAAGCCCCTAAACAGAGAGCCCAAATACAGACCTCCGAAGGAGCACAAGAGAGCAAGGAAGTTTGCTTCTCCGTGAGAACTGTAACACTTGTATTACTGCTGATCCTACTCTGCAAGGAGGTTTGACTCTTTGTAAGAGCTGTAACACTTGTATTATAAAACCCATCTTACTGCTGATCCTGCTCTTCAAGGAGGTTTGGTTCTTTGTGAGAGCCGTAACACTTGTATTGTTAAATAAAACCTAACCTACTGCAGATCCTGTGGTCCATCGCTTCATTCTTCAAATTACTGAGACCAAGAGCCTAGAAATCCAGTATCAAAGTCCAGTATCAGGTGGAGCTGAGGGGCTGACCTGCCACCTCCTTCCTGACAGTGTTGGTGCCACCATAGCTGGAAAATGAACCAAGTGGGCTGGTGGTGGAGGGGGGTGTCACTGGAGGATCCAGTAGCCAAAGAGACCAAACAACTGCTGGCAAGACACCAGGGCCTTATTGTCTCCTTCCCCTTGCAGTTGGGGCTGAACAAGGAACCCCCCCATTTCCTAGGCTTGGTCAATTTCATGTAAGTTCCTTAGGCCTGGGAATGAAAGGGACTGTATCCATTCCTAAGGTATTCATTCATGGCATCCCAGTTGAAGGTACTGTATCCATTCATTTGTTACTAACTCCTGGCCTAATGTAACTACCAAGGACCCACGTGGCTAAATATACCCCCTAGGCAAAGAACCCAGGCCCAGAGATTGAGAGAGACAGAGAGAGAGTTTCTTTACCCTCACTTGGGTTGTTTCTCTCTGCCTGGAGCTTTGGTGTTTTTGTACTCTTTTCTGTAAAATAAATCCTATCTTACCACTGATCAGTGGCCTGTGGATTTATTCTTTGAGTCACTGAGACCAGGAACCTACTGGAGACGAAATTCCAGTATCAATGGGGTTAAGTAGGCAAGGTATCAGAATAGAAACTTCATAATCAAAAAAGAATACTAGAATCCTATTCTACCTCGAGAATTTCATAACTCATTTTGACATTGAGATAACATGAAGAAAACAAACAAAAAAAAATTACCTCTGAGAAAAAAATGTTGCCACATCTTATTTTGTGCCATTATAAGAGAATTATACCTTTGGACTTCAATTTTATTGAAGACTAAAGAGAGTTTGTTGGTTTAAATGTATTGCCTCCTTTTGTCACTGCTTAATAGAGGCCAAGTATCTTATTGTGGGTATTAGTCATTGTAAGAATTTATAAAAATCTTTAAAAGAAAAATAAGCTTTCTTCGTGTAAAGCTAACAAGCTTTACACTGTTGCTTTCATGTCTGTAGGCTTCCTATCCAAGTCTCAGAGATAATCTGTATTCACATAACTCTTAAAACTTGCTGGTGAATAAACATTCCACATTGCCTTGAAGGGCCCCAGTTTCCACCTGTTGGCCCAAATAGTTATTGCCAGAGTCCCTTTGCATGCTCAAAAATGTATGCTTTGGAAGATATAGTACATGGCTTCATTGTAGATGACCATGACCTTACTCTAGATCCATGCTCCTTTAAATCTCTGTCTTACATATACATTACTCAACACACCTAAGGTTAATAGCACATCATAGCAAAGATAATTTACATTTTCCTGTAAGGCTGAGTAAAGAGTTAAAAAACCCAAGATCTAATTTAATACTTCTTTTCTTCAAAAACATACATTATGCATTTTTTAGTAGATAAAATTATTTTCTAACTGAATCAAAATATTTTTCTTATATACTATACATAATTATGTTTAAAATTTATCAGTCATCAGAATGAAGTGTACTTAAATTAAAAGTTAAATTTTGCTTTAGAAATTAAAGTTCAGTCATACTATATCTGCGTTATGCTTTTCCCCCATCTTGACTGATGGCCTTATGGGATGATATGCTGATAAAATGGAAGCAACCTGAAGAGAATTTATACAAGCCAGCTCTGCCCTACTGTGGTCACCCAAGTGTATACACACACATGCATCTTAATTACCTGTAACTGTGTGCTATATTCGCCTTTGCACTTGTTTCTGTGTATAAAGTTTCCATAATCCTGAATAAAACCAATTCTAAATTTATCCAAAATCTTCTACCTCTCTCATCTATTTAAGGATGTGTTTTCTTTGCTTTCATCTGTTAATAATTCCCTCATTCCTGATTGGCCACTCTTCCTCATCCTTTTTTAACATTTCCTTCTGCTTTCCTCAACCATTGGAGTTCTCTTTTTTATTAGTGCTTATAGTTTTACATTTTATGTAGGCATAAGGTTGACATAAAATACAGGATGGTCTGTTAAATTTAAATCTCAAAAAAACTGGTATTTGGGGAGTATACATATGTCCATGTGAAATTATCACCAATATTTCATAGAACATACTCTACTAAAATTATACATTGTTTATTGGAGGTTCAAATTTAACTAGGCCACACAACACACATACACACATCCCCCCACACATGCTGTTTCTCACACATGTACAATATATGATAACTGCTCTCAATTTTCTCTCATGCCTTCCCATATCTAGACCTGATTTGGAACCTAGGACTTATATATCTAACTTTATACTTAACAGAAGCACTATGGTGTCTTAAATATTGCATTTTCAAAATGGGACATGTGACTTATCTCCTCATACATTTTTCTTCTCAGTTCTCTTCTCTTATTAATGACAAATGTATTCTCCAAATTGCTGGAGCAATAATATTATCATTGTTCTCTCCAACCGATGTCCAAAGCTGGAAATTCTCCTACTTCAGTTATGAACATAGATCCTGCTCTCACTAAAAGTCTAGAAAAACAACAGACTCTGTTATCAAAGATGACCCACTCAAGGAGGCCATCCCAATCCATCCTATTAAAGCTGTACCCCCTCTACTTGGGCAATTTTCTTACTCTCTCACCTAGTTAATTTTCCATTATGACACATATCTTTATCTACCAAAATCTTAATTTACTTATTACCTTTGTATAATGTCACTCACCTCTGACTAGATTGTAACATCCCTAAGTATAGGCATTTTTGACTGGTTCTATTTTTAAAATTTTTTTTATCACTAATGTATTCCCTACAGTCTAGAATAATACCTAATAAATAGAAAGTCATCAATAAGTATTTGTTGTGGCTCGGCGCCTGTGGCTCAAGCGGCTAAGGCGCCAGCCACATACACCTAAGGTGGCAGGTTCCAATCCCCAGCCCGGGCCCGCCAAACAACAATGATGGCTGCAACCAAAAAATGGCCAGGCGTTGTGGTGGGCGCCTGTAGTCCCAGCTACTTGGGAGGCTGAGGCAGGAGACTCGCTTGAGCCCAGGAGTTGGAGGTTGCTGTGAGCTGTGATGCCATGGCACTCTACCCAGGGGGATAGCTTGAGGCTCCGTCTCAAAAAAAAAAAATAAGTATTTGTTGAATTAATAGGCATATGAATATGTACATGTGTGAGTAGTAAAAGAAAGGCATAATGTAACCTTGAACTAAAAGTAATTTGAATTTATATTAACGTAATGAAAATATATTTTATTCAAGGAATACATAAATATATTTTTAGGACTCTAAGTAGAGATGACATTAAGTAATAGTAACTAGTTTACTTAGACCATATTAGAATAATTATTATCATTGCCTGTTTTTGAAAGTATACCCCATTTCATTTTTATTAAATGCCAACTTTCAGGTAATACATTTTAATAATTACTTCTTTCCTATATTTTGGAATCTTGAGGTAGGCATGAATAATTATTATTTCTTAAAGTGCCTTCTTAGAGTAGGTTGCAAATGTCTTCCTTGAAATGAAATACCCCTTTAATCTTCCAATAAATTATTTTGATGTGCTCTTTTAGAAATAGCCAACTTATAGAAATCGAATGAATGAAATTCCAAGTCAGAACAAAACTTGTCATGAGACTCTACATAATTTTTATTCCAAAACTTTTAATGGTTATTACATAAGGGATATTTCATGAATTGCTATTTTATGTGCCATTCCCTAACGTTTTTCTCTAATTTATTTGTATCAGTATTGATCAACAACATAAAATGTCTAATATGCTCACTTCTAGAAAGAGAAAGAAGAAAGCTTTATATCTATACGATTTTCCTATATATATATATATATATATGTATGTATAATGTTCTTATTATAGATGAAGTAATAGTTCAATGAACCATTGTCATCCAATTAGATATCAAGCTGGTTCAGTTAAAGTAAATAAGAACTAATACATAGAAACATTTAATATAGTATCTGATCAGGCTAACTCATTTAACTCTAATAGCAACACACTGAATTTAACATACCGTTCCTATTTTATAAATAATGAAACAGAAGCTTATAGAGGGAAGTAACCACAGGAGGTCTCACAGCAATGAAGAGTAAAGCAAGATTGAGTCTGGATTTTGCACCTTAACCCCAGCGTTAATACGGACACTTCTCTCTTCGTCCTCTGCTGTACCATCATACTGCACTAGACCACTGTTTTCTCTCTTTGGAAACAGATCTTTTTGAACCGGTTTTTCACTTCCACTCTTTTTCTACATAATTCACTCTCTACACAACAACCAAATGAAAATTTACGGTTGCCTTGCTGCTTAAAATTATGCAGTGACTTTCCCTCACCTGAGGGCGAATAAAAACTTTTAAAGCCTACAAGTCTGGCAGCATCTGTACCAAGTCAAAATCTACACCTGTGTAGTTTAAAGATATTTGCATACAGGAATCACCAGGGTGTTGGTATTAAGGCCCCATCCTAGACTATTTAAATAGTATCTCTGGGACTGTGAGTTGTCCAGGCAATTGCTCTGCTCAGTCAGATATGAGAACTCTGCTCCTGTGGCTTCCTTTTGGGCAGCTCCTCCCTCTCTCACTTCCATGTGTCTTTTTTGCTGTGGTTATTAACCATGACCTGACCTCCTTTTATGCAATTCCCTTTTATGTTACTCATTTATTCGTAATTATAGTGGCCTGGGACAACTGGGCAATAATTTTTTCATTGAAGGATAAGCCTGGTGCTGGCTGGTTTGAGTACAAACAAACTCTGCTTTAGTTCTTTGTCCCCGATGCCTAACAAGGGATCTGACGCAGAGAAGATACTCACTCAGTAAAAACAGAAGAAGGAGGAGAGAGAAAAAGAAAGAGAGGGAGAGAAAGAAACAGAGGAGAGGGAGCGAAGGAGGAACGAAGGCAGTTTTTCTGGTTGCTTCCTCAGGGTGTATTAGGGAGAATTTGTAGTGACACATAGAGATAAGATATAAACTCTTACAGCAGCTCTGACCCTCCTCTATTCTTACTCTCCTGTCTGTATTGTTGTAGGAATTAATAGCAAAGAAGTGACCTGGGGTAACAGTAAAAGAAAAGGTAGTCAATGAAAAACAGAACTTAACAATTCTGGGACCTGTTACAATCAATGGTCAACCACCCTTCTCTGCAAAAAAAAAAAAAAATAGCCAGAGCAAGGAGATGAGATTCCTCCTCACCCTTCCACACATAGGTCTCAGTAAATAGTTTTGTGATTTTTTTCTCTCTTTTAATTTATCCTCTTTTCATTTTTATAAAGGTTCTTAATGTTGGACAAAATAAATTTGTCTCTTTGACTTGAAGAAGTTTAATAGATGGGCCATAGATCAACTGCAAGGCATAATACGACTATTACCTACTCTGAAAATGTGTATCACCACCATTCACGGCAATAATGTCTTTTGACAAGCTATTTTAGACTCTTAAGAAGACTGGAAATTAAAAATCACTCTCTTATTCGAATCTATCCTATCAACTCCTAATCAGTGATGGCAGCTTTTGCCTCAATTGTTCCCTCATTCTTTCAAAAACATTTTGCTTAACATTTCTGAAAAAGAAGCATAAAAATGATACTTCTGAACTGCTCAAAAGATGTCTCATAACAATGGATTCATTTGAAATACAGAAATACATTTTCTAAAATGTGGCCTGTTGCAATCTTTAGCAAATATTTTAAATTGTGAACTTATAAACAGGTGAAAAGAATGGGAAGAGTTCAAGTATGAGATGTAAATTTCTGGTTGCTAAAACATTATAATCTACTTAAAAAAATTTCATACTGTCATTTTTACACAGTTTACTAGTAATTAGTAGAAATATAAAATAATTAAGGTATTTTTGGACCATGCATTGAGCTTTAGTATTATTCTACATAGAAATAACTTGATATTTTCTCCATTACAACTATCATCTTGATGAGATTAATACCAGATTTTTAGGAAAACAGATTTTTAAAAAAATGTGTCAGGAGATCAACACTCTCATTTGGAAGTCTACTCCATCAGTCTAATAAACATTGGTGATGAAAACACAAATACAGCAATCGATCAACAAAACATGTTTCTTTGGAACAGGTCATCTGAGTGACAGACGTTTGTACTAAGGACACGCTAAGCATAGACATAATCTGCTAATGAAAGGCCAATCTTAATGTTGGCGGGATAAATACTAATTAGCATTAGGGCAGTTTTTAATTTGAAAAGACTTTCCTAAAGAAAATGTATTTAGAAAACAAACCATAAAGGGATAATTAAAATAATCTTCTTACTAATTTAGAACAAATTTTGTTAATTCTAAAATATACCTGTGCATACATCTACATATATATAGAATTTATATATAGGTATGTTATACCATATGTTATGTAGTATATGATTATATATCATACTATAATTAATGATTGCAGTATAATTATTAATCATATTATAATACATAATAGGATTATATATTCATTTAATATATGCTGTTATTTCAATAACAAATGAGAATAAAGCCAACATAATCTTGTGTGGTTATGTTAAATATTCAAAATGAACACTCTTTCCCGCAGTCATCCTAAAAAATACCAAGGTGAAATATCTAACTTATTTTGTGCTAAGGAAAACCAGGGCCCCACAAAAATAACTCAGCTGCTTGCTTTAGGAAATACCTGCTCGTGGTAGATAAGGCTGAGAAGTAACTAGAGAGCTAAATTAGAAAGACCTGCAGCTTCATCATCCTGACTCACTTCAAAGTCTCACCTTGCTGTGCCCACTATCCAAAGCCATTCGATCATAACCGTCCAAGCCTGGCAATGTCCTGCCTTGCAAAGCCCAAATTAAAATCATACAGCCAGGCCCTCCAATTTCTTTGTGATTTTAAATGTGTTTATTTTCACCACAAGTACCTTGGTTCTTACCACCTGCTTGATTTTCCATATGTATTTTAAAATTTGAATGGTAGGTTTTGTGAAAAAATTTTGGTTGAAATTTATTGAATGTGAAGATCAATTTTGTAACATTGGCAATATGAATTTTATTATCTATTAATAATATCCAACTAAATTATATTTATTTGTACCTTCTTTAATTTTTTCTCTAAATTTTGCCTACACGTCATTTTACAAAAACTTATTTTTAAGTACTGTATAACTGTATGGTAATAGAAATACATATTAAAAATATTTCTTTTTGTCATTTTTATATAGGAATATATTGGTTCTTGGATATTGGTTTATAGTGAAACATCTGGAACAATTATTTTAATAGCATCGAATATTTATTTGTCTTTATTTTTACAATATTACCTTACAAATGGCTAACAACTAAATTTTTGTTTGTTTGAAAATGTGTACTTTTCACCAGTTTGTATTTTAATAGTCATTGTTATTTTTGATATATTTCTACATTTAATTTTGTACTTTTCATCTTGTTTCTTTCTGGGTTTATTGATTGAACATACTTTTCTTCATTCAATTATTTCTCTGTGCTAACATAATTTTAAATAAAAAATATTTTCTTTTGTTTTTATTCCATAGTAAATTTAGGAATGAAACAGGACACCTATTTCTTATCATATACAAAAAATCAAGTCAAGATGGATAAAGGACTTAACTGTAAGACCTTAGACTGTAAAAGTGCTAGATGAAAACTTAGAAAAAAATCTTTTGTACAATGGTATAGGGGACAAAGAATTTATGCCCAATATCTGAAAAGCACAGGTAACATAAACTAAAATATACATGTGACTTACATAAACTAAAAAGCTTCTGCAGAGCAAAAGATATAAACAATAGTGGGAACAACCTGCAGACTGGAAGAAAACGTGTGTGAACTCAACATCTGACAGGCGACCAAAATTCACAAGGAGTTCAAACAACTCATCAACAAAAACAAAAATGAAACATCCAATTAAATGGTCAGCTAAGAAGATGAATAGACATTTTCAATGTCTAATGGCCAACAGGCATTCGAAAAAATGCTCAACCTCACTAATCATTAGAGAAAAGCAATAAAACCACAAAGACATATCACCTTATACCCAGCAGAATGACTATTTTTTAAAAAGACAAAAAGTACCAGATGGTGACATTGTGGAGAAAAAGGAACTATTCCACACTATGGATGAGAATGTAAATTACTATAACAACTATAGAAAACAGTATGGAGGTGTTTTCAGTTTCTAAGAACTGAAGAGACCTACCATTTGATCCAGCAATACTACTACTGGATACCTAACTAAAAAAAAGAAATCACTATTTGAAATTTTAAAAAAATAAAAAATAAAAAAATAGAAAAAACCTGTACTCATATGGTTACTGTAGCACTGCTCACAATAGCAAAGATAGATAGGGACTCAACCTAAGTGTTCATCAAGGGATGATTTGGACACACACACATACAAAAAATAATATTCAACTGTTTGAAAAAATTAATTTTTTTTTTCTTTTGCAGCATGGGTGGAACTGGAAGCCATTGTCTTAAATGAAACAACTCAGAAACAGAAAAACAAAAATACTGTTTTCGCCTGTAAGTAGGAATTAAAACAATGTGTGCATATGGAGAATGGAATGGCTACAGTGGAATCTTGGAAGAGAAGGAGGTGGGAGGAAGGATAATGGGAAATCACTTAACGGGTATAATGTTGGAAGTTAGCCAATTAATTTCACAAATTTAGCATAAAAAAGTGCTACGTACCTCAGTGCTGAATACACGGAATACACTACAGTCACCTTTGAGGTACTCTCCTGGGAAGGTATGCGCTGACACCACGAGCCAGTCAATCCTTCAAAACATTTTGAAACTCTTTTTCTGGAACTGCCATCAGAGCTGTCATCGTAGATGTCAGACGATTACTATGGTCACAGATAGCTAAGGGAAGCACTTTGAAGTTGACCATAATGATATTTAGCAATGAGTTATGTAGCATATTTTTCTAGGATGAGTTTGTAAACTTAATTGCCACACTTCATGTGATATCTCTGTGATGGATACCTTAAAAGTTCTGACTTCAACACTACACAATATACTCAAGTAACAAAATGACATTTGTACCCTAAAAAGTTATCCAATAGAAAACAAATAACTTAGGAATTATTTCCAGAATTATAATATTACAGTTGGCTCTGAACAAAGCAGGCTTGTAGTCCGTGGGTCACCCGCATGTGCCCATTTCTTCCACCCCTGCCACTCTTGGGATAGCAAAACCAAACCCTCCTCTTCTTCCTTCGGCACCTGCTCCTCCTGGAGATGAGTGGGAGGAAGACACTCAGGATGCTCCACATCCTCTTAGTGAATACTAAATATATTTTCTGTGCTTTATGATTTTCATGGGCACATTTTATTTCTACTTTATGTTACCATAAGAGTTTAGTATACAATTCATACAACATACAAATTACATGTTAGTCCCTGTTTATGTTATATGTAAGGCTTCCAATAAACAGTAGTCTATTCGTAGTAAAGTTTTGAGAGAATGAAAGGTTATATGTGCATTTTTGGCTTTGTTTTCTTTGTGGGTTGAGGGCCACACATCCTTTTCTTTGTTCAAAGGTCAACCGTATCTTAGTATGCTCTAAATCCAGTGATGTGTGCTAATCTCAATGATTATGCTGGTCTCGTCAAGTTATGGGTTATCATCCTATTTAATCCACTAAATCTGCATTATTTTCATCGTCTTATAGAATTTATTTTAGATTTAAGCACATTTATGTTATTTTCTTTGTTCATCAGCCCTTGTCATTTATCAGACTTTGATTATTTTTCTCTTTTCTTAATGTATAAAATGTAATATTTATCAGGATAATTTTTCTTAAATAGTCTTTTTCTAAAAATATTCTAGTTCTATCTAATGCTTGAAATATATTTTGATTGGATATAAATTTCTAAAATTTAGATACTTTTTATAGCATTGTGATTATACTATTTTGTACTGTTAGAACTTTCATGATAGCTATCGAAGTGGTGAAAATATCTTTCATGTTTCTTTCATGGAATATGCTTTATTTTCTCTGATACTTCTAAGATTTCTTTTAACTTCTAATTTGATATTTTGCATTTTAACAATAATGTATTGAGGCAAATATTTTTAAATATCTTATACTGTCAAGATTAATTTGGCTAGGCCTGGCTTCCATTTTATTATTACTTTTTTCACCTGTGTCTACTTTTATTCTATAGTTTCCATTTTTTAAATCTCCATTCTGGTCATTTAAGGATGGACTCTCATTACTTACTTTATTTTCCAAAACTGTTATAAATATATCAACGCAGTTATTTTATGAACACATTTGAACATTTTGATATATGTAGTCCTTATTTATGTAGTTATAATTTTGATTTTCCTGACACTTGCTCAGTATCAGATTCTTTGTCATTTTGTAACTTTGATTGTCATCCCATTTTCCTTAGAAAACATCCACTGTGCTTTCTTAAAGCCTGGGTTTTAGACACAATGACTCTTTTATAGAACTTTAGAAAACACCTTTCATATATCTGTCATATGAATGTGAACAGTATTAGTTCTTCCTGGATATGCAGTGATAGTGATCTAAAGTGCTTTGTTCAGTAAGAGTTTCCTTTCATTTATGACATAAAACAAAGACGCTATGAGTCAGGGACTATGCAATCCCAAATTCTTCACTGAGAGTTTTTAAGGCCACATAACAACTATGAATTCCAGTTTCTAGTCCATGTGAATATTATATTATGTTTACACATTATTTCAATAATATGTTTATTCCTATTTCATTGGAAGAATCATCCATTTTTCTCTCAAAAGTCTTTCCCTCGGCTTGGCATCTATAGCTCAGTTAGTAGGGCACCAGTCACACACATTGAGTCTGGCGGGTTCAAGCCCAGCCTGGGCCTTCTAAACAACAATGACAAGTGCAACCAAAAAATAGCTAGGCATTCTGGTAGGAGCCTGTAGTCGAGCTACTCTGGAGGCTGAGGCAAGAGAATCACTTAAGCCCAAGAGTTTGCGGTTGCTGTTCACTGTGATGCTACAGCACTCTACAGAAAGCGAGTAACATAGATTTTGTCTAAAAAAAAAAGCCTTTCCTTCCTTTCCTCCTTCCCTTCTTCTTGCCATTCTCTCTCCCTTCCTCCCTTCCCTAATTCATCTTACACCTGAGGATATTTGAAAGGCAGGTATCATGATGTTAAGTAGGCAGTCAGGAATAGCTTCCTGGGGAAGGAGGACAAGAGCTGAGCCCCCAGGCTGTCGCCCTGATGCCCCCCACCTTATTTCTGTCCCAAGTGATTACCCTACCAATGTACCAATGGAAACTTAGCATCCCAACTGCAAAAGGATATAGAAGATTTTCTAGAGGCTTAACAAAACATATAATAGAGTCTTGAAAGTGACCTGAAAACAGCCTTAAAACTAATTATCATTTCACATGCTCCATCTTACCATGGGTTCTCAGAAAGGTCTCAGAAAGGTTCATGAGAAGTCCTTCTGGGGGGAAAAGCTCTGGTTCCAAGGTGACCTCTGAACTACAAGGTAGGCCTCACTCAGGTGGTATAAAAGGGAACCCCTTGCCACGTTATATGATCTTTAAACTCATACAAGATTTTAAATAAGGTTGTGTTGTCAAAACCACAATGGGGTTGTCATCTAGGTCTAGTTGAAATAATGAGGAATGCCAAGAAACGCATTTTAATGTGGCAGATTTATTTTTTTTTTTTTTTGGGAGAATAGAAGAAGCTGTCTCAAAGTTGTCTCTCCAACTAACAGATTGTAAGCTTTTAAAGGAGGGGCCATATGTCTTGGGATAGATCCTGGTGTAATTAATAAGTGGCTACCTGCTTGAGGTCAGGTTGTGGGTGATAGTGAATCTTGGCATGGGGAAGTCTGCCCAGAAGTCTTCAGAATCTTAGCAACTTTATCATGCAGAAAATCTACTACTTCTGAGAAACAACTCAGTGAGTGATATAGTTAGTTAAGGGAGAGGATGCTAAAAAAGTTATAGTTATAAAAATAACTGAACTTTGTTCACAGGGCCATTTCAGTTATTAATAAAGTGCAGCCTCCAAGACAATTTCTTGGTTCCTTTGGATTCTCAGCCTTCTATAATCACAGGTTCCTTTTATTTTTAAGCAAAGTTGCTCAAATTCAGCATGTTCCCTTACTCCTTGAATTTACCCCTTCCCCCAAATGGGTTTCTATAGGCTGGATGACTCTTCTCTGTTCCTTCCCTTACTCACAAAGTCTCACATTACAAATACAAAACTCTTTTGCATGGAAGATTTTATAAATTTGGAGAAGTACTTTTTTAATAATATAGAATCAAAGTAATGTATTAAAAAGAAAACTTTCCTTTTTATTGAAGCTGCCATAATCCAAAATTCCAAAATATTATGTTGCATGAAAAAACATTTTATCCCTACGCCCATCTGCAATTAGCACACAGTGATGCACTTGGGAAAGGCCACTTTTAACCAGATGTGGTGGCTCCTCCTTGTACTCCCAGCACTTGAAGAGGACAAGACAGGAAGATTACTTGAAATGCTTCTTGTACATTCTGTATTTGTATGTATAGAAGTTAGAAATTAGCTTGGGTAACATAGCAAGAGCTTGTTTCTACACAACATAATAAAATTAGCCAGGCATATAGCGCTGGCTTGTAGTCCAAGCTACTTGGAAGGCTGAGGCAAGAGAATTGCTTCAACCTTGGAGTTGGAGGTTGCAGGGAACTATTATGATAGTTGATTATGATAGCACCCTACCCCAGGCAACAACACTAGACCTTGCTCAAAAAAATAAATAAATAAAATAATATAAAATAAAAATAAATAAAGAGCTCTGTTACAGAAATATGCCTTTTAGTAGAACAGCAATCATGGTTGTTTTAGCTTTTGTTGGTTTATTTTAAGGCAGACCCCTCTTACATATTCTCTCTTTTATATAAAATATAACATATAAACTTTATTTTTCCTCTTGGAATTATAAAAATCATATGGTTTGTGTGTATATGTATCTTTGTGCGTGTGTTATGCTTTTTCCTCCTCTAACTATATGAAACAAATCCAACATGTGGAAATAACTCAATGCATAATTTTATAACTATTGTTTATATAAAAAGCCTACCCTAGTGTTTAATAGACTTAGACTTTGCTAACATCTATGTTATATGTTTATAATTGTAGAAATCATGATCCGTAGGAATGGTTTGGCCATAAAGAAACCTTGTATTTAGTCTGATGTGGATTACTGGCCTATTATCAACTTTAGAATACATATGATAACATTACCAATCTTAAAACTATAGAAAAAGTATACAAAAATATTTTATAAAATTAGTTCATAAATATAGACTACCTGGTTACTTGTCATTTTCATTGAAAGTAATTATGTATGATTTATAATTATTCAAATAACTGTATATTACATATATTCAATAAAATTTACAATTATGAGAGTTCATAATTTCATCATTAATTACCATCTATATTCAAATAACTGTATGTTATATATATTCAATAAAATTTATAATTATGAGAATTCATAGTTTCAGTCCACATTACTTACCATATATATCAGGGAGCTGGACCAAAAATTGGAGGATATGTGTAGTTAAATCACACATGAATCTTATTTCAGGAGGACTGTAATGTATTAAAGATGATAAGCTAGGCACGAACTAAAATGAATTCCAAAATAGAAAATTATGCAATATGAAAGGTAGAGGAAAAAACTGTAAGATGAAGGCGCAGAAGAGCACAACTCTGATGCATACGAAATAGGCTGAGTCTGCAACAGAGTCGCTGGAAGACAAAAAGAGTTATACCGGCATTTCACCCAGAGACAAAATGCACCTCGTGTACATTCTATATTTGTATAAACATAGCAAACGTTTTACTATTTCCAAGGATAATATTTGAGTTATAATTTAGTTTATAATTCTTCTGATATGTTTGGAAATAACTAGGGAAAATAATGGGTGAAAATATATTCCTTCCTATAACACTGGCATAAAATATGTATTTTAATCATCAACAGATTTAAGAAACTACTCCGGAAAAGAATTTGAAACACAAATCTCTCATACCCCTGGCAGTTATAGTGCCTTATCTCCCCAATGCAGTGCCATCATAGGTAAATGAAGAAAACGGGCTTTTTTATATTTCAGATTAGCCACAAGAGGGAACTCATAAAGACCTGTTAATGTAAGTGAAACATATTAACAATGACAAAAGAGTGTTAGTCGGCAGAGTTCAAATAAAGTTCATTCTCTCTTTCTATATTTTAGTCCTATGATGCTTGAAAGGAAGTTTTGAAGAAACCAATTATTTTTCCTACATTTCCTGAACTCATTTCATAACACTTAAAGGTTTCTATGGGTCCTGTTACAATGTTTGATTATAGGATTAATTCTTCCCCCTTTTCAAGTCAAGTATTGGAGATCTTATACTAGACAATTTTGAACTGACAGAGATTTTTCCACTACAGTGTCACTCTGGGATCTTGGAAATCATTTCAGTTTTCTGTCTATGATTTTATACATCTCTTTTCACTAATCTTAGAGGAATGGTACTAAAAATATATAAATGTTTACAACAATTTCAAAAAAGTTTTCAACATCTGTTAATAGTATATGATAAAGCCAGAAGTAAATTGCATAATAATTGTATTGTAGTAATTGGCATTTAATGTTTTACATCCATTTTGGCCCCAGGAACATATCCGAAAGGATGTTATCCCCTCCAAATTTAGCTAGAAAATTACCAAGACTGAATATGAATGCCTCTTACATTTTAACTTTTCTTTTCCTTGGGGCAATCATCACTCCAAATGTTAACTGAAGAATGGAGATGGATAATGTAAACCATCAGCTTCCGCAGTGAAGTCCAAGACATAGCTAATTAGGGAGTCTGTACTTAAAGCTTGTTTGCTGGGTGTTTTACTTATTTGTTGACATTTCTTTCAATAGCTCATAATAAATAACTAGATAAATAATTAGCTATATAAATATCTAAATAAGTTATCAGAAATTCTATGTTAATTTTGAGGTTTTGTTTATTGGCAATCTGGTTTCCCTTTTCTTTTTAGAGAAAATATATTATAGGTAAAACAAAAATTCTTTTGTATGTTTGCTCGTAGACGTTAATAACAGAAAAAGGCAAGTGATGATGTCATGGTAACTATGCCGGGTTTTAAGCAAACAAGTAAACTAATGAGTGTTATCTATTTAATGTAAGAAACATTTAAAGTGATAAATAATTGTGATGTCTACTCCTGAAATTGAAAGCCATTGGATCTAAGAAATGGATGCCATAATTAAATTGAGGTGTCATAGTTAAGAAAAGGGAAAGTTTAAAGCACGTTTAAATCTATCCCAACTCCACAATCATAATAAAGGCATGGAGCAGTGGCTAGTTCACAAAAGTCAGACTGAAAACCACCTAAAACTGGTTGTATCTATGTTGGAAGGCCTGAGTAAACACGTAGCAATCATTTATTAAAAGAAGCATATGTTGTTAAACTTTGAACTTCTCTTTGTAAAGAGAGAGGATTATAAGAAAAATTTAAGTTAGCAAAATTTAATGTTGCATCTGTTCTGATGATTATGAGACTTGGAAGCCTCCACATAATGTGAACAGATACAGAAGAATGAAACCGGAGGAAGAGAGAAAGGAGACATGAGTTTATCCAGGGAGCTTCCGTGCCAGGGCTGCCCTGGTGGCCAGCTAGCTGATTCCTGCTGCACACCCGTAAACAGCAAGTGATTACATAGGCAAACACAAGCAAGGGAACATGAACTTGGTGTGTGCAGACTGCTGGGACAGTCTTCCATTTTTGGCCAGCCTTACTGAGCAGGATTGGGGACAGGATCTTCAATTACTCCACAGCATCATTTGTATTTGGAGATTCTATGTATTCCACACACACAAAAAATAAAACATATGCTAGAAAAACCAAGGTCCTGTATATAACTTTTAATAGCTGAAACTTACCCATCTTTATTAATACCTAGTTTATCATTTCATCACTTTTTTCTTGCAGTTCTTATAATTTCTAAGGAAGAACATGGCACTGGATATCTCAGATCGATTGAGATTTTATTAAAATTTTGATTGCAAACTTGGCTACTCATAAGTAATCTATAAAAAGAATTTTTTAAGGCCAATGTATTTGTTTCATCCTAAAATTAAAGAATAAGCATCTTTGTGTTTGCATTTATAAAGTATCTTGTACATGACATCACTTTGTAAAAGTGTAATGAATTTTAGCATATGAATCTGTCTTTTTTTTTGAGTTAATATACTTTTTATGATGTAGGCAGAAAAATAGCCTTCCAAAGATGGCCCTGTCCTAACTCCTGGAACCTGGGAATATATTAAGTTATATGACATTGGGAATTAGGGTGCAAATGGAGTTAAGGTTGTTAATCAACTACTAAACATGAAACAGAAAAATTAGGGACTTGAAGAGAAACTTCTCTGAAGAAGACAGGTACACAGCCTACAGACACATGAAAAACTGCTCATCATTCTTAATCATCAGAGAAATGCAAATCAAAACCACTTTGAGATATCATCTAACTCCAGTAAGAAGTGGATGTGGACAAAAGGGAACACTTCTCCGTTGCTGGTGGGAATGCAAACTAATACGTTCCTTTTGGAAAGATGTTTGGAGCTCACTTAGGGATCTAAAAATAGACCTGCCATTTAATCCTTCAATTCTTCCACTAGGTATATACCCAGAAGACCAAAAAGCACTTTATAACAAAGATATTTGCACCAGAATGCTTATTGCAATCCAATTAATAATTTCTAATCATGGAAGAAGCCCAAGTGCCCATCAACCCATGAATAGATTAATAAATTGTGATATATATACACTGTGGAATATTATGCAGCCTTAAAAAAGATGGAGACTTTACCTCTTTTATTTTTACATGGATGGGGCTGGAACATATTCTTCTTAATGAAATATCTCAAGAATGGAAGAAAAAGTATTCAGTGTACTCAGCCCTACTATGAAACCAACTTATAAACACCGATGCTTCCTTATGAAAGCTATAACCCAACTACGGCCCAAGGTGAAGGGAATGAGGTGGGGGGAGGAGAAAATGGGGGGAGGGAGGGTAATTGGTGGAACCACACTTATGGTGCATTTTATAAGGGTACATGTTACATCTACTAAGTGTAAAATATAAATGTCTTAAAACAATAACTAAGAAAATGAGATGAAGGCTATGTTAACCAGTTTCATGAAAGTATTTCAAATTGTATGTGAAGCCAGCCCATTGTACCCCATAATTGTACACCATAATTAATGTATGGGTGCAAATGGAGTTAAAGTTGCTATTATTTAATAAAAAAAAAGAAGTAGAGAAATTATCCTGAATAATCCAGGTGAGCTCAATGTAATCAAACGTTTTCATAAAACTGCAAGTGGGAGACAGAAGAAGAGAAACTGGAAGATTTAACCACAAAAGAATGATCAGAGAAATTCAGCATTGGACATGGAGAAAGAGAGCCAAGACACCATGAATACAGCTACTCTAGAAGCTGAAGAAAGCCAGGATCCTTCAGGAGGGAATTCAGTCTTGCTGACACTTTGAATTTAGCCCAGGTAGAACCTTGCCAGACTCTGATCGGCATACTGAGTTCATGTTGTCTTAAGCCACTAAGTTTGTAGTAATTTGTAGAAAACTACTACAGATTTTGGTTCCTAGAAGTGGATGCTGCTATCATAAATACCTAAAATGTGGAAGTAACTTTAGCATTTGGCAATGAAAGAAATTAAAAGAATTTTGAGGAGCATGATACTAAAAGCCTAAATAGCCTTGAGCAGACGCTCCTTGCTAATATGGATCTTAACAATTCGCCTAGGAAATTTTAGAAGAAAATAAGGAACATGGTAGAGAGAACATAGTGATTTCAATAACTAAATAGTTGTGAACAGACTGAAGAAATACGGACATTATCTGAACTGGTGAGGGAACAGAAGGCAATGGGAGCATGTGTTACGGAAATCTGAGGAAAGGGGATCCTTGCTATTTACTGACAAAAAGCTTAGCAGAATTATGTCTCCTAGTGACATGAAAAGCAGAGCATGTAAATGAAGAAAATAGACATTAAAATTAGGGGATTTCAAGCAAGGAGTTGAATACACAGTCTGGTTACTTCTTACTGCTCATAATAAAGTGAGAAAGAATAAAATAGATTAATGGAAAAACTGTTCAGCAATAAGGAAGTAGAAGTTGATGATTTGGAAAATTCGCAGTCTTCTCAGATGTCAAAGGTGTAAAATTAGGAGACACTCTCAGGAAAGAAATGCTGAGGGTGTTACAGTACAACCTATCATACCTCAATCAAGAGTTGAGGTGGCAAATTAGAACACAACCAAACTTAAAGTAGCAATCAAACTTTTATTCAGTGACTGTGATACTGAACTCAAGAAAAATAAAGACACAAAGCTTAATAATACGAATACTCCATGTTTCTTCCATGCACAGCCTTCAAAGAGAGTTTAGTGAGTACAGAATAGATAAGGAGAATCATCACTTCACTATCAAAAAGGCTTGAAGAAAAATGTTCCTGCTTCTTTATGAAGGTGTGGGCTAGAAAGTGGGGAGAGATTGGGTTAGGAATGAAAGTTCTGAGGCAGAGGTCAGAAAGTTGCCTTAGTCAAAGCCCCTAATAAGGAAATCTTGGCAGAGGTGTTTGGGAATTTCCTCAGCCAAGCCTACTGATAAGAAGGCTTTCCACAGAGGCAATTGTTTTGGAATGCAGACAGGCATATCAGCATGGCTGGCTTTGGGAAAGTGGAGTGAGACCCAGTACATTATTGCAACTCTTTCCAGAAAACTATAATGCTTTAATTGTGCACCAAGGCTGCTGTGATAGGATAGTTTACCCTCCTGGGGCCTGCCAGTCAAAGCCCTGTTATTGCCTATGATTGCACCCCCCAAATCCCACATTGGAGATATTGGCCTGGAGGCAGACTCCTCACGACCTTTTGCTAATATCTCAGAAAGATCAAAAAGTCAAAGTATTCAGTCACAGAAAAGGCAATTTGAAGAGATTAAGTGTGTGATACACAGATTCCCTAAATATTCTCAGCAGGAACCACAAATAAATTATGGAGTTATCTATGAAATATTTATAAGGAAACTGCTTGTCTAGTGGGGTAAATTGTCCTGATATACACAGAAGATCCACACAACTTTTCACAATTTTATACCAGCATAAATTAAGTTTGAGGTTATGTATGCTCCAATTACCCTGATTTGATTAATGCACATTGATAATACCTATAGGAAGACATCATATGTATAAATATATAAAATAAATTTTGGAAAAGAGTTGCTGTCATTTGGGACTTGAAAGGATAGCAACTATGAAATGATGCAAGGTTGTCAGACCCCCAAAAGTCTAGAGGCGGGAAAGTCTGATACATGGATTATTAGAGATACACAAAAATCAGGAAAAGTAAAATCTGCAGGAACAGAAACAAAATCAAGCCCTCCCAGCAACACCAATAGGCTAAGCAATTTGAAACCCTCCTGAGTGACTCAGAAAGGATGCTATCACTTGTGTTTCTTGGAAGTTATGGATGATAACAAAGTCTATCTCGAAACTTTTGTAGTAACCTGTGTCAATCTACTCCGCTGCAAACACGGGCTGCTTGTTAGGAAAAGGAAAGAACTGCCCAGGGAAAGGAGCCCAGGAGTCCAGCAAACAGAGCAGCAGGACCTTGTTCCCAGGCCTAGAAACCACGGGGAGTTTGCCCAGCTACATTTTCAGAAGATTTTGAATGGTGATTTCTTTTTTCCTTCTATTTTCTCCCTTTTGACGGAGAATATCTATCACTGTTATCCTATCTCTTCCTTTTTCATCCTCGTCTTTTAGGAGGAGATAGCTTAGGTTCTGGTTTTTTAGGTTCACAGGTAGAAAACAACTTTGCTCTCGGAAGAATGATGTCCAAAGCCACTCAATTCAAAGGTAGACATAAGAACGAAATGCAAAGCCAAACACGTAAATCAAGAAAATAGACATTTAGATTAGGGGATTTTAACAAGGAGTTGAATATACAGCCTGGTTACTTCTTACTGTAACCAGGTGGTGAAATTTCTAGCTTTTTGGCTTATAAAATTAAGACTTGTGTGTGTGACAACCCCACACTGTACCCCAGAAGTGCATTAATGTACATAGTTACCATTCAATAAAAAAAAGACTTCTTTTTTTTTTTAAACTTCCAGTTTATACTCGAATGAGTTAAGACTTTTTGAAGACCTTCGTGAAAGTGAGACCACCCTTACAGATTGATGAGGGGGTACAAGGTGAGAACTAGAGTAAGGACCCCAAAATGCTATGAAGGAACAGATTTGACTAAAATATTAACAAACAAGGAATGAGCTCAGGTAAAACAATGGATTAGTGATTAATAATCAGCCACTGTCCCCTGGTTTGCTTGGCACTAATTAGTCACTGTCCTCTTCTTTGCTTTTTTATAGTTGCTACTCCAGAGGGCACACGTGGTAGTCATAAAGATTTTTAACTTTTGTCCATAAATAATATTACCCATTTGGAACCTAGGAGTAGTTTCTGAGATACTCTCAGGGCCTACGTTCTAGTGGATTGACTGACCTGCCCAGACCAAGAGACTGACTTAACTGGTCGTGGACCCCCCACTCGGGGAACTGCTTTCTGGCGGCTGGGCTGACCCACCCAGACAGAAGCTCAAATCAAAAGACTGATGTTTCTGCCCCCACAGCAGCCAATTAGCAAACCCTGATTGCCTAATTCTCTGTCCACTAAACTGAGTCCAGTAGATCTAATACACACGCACATGAGAAAAACTCAAAGCAATGCAACGTGGGGAGTGGGAGAACGAGGGAGAGGGGAGGAGGAAAGATAATGGGTGTTATGCATATGGAACACTCTTGGGGCAGGTCACAATTATATGAGGGACTTCAACAAGTGCAAACAGTGTTTTCTTTGTACCCTTAATGAACCTGAACCAAAAAAATAAAAATAAAAAATACTGTCTCCCCTTTCTCATAAAGAAGAATTTGAGAAGCTCCTTCTGTCTCCCTGCTTATAGCTATGCAGAATAAATTCTTTCTCTCTGTGAAGTCTGCTATCGCTGGAGATTGGCTTTCTCTTGGGCAGTGGGCGGCAACAAAAGGTGAATACATTTTGCATGGGAGAGGAGCGTGAATCTCTGGAGTCCAGAAGGCATACTGTGACAGGGACGGTGATGTTCTCCCTCACTCCTCATAAAAAGAGATGCTCACTCCTAATTCTTGGAACTTGTGAATATGATAAACGACATGGTAAAGAAGAATAAAGCTTGAAGATGAAATTAAGTTGGCAAATAAGCTGACCTTAAACTCGGGAGATTGTTCTAGATTTTCTAGGAGGCCCCAATGTAATCATGGTTTATTTAAAAGTAGAAGAGGGAGGCACAGGAGAGTCAGAGGGAGCTGTGACTACAGAAGGATGATCTGGAAGATGCTAAGTTGTTAGCGTGGGAATCAGAGGAAGGATGCCCTGGGCCAGTGGTTGTAGACAGTCTGTGGAAACCAGAGAAGCAAAGAAACCAATTCTGCCCTGGGCCTCCAGAGGTGAACACGGCTCTGCCAACACTTGTGATTTTAGAGCAGTGAGATCTGTGCCAACTTCTGACTTACAGAACTGTAAGATCACGAGTCACTGTTGTTTTAAACCACTGTTTATGATAATTTGTAGCTATAATACTAGAATGGAAAAGTAATGTGTCTAAGATTCTGAAAGGCTAGCCTTATCAACGTTAATCAAATAGTGTTTACAGTTTAGTAAAAAAAAAAAAAAAAGCTGCCTTTTTTTTCTCATCTATTAATTTACCCATTTCAAAAATCCCTCCCAACCTCAGGTCTACATATTCCTAACATGAAAATCAACTGATGCTGATCTTTCGCATAAAAGCCTAAGTCAATTGAAATCATTGTTCATACCTTCACAATACCAGATCATTTTATGAATTCCATGTAGATACCATTGTGCTCTATCAAGTGCTTATAAAATTGCAGAGAAGGAAAAAAAGGAACACAGGTTCTGAATCGCAGGATTGAAAACACTTCTAAAGGCCAGGTTATCTAACAATACCTTTAACACTTTCACCCTTTCCTCAGCGTCCCTTTCAATTTGTTTCTAGTCTCTCTTCTCCGACACACTGTGCACACTGAAGGCCTGTATTCCAATCCTACATTCTCTAAATAAAGGCAATTGTTGTTATTGTCATTACCTATAATTGCCACAATGTTACAGGTATGACAAACTGGTCAGCCTAAGTGCCAAAATTCTTAACCGAAGTAGCAATATTTCCTTTTAATGGTAGAACAGATGAATTTGAGAACATTCTTGTTCTCTTGGCCTTCTGCTGAAGTCTTTTGTAAATGATTCTGCCACACTGCGAGTTGGCACTTCCTGCTCTGTCCATCTGTCATAATGGAATTTTGCCTGTTTTAAAATGTGATAAAACAACTATACTTGAACATAAGTGCCGGCAAAACATAGACAGAATTTTTAACTCTGCACAGCATTTCCAACTCTACCCTTTGGGCAATACGCCGTGAAATCTGTGGCAGATTTGGTTTTCAATGGGGGGGATGATTTGCTGTAAACTACATGTTCTGCTGAGCTACATGGTTTGTTCACGTCAAATTTTACTTTGATCCTATGCCATGCTCAGCAATGGAAAAAATAATGAAGCGTTACTGGCATTTTAAAGATCCATACACTGTATAGAGATGTACACACCGAATCAGATGTTACATGTGCAAGTGCACTAACACTCGTAGTACGCTACTTGGTATGAGGCATTGTTATTTTATAACTAACAAATATTATTGTGCTTCATTCCTAACATCCTAAAATAAGATTTTCCCGAATTCTCATTTTGAATAATTATTTTTGAAATACTATTTGACATTAGAAGTAATAGTCTAAAGAGTAGAGCTTGTTCTTGCCATGTAAAAGTGACCTTGACTGTTTGGCACTTTCACATTTCAGAAGCAAAGGGACTACTATCTGGATGAGACATTGAGCAGGTATAGAGCGCGAGGAGCTGATAGAGAATAAACAAGACCATGAGTGATGTTTGCTTTTACTCATTTTCTAAACTGTTAGGAAAATACTGAACACTGAATGGATATGTGGGCTGATAAGATTAGGTCAAAATAAGTTAAACACAGGACTCATTAAACATAATGAACAAAACGTGTAGTTATTATGTTTATATGATAAAATGTTTCATACAGTAATATATTTTTTCCTAGTATTTATTTTCAGGTGGGCTATCACATCCTAAAGATGAAAAATAGACAATTTTCAATTGAGTACGGTTTCCAGTGACAATCATTTAACTTTTTAATCCTAAACCAAAGTAAAAAGGTATCAATTAGGGGTAATGAAAGAATAGTTTTGTAAGCTAAAATAATTGATTTATCCAAATACTTATTTAAAAATAATCTTAGCCGCTAAGACTTTGTAACTTTTAAATTTCCTTTACCTGTGATCTCTCTAAAACACCAAGAAGAAAAGGAAAAAGGGCATTTTACTCAGCTTTCGACATCATTTATTCATCTTGGTGTTGGTGATATGTTCCCATAGCTCACAAATTAAAGGAGACATAATGATACACAAAGAAAATTATTTTTCCCAATCGTGGCAAATTTACTCATTTCTCCCCAAAGGCAACCCCAGAGGCAACCAGCAACATCAGTGTCTCATTCTCAAGATACTTTGGCAGCTACCACATATTAGGTGTCTCTGCGCTTTTCAACCAAACAAGAGCATAAAATGGACGGACTTTCTTTTCTCCTTATTTTCTTCATCTACTAACAACAGTGTATTAGTTTATAAGGAACGTCCACATCCATTTTAGTGGCTATAGTTTATTCTGTCCTGTACAAATGCCACAGGTTTGTTTGTAATTATTTAAAAAATATTTTAGAGTGTGTGACACACCTTTTGAGGGTGGGACACAATTATAAGAGGGACTTTACCTGAGAAATGCAGTCAGTGTAACCTGGTTCTTTGTACCCTCAATGAATCCCCAACATTAAAAAATATATATTTTAGAAAAATTATGGCATTTTTTAATATACCATTTTGTGTGATTTTTGAATATTTCTATGATAGAATTAGAATATTATTCTCATTTTACACCTAAGAATTTCAAGATTCAGATAAAAGTAGCCCTTGGTTATGGGACTAGGGTTCTCCAGGCCCAAATCTCATACAGATAAAGCAAAGATTCTAGCTCATTTCTATCCAATTTTAATTTCATGCCATTGTCCATTTCAACATGATAATTTCAATAGGCTTTAAACGTCTTAAATAATTTTATAATAAAAGTTGAGCTACTCATTAAAACTAACCTAGATAAGCTATGACAAAAAGTCGAAGTAAGTAGATTTTCTCCAATGTATATAAACATTATGTACATGCTGAAGAGGATATGGAGAAACTAATATTATTGAATATTGATGTCAAGAATGTCTGAATATTTCAACCAAATTAACTTAAAAAAAGAGAAAAACAACTTCACATACCTCTTCTGCCTTATGGCACAAACATTATTGGATGTTGAACTTCTTATATTACCCTCTTATTTTTTAGTTATTCTCCTCTCTTTATAAACAACAAAAACTAATAAAATGTACACTTAGCTCTCTTATGATTCTCACTTCCTTCAAATTCTTGATTTAACAAAATAATTTTGCCAAATTATACCTAAGGAACAAATGACTGATTGCCAACTCTTACAGAATAAAGGTATATTAACAGAGAAAACTGTCAAACTAAGATGAATTAAAAAATATTTTATACCTCAATCATAACAAGAATTAATGTAAATAAGGCATTTTGAAAATTTGTTCATTTCTTATGATGGTGATTAAGTGGTCATCTTGCCTTTGGTTCTGTGTTGAGCTTATAGCTTTCTCTCTTCTTCAGGGATAGCAACAAAAATACAAAGTTAGTGATGGGGCCTAAATTATTTGACACTGCCACTTTGGTTTGATCTAGTTGTGGTCAAAGACTTAAGTTAAGCCAATCAGCTTTTTAGTATGGGGATTTGAAATCTGCATGGGAGAAAAAGTCATCTTGCGGCCTCTCAGGGGCACCAGAGCAGGAGATAAGAGTCTATGCACCGTTTAAG
>NW_003852495.1:1558413-1622279 GCF_000181295.1 Otolemur garnettii
CATTTTTCATCAACTTATTCATTTATTCAACAAGTATTTAATATGAATTTTGGACTTCAATCTGCTCTATTGTGTTTTAGGCACTGGGGGGGTTTGAGGAAAGACAAACAACAAAACTGGTGTTTCTACATTTACTGAATTTACACACCAGTGAGGAAGACTTAGAGCAACATGAAAAGAAACATACAAGTATGTTATAAGCTCATGTAGTGATAAGTTCTTTGGGGGAAAATCAAAATAATATAGAAAGAAAGTTAGTCACATAGGCTATTTTGGATGGTATGATGAGAAAGCCATTGTTAATAGAGGTGGCATTACTTTCTCAGACTCAAATAATATGGGCAGTAAGAACAGGAAGTTCTGAAAAGAGAATATTCTAATGTGGAGAAATAGTATGTTGAAAAACCCTCATGAAGATATATGCTTTGGTGGGTTACAAAAGTAGGAGTAAGAGGGAGGGAATGTGGGAGGACAGGGGAATAGCAGACAAGCAAAAATACCTGAAACAAAATATAAAAAATTACTTTACTTTTGGTGGTTTACTTTCTTGATTTAAAAACACTCAACCCAGTGAATTTATATGAGATAAAATTAAAATTACACACCACATTTTCCCCACGTAATATCTGCTTGTCTTCTCTTGGTTCATAATATTCTTTCTTTTTCTTTTTTCTTTCTTTTCTTTCTTTCTTTCTTTTTTTTTTTTTAGTAAAAACAGAAATATTTTATTGTTTTAAGCATACGAAAATTTTCCATCAAAATGCTTTCAAAGTCATAAAGCTAGTACCCAGTGTATTTAAGATGCACAATCAAAACTGCCTAATGCTAAAGTACATGCTTTTTTTTATCATAATATTCTTATTAATTGTTCAAGTTTAGAGAAACTCCTAGTCTGTCATCATTATGGACTTAAGAATATCTTTGATGAGACCATTCAAAATGGTAGAAAGACAAAAGTAGGCTCGGCGCCTGTGGCTCAAGTGGCTAAGGCGCCAGCCACATATACCTAAGGTGGCAGGTCCGAATCAAGCCCAGGCTCACCAAACAACAATGATGGTTGTAACCAAAAAAAAAAAAAAAAAAAATAGCCAGGTATTGCTGCAGGCGCCTGTGGTCCCAGCTACCTGGGAGGTGGAGTCAGGAGACTCGCTTGAGCCCAGGAGTTGGAGGTTGCTATGAGTTGTGATGCCACAGCACTCTACCCAGGGAGACAGCTTGAGGCTCTGTGCCCCCCCCAAAAAGAAAGAAAGACAAAAGTATTTGTAATTACAGTTAAATTGTTTGAAACAATGCTTAATTTTCTATGTGTTGATAATATAATGATATCCATTATACACAAATGTAATGCATCTTACCTGGTATTAATCAACAATATACTTTGAGTTATGTAATTTGAATCTCATAGTTGAGCTATACCATTCATGTTTTCTTTTTGACTTCTTTTCTTGGCTATTTATTAAAAGTTCAATTATGTTCTAGATCCTTTGAATAATTTTCAACCAAAGTACCATCTATATTATAATTCCTGAAAGTGAGAGTGGTTGAATTCTGACACTCAATTGCCCCAAATTTAAATTTAGTTGTGCTTATATCCTACTCCTAGCTCTTTTTCCTACATTAACCTACCATAATCACAAACAGTGAATATTTGAATATTAAATAGAGGGGGCTTATAGATGTTGCTTTTGAGAAAACACTTTTTCTATTTAGAATAACACATTCTCCATACATAAATAATATGGAAATTTGAATGAATGAATGGATGGATAAATAAAATAAACAGACCAACTACTGAAAATATTTCTAGTATTACAAAGGACAAACAAAAATACACAATTTTAAAAAGTTTGGTTTAGGAAGACAAAATGTCAAAGCAAAAATGAACACACCAAATTGTGCTATTGATATCAAATATTTGGACAGGTTTCCCTTGTAAAGGAGAATTATTATAAATCTTACTGTTTTGCCATCTGGTGACATCTTATGATGTTTATTTATATCATGGCATGTTAAAGTAAAGTGTCAGTTTAATACTTAGGCATAACTATTATATTTGAGGGATGGCATTTATAAGTTTGGGTTATTTATTTTTAAATGGAGGTACCTTTTATTCTCTACATGATAAACCAAGAAATATCAACAACAACAAAATCCAACCTACATAGAAGAATGTACATTTACCTCATTTTGCTTTCCCATCTTGCATAGCTTGATTGGAAAATGAATTATTTAATGCCTGGTTAGAGAAGATTGCAATGTTATCTCTCTGTTTTTTTTTTCTGTAATTGTAGAATATTAAAGCAATATGAAGTAGAATATGTTTATTTATACAAAAATGAAGCGAGGTGATTTTCAGTGATGATTCTGGATGTTCTCTGAGTTTCTCTGGATGCTGCATCACATGTCTCTTCTGTTTTCTAAAAGAAAACATGTCTCTTCTGTTTTCTGTACAGTCTCTTTTGTTTTCTAGAAAAGGTATATTCTCTGAGCTCCCGTTTGACATTTGGTAAGTATGCAGGAGATGTATTTTCTGGCCACTGCAATTCTTTCAAGAATAATTGATTTTGCACCTCTCTTGGTCTTGTATATGCATGTTACAAGAAAGTCATAGGGATATTTAACTAATTAAATATGAAAAGTACTAAAAGATGAAAGCAATAGTACCACATACAGTATTTCTTCAAACTCATTGCCCAGTAATGCCCAAGTATTTATTCATAAGGCCATGATTTTAACAAAAGAAAGTGTTACGTCCACACGGATTCCATGTTTATATTTATGTGTGTGTATATTTACGTGTATAGCAAATGTTAGTTGAAGAACAGTAATGAGCAATAATTTAATCCAATTTTTAGTTGGTTTGATATGAAAGTCTCTTCACAGTTTTTCTCCATTACTTCAATTACATGTTACTTCCCTCATGAAAGGTGAAGCTAAATCTTTGCAAATGCTTTGTCTTTATTTAAGTTTTTTATACTTTAGAGATCAGACACAACTGCAATGGATAGCTTTGTAAAGAAGATATTATCCTTAAAAGGTTAAAATAATACATCAATTCAAAATAGGTATCAGATTTTATAATTCTATGAAAAACTTATGCTAATACATTAAATATATGGATTTTTTGGAGGTTATTCATATGTATGCTTATCTACACGTTTCAACAATTTTCTTTTAATTTTTTTCAGATAAGTGCCATGATTGGCATAAAGAAATTGCTTGATAGCGTTGGAAAAAAATTACTTTTTTTCCTTCCAATATATGTTCAAGGTATTTTTTGAGACAAGATATTTTGGTTAAAATATAAGAAATGTAGTAAAGGAAAGAAAGAAAGAGGAAGCAAGGCGATTACATCTTGTAATACTCAGTTTTGGAAGGAGCTAAGTGATGGTCATGTCATTACGAATCTCAATGGACTGTTTTCAGTTTAAAATAAAGATAGATATTAAAATGGTGGATGAGAAGTGACATCGTAATCTCTTATTTGCCCTTCATGCATCAGCCTGGAACCAATTTGTGATTTTTTTTTGATTATCAACCTCAGCCTCTATATTTTACTTTCAAAGGCAGAACTAATAAACTAATAAAATCGCATACAGATGTTATGTTTTTCTATTCTCTCATAAATATATGTACATATGTATTTTTATAAATCCATCATTAACAATTCATCAGTACTTGAAAAATGTCACACGTTAGCAATTGTGAAAATTAAGTGAAATAATTCACATCTTGTGAAATACAGAGCAGCTGCTTGCTAAGGGAAGTCTGCATTTTCTCTATCTGCCATTCTGTGGTTTGAGAAAAGAATCACCAGTTTTGCAATGAAGTATGAACCATTTTCACAATAGCATTCTTTAACAAAAATTAAATAATTAAAACTGATAAAATATAAAATTGTATGGATTTGAAAGGGTCATAAATTTATAAACTAAGTAATCTTAAAAACGATCATTATCACCATTATTTTACAAAGGGCAAGCCACAACAGAGACAGGATTTCTTGGGGTGTTTGTTTGTTTGTTTTGTTTTGCTTTTTACCACATAATCAGCCAGGAGTGAAACAGGGATTTAAATCCAGTTGTCTGATTTTAGATTTCACAGTTTTAACCACATTCTATAATTTCTTTGAAGTCATATATTAACTTGTTTCATGATAAATTTCTAATAAGAAATAAGATTACTTCAATAAAAACTGTGAACCCTAAGGGGACCAGAAGCTGACAGAACTGTGTTGCATAAGATAAAAAGAGAATGCCATGGATATTCTACAAGGAGAAGAAAGAGAAGAGAGAAGGAATATCGGCAGAGTGTGTCTGAAGTGAGCAAAGCCTCACTATATTTGGATGCTCACAGGACTCCTGAGTCTTTTATCAAAATATATGACAATCTTAATGAAAAGATTCTTGGAGAGATCATTAAACAGTGGGGAACCTGCAGTCTCACATGTGGTTCTCCAGATCCCCAGGTGAGGCCCCTTTGACTCAATTCAAACTTGGAAAATTTGGTTCAGGTAAAAGCTGTTCTCAAGGATCAAAAAGTCCATATCCTAGCAACTAGTCTTCTTTTAATCAGATATTTGTTTGCCTTCTCCCATCATTTCTTAAGGCTAGAAGTTGGGATATGCTTAAGATATACAATGAGTTTTGAGCAAGGGATCAGAAACTCTGGAATCTTCCCTGATTCTGTTACTAGCTATGGGAACTCGAGCAAGTAATTAATACATGATTTACTTTTGTCTCAGATTCCTAATACTTCTCTTCCTAAGAGTTTATAATCTTAAAGCCAGAGACATTCTTTAAACTTCTCTTAAATTGCTTAATATATTGTTATATCTCTTCAATGAGAAATTCTCCATCACATGATTAAGTAAATTGTTTATGGACTAACTCAATTTTTTAAAAAATAAAAAGAATAGTCCTTTCATGCAAATACAGTTATGTTATCAATGTATAAATATTTTGGAAACATTTTTCTGGTTTCTTAACTTTTTTAGATTTGTTATCTACTTGAATTTGTATTATTGTTTAAGAAACCCCATCACTAGCAAACTTTCATGTAATTGAGCATATCCAACTACACAAGGAGAAGAATTAGCTCAAATCTTATTAACTCTAGCGATTGCTCTCATAACCATTTCAATGGAAAAGGCATGTTGCTGCCAAATAATTATCCAATATATTAAGTCTCTATGGTTGCCTAAAAAAGATGAAATAACCCTGGACTATAACATATTCCAAAAATCTGGTGGTTCATGAAGCGAGAAATTATGGACTTGGGTTTTTATAAAATTTGAAAGGTCAAGAGGGTAAGCAGATGGCTAGCTATAGAATTTATTGCACATTAAGCAATTGTTTTGATGTGCCAGGCAAAGTCCTGAGAAGCTTATGAGATTGTAAAATCCAATGACCCTGTATTAGACTGAGGGTTCAGCTCATGATACACAGCAATTTTACAGATCACATCTATCACTGGTTTATTATCTGTCAGAAACTCACACAATTCAATACAATTAATATCATGCACTGTAGTTTTTACTATTGCTCTTTTTTTAACCTCTTTTTCCTCCCATTTTGGTATTTTATGCTTCTTTTACAATATTACTAAGTTCAGGATAATCAAGTGACAGCTCAGCAATGCTGAATGATTTTCCAGTAACTTTTCAGTACTCATAAGTAATAAAATTTTATAAGGGATATAAAGAATTTAGATACTCAATCTCATAAACTGTCTTCGATGTACACGACACAATGTAATACCATTGTCATCAGCTGAGCCTTTTGAATACAGAGAACAGCAGAATTCTTTTTCACAACTATGTAAATTGTTTAAAACAAATGTTCTTCCTAAAAAAAGGAAGTTAACCCTAGGATATTATAGTTGCAGACCCTTTTTTAAATCAAACAAAACCAAACAAAATTGTCAAAGACAAATAAATATCTTCCAGGCGTAAGTATGGTTTCTGCAGACTGTTTTCAGTGTGATACTAATAAAAATTTACCAGTATACTATAGAATATTATTCTGTAGTGCTCCATTGCTGGTGTTTTTAGTAGATGATGTCTAATAACTTAATATATACTCAGAGCCAGAGGTGGAATAGGAATTGCTACAGCCTTAGTTGTTTATAAAAATGTACCCTCTTTCTGAGTTTCAGAAACTATAATACTTGTGATTTTTAATAACAGCATATAACAACCATAATTCTGTAAGTACACCCTTAAAAATTCAGACAACTCAGAATTTTTGCTAAAATAGCAACCTGAATAAAACCGGTTTGTAGGAGACAGAGCGCCAGCTTTGAGGGAGTGACCACAGGTTGATGAGGGAGACGCTGGGAACAATCTCCTAGCGGCAGGGAGAAGTTTTGCTGCCTGGAGACAAGCCCTCAAGCAGCTGCAGGTGTTAATGAGTTAAGACTGGCGGCTCATTAGCAAGCGTTTACGTTGGACATTCGACATTCGTGGTGCAGCAGGGTGGGAGTGGAATCTGTGGGGAAAGAGCAGTAGGGAGCATTAAGCACGGAGCTCCAGTGCGTGGCCCCCCACACCTGTTGTATGATGCTTCGATAAAAGGCCACGGCAGAGGTTTCTCGGGGCTACTCTGCTCTTGTGGTTGCAAGCTTGCAAGCTTATACTTCTATCCGTGTCACGCCTGTTTCCTTCCTGCAACGGAGGTGACAGGGCATTAGAGTCACAACAATGGTTCGTTATGCTTCTGTAATTGAAATTTATAAATTTGTAATGCTTATAATTTTCTTTAATGGTATATGCAACTTTCTGGCACACCTAATTAGGCAATCTTTAATAGAATATAGACAACATTTCAAGAAAAATTTCAAATGATAATATTCTGGTTCCACATGTCTTAGAGAAAATAATTCAAATGTCAAAACATCACACCTAAAAGGACTTTTTCCTAGCTACACTTTCATTCAATGTCCTCATCATAGGGTTTCTTTAGTGTAGAGGACTGGGTTAATCGAGGTTTTTGTTCCTCAGTTCCCCAGAATGTTCATTCAAGATAGCTGATATTTGATCAAATTAACATAATTAGCACTATATTAAATTAAGACAATTTTAGGAATTGTTTCAGGCTGCAAGGGAAACTACTCTTTTTCAACACAACAAGCTGTTTTGTTTAGAAAGATTTACTGGTTAAGGTAGCATGTCATTCTTTTAAAAGTTTATTTACTTAGTTGTAAAATTGACATGTTGTAATTGTACATATTTGTGAGACATAATTGGTTATCAAAACATCAATAATTATATTGTACGATGATTCAGAGTGGTTAGTATATCCATCACCATGTGAATTTATCATTTCTTTGTGTTGAGAACTTCTACACCCTCTCTTCTGGACAATTTGTATTGTACAATATATTAATCATAGTCATCATAAGGTGCGATAAGACACCGGAATTTATTCATCCTGCCTAATTGTAATTTCGTACCAGCGGCCCAGACACCCTATCCTCCTTTCCCACCAGTCCTACTGTTCTACTCTGCTTTAATAATATCAACTGTTTTTCTTAAGGTTCTACGTGTGAATGAGATCATGCTATATTTGTCTTTTTGTGTTTAGATTATTCTGCAAATGACAGGATTTCATTCTCTTTTATGGCCAAAGAGTATTACACTGTGACTGCACACCACACATTTCGAGAAAAATGTAAGCATGTTCTTAATTATTTATTAAGGCATAAACCCCTAATATGTAATTCTTTCTTAGTAAAAACCAATCTGTTGAGTGTGTAAAAAGGTTAGTGTGATAGAATGCAAAAAGTAAGGAAAGCTGTGCTGTTGCTTATTGAAAATGAATCTGCAGAAGACACTTTACTCTTCAAAAGTAAGTGAAATCTTCTCTCTGAATAAAAGAAATGGGACTGCAGATTGTCTCTAAAGTGGTGCCAGTGGGGTGGCTCCGGGGGGAAGTACTTTCGCTTGGAGACAAGCCTGAATTTCAAATCTAATTCAGTTTCTTCATCTGTTGTATTTCTAATGTAGTATTTTCTACAAAGCAGTTATGATATAAATCTATCAATTATCTAGTTTAACACATGAGATGGAAGATGCTCTTAAAAAATATCCATTCCTTCAACTTTTCTCACTTTCCTGTGGCTCTTTCTTTTTGTTCTGAATTACAGTGATTATCTCTAGATATTTTTACCTTCGGGCCTTAAAAACCTTTTGTAATTAGAAAATTACTGTAGTAAAAATTCAATTAAGAAGCATATATGTTTTGGGCAGTGCCTGTGGCTCAAGGAGTAGGGCGCCGGTCCCTATGCTGGAGGTGGTGGGTTCTAACTCAGCCCCAGCCAAAAACTGCAAAAAAAAAAAAAAAAAAGCAGCATATATGCTTTTAAGTCATTTCTATGTAGAGAAAGATACTGAGATACACTGTTATAAATCTTGAAAAGTAGACACAGGACCATGAAGTAAGCTGTAGAAAATAGTGTCTGCAGATAGGTGTAGCCTTAAGTACAAGAAATCATGTTCTCACATCAATGTTCTGAGAGTCAGTGGAAATTTTATACTTTCTGATAATCCGTGTGATTAATATCCTGCACTGTAGTAGCAGGAAAAGCATGTTTTCTGTAAAGTATCAGTTGTATTATCTTTACAAATTGGGCAATCAGTTTACAAAGTCATGTGAGGTGGCTAAAATTCAAACTGATTTATGTTTTAACCATCAGTGAGAACGTAAGAGTTGTCATAATAGATAAACACAGAGGAAATAAGAGTTTATAAAGTTCCAATTCTTTATCATTGTACAAAAAAATATGCTTATGTATTTTAGGAAATCAAGTCAAATATCTTTAAAGTGAGAAGAAAAAAGGAAAACGTACATATATGTGTATACCTTTGCCAAAGAAATGCAAATTCCACTTTATTGATCAAAGTGGCAGGTATAAGTAGAAAGAACCAGGTGAGTTTCTTTCTGACTCTCAGGAATTGAGCTGCGCGGATCTTTCCTCTGTATTATAGAATCATTGACAGTGAACACCATCGTCACATACACAGTTAGGTAAGCAGCCCAGTCGGCATTCCATGTCTGGGTTTACTCCAAGCATGGCTAAGAAAGATGCTCCCCAAATTATTTGGGAAGGTTTGTGATTCTCTTAACCAAGAGTGAGAAAAATTGCATCTGGAAGTCCAAAATATCCATCCTCAGTAATCTCATGTAGTAAGGCTGGTAACCTTTCTTTGTGAGTATATATATTTCAAGTCAGAAAAATTCAGAATTCAGTGTAGAGTCAGGTTGGAAAAATCCTTATTATTAATATTTTGTATAAGAAACATTTAGTGGTATTTAAAACTTCGGTTTAAAGAGTGTAATTAAGTGATTTGTACTTTTGATGTCAAATTGAAATCTTACAAATTTTACATGGTATTAGAGCATTTCAGAGAATTTTAATCCCCCCTTATCTTGTATATATTTAATTTATTAAACTTTTAGAAATAATGTTATTCAGAGAATTTTGTTTGCCAAGTCAGATAGCTAAAGTACTTACAAAGGAAATCAAATATATTAAATTTTAAAATGAAGTGAAAATATTTGAAGATGTTTAATTAAGTTTGTAAATGGGATTAGACGTTAATCAAAGTCAGAAAAAAGTGATTGTTAATACTTGCTATATGTGTAAACAGAATAATAAATGCTGTCTGCTGAACTTAAAGGCTTAAAACATTTTTATCATAACTTTCATGATTTCAATCTTAAGATCAGATAAAAGTGAACCTTTCATAATCCTTTAAATATATATCAACTACGTTGAAATCCAAAATTCTTGTAGAAATGCAAAGTTTTCTCCCATCACTTCACATCCTGGCATTTTGAGAATATCATTTGATTTCACTCAGCCTCAGAACCAAATCTGTAAAATAGGAATAAAAGTAACTACTATTTATTACAATTGTTCTGAAAATTCCAAGACACACCACATATGGTGTGCTTACATGATGCTTGGCATATAAGCACAGTAATAACTATTGTTATTATTAAACCAGTTAGTGAGCCTTTGAAAGATAATTATTTTCCTTTTAGTACTTAAGACTGGTCTTTAAAGATATGAATCTACTAATCTCCATGTTAGTATATGGAACTGCATTCGGTGAAATTTCTGCCTCTGAATACCAGCTTTGTAATTGGCCTATGGAAATGTTTGGAACATTTTATAAATCAAACAATCAAAGGATCTCAAAGAAACTCAACAATATTTAATATATATTTCTGTCTATAAAATTTTTAATTATTGTAATACATGTTTAAAAAATATATACTGAAGTTTGCCAAAGGGTTTCTTCTTATTTTGGAGGGGATATTTCTCAGAAGGTAATAGGTTGTCTTTGTTTTAATCAAAACCTGACAATCAAAAACTCTTCACTAATTATAAACAATAAAGCAACAATAAAATTTGTGCTATACATAAGATAACTAGCATGCTATCCTCTGCATTTGTAGTGTAAGGCTATCCTTCTTACATTTAACAAATGTCTTGGACAAAGAATTATAAAATAGTTAACTATTTCATATATAGAAAATGATAATCAATAATATTAGATACATGAATAGTTAAGCCTAGAGATTTTCTACTAAATGCCAAATGCTAACAAATTGACAGTACACATAATGGAGAATTAAAAATCATTTAAAATTGGAAATAAATTTACAATTTTATAAGCTTTTCCTGGGACTATATAAAAAAAGAAGCACTGATCCTAATGTAACTTCTTTTAGGATAAACTACTGAAAGGAAAATTTTAATTAATTAAACTGCTATGTTTCTAAATATACAAATATCTGGCATATCTTAATATGGTGAGGATTATATCTCCCATCTATATATTTGAAATTAAGTAACAAGGTGGAAATTTCAGGCTAAGAAGGAAAATATCAAATCCATTCTGATTTTGATTCATGATTGTGAAATGTCTTCTTTGTGAATAAAATCCCATGGTTGCTATCAAATCACTTTAAGGATATGTCCATAACATCATTCTTTTCCTTAGCATGTATTTCTTGAGCAACTACTAACATCAAACAGGTTTTGTTAATCCAGCAAAGTAAAAAATTGAACTGCTCCTCTTTACAGAATTTATCAAGAGTAATTATATTTCTCTCACTTTGCTACTCTCTATTCAAAGTAAAACAGTTATTTTTTTAATGTTAATTATAGCAAAAATATTAATTAAACCCCTGGCAGCATTAGCCCAAATCTAAAGGACAAGTGTTCGTTGCTACCTGATCAAAAGAGATGAGAAGCTTTTCTTCTTGTTTGAGTTTGTTCAATTTGTTTTACTTCTTCTAAGTGAAACTTTAGTTGTTGACAAATACTGTAATAAGATAGTTTTAATTATAAAAAGTTTTTATATTTTAGCTTTTAATTATGAAAGTTAATTATTCTGTCGGGGGGAGGAAAGAGAACATCTTCAGATCTTACTAGGTTATCAATATCCCCTGCTTAGTGTAGATTTTGCTTTTCCATTTTTGAGGAACGAGAGCCCCAGGTTAAAACTAAACTGAAGCACTGATATCATTATCTTTCTTATCTTTCCTGACAAAATTCAGGTATTGACAGATTTCAGTAAATTGATAAAGGGAAAGAATAAAGTATATATAATGTCTTTCTTTTATTGTAACATTCCAATGCAGTCACGTAGTTGAGAAGGAAAGTTCTTTGCCAAAGAATTTTGGTCTGTAACCAGAGAAGGGACAATAGAGTCATTCTTTTAAGCATTAGGAAATAGGAAATCTATGCAATGATCACCAATAGATGCTAAAACGATACATAAAAATTAATAAGTCTTATACTGACATCTAATGAATGTACTGATTGATTTTATAATTACTAAAAATGAAATGAACCATGAACTGTGCTTTACGTTTAATGGGATAGGGCATGCACAGCACCAGTGAAGTCACACCCTTGACTGATTAGTTGCTAACAACAGGCACACTGAGAACAGAGTAAGAAACTATTGAAGAAAAGGTGGATGGTAATAAACAGTCAACTCTGCCGTACAGAAAGCTTTCCTCTGTTGAATGAAAGAATTGGGCTGATGAGAACCAAAGGTTTTAACCATTCCTTCTTATTGGTCTTAATGTCATAAGGGAAAATTGGCATTAATTTCATATCACCAACTTGGGTATATATGTCAATGGTTACAAAATGTTGAATGAGCTTATCTACGTCACTAGCCTGGTTGTGGGTGTATGTGCGTGCCTGTGTAGTTTTAACTCTATCAAATTAATAGCTACTTGTTTCCCTAACGTGAGAGCTTAGAGTTAGTCTTAGAGTAGATACTCAGTCAACACTTTCTAAATATGATTGAGGATAAGAAAATCATGTAAATGAATATAATCAATGAGAAAGATACAGTGATATATACATTTATAAGCACATTATTTACATATATATCTTCCAAGAGGAAAACATAGATTGCTTAAAGGTAAACATATATTTCAGATTTAGGTTAATTCTAAAAAAAATGCTTGGGAATATGTATATGGAGGAAGATTAGGTAAAGACATGCTACTTGGTTTGGTCTTCCTTCTCATATCTTCTGCAAGTATAGTATTATTTTACATCATATTTATATTAATAAAAGTAAATCCACAAGCATTTATTTTATTACATGTCATTTTTAAATATTTCAGATACTGTTCTATAAGACATAGATATGAATTATAGTTCTGAGAACATGTTCTTTTTAAATCTGTAAAAAAATAACGACCTTTTATTTTCTCTCTATATTACCTTTCACGGTGTGTTTACCATTAAGCTTTTCGCCAAGTAATGATTTGTATTTATTCCTCAAGCATTCATGAACAGAGTTATAAGGGCTAATTCTCCTGAAAGTCAGAGCTAAGCAGTGAGTCACTGGGGATTGCAAGAGCTTTTATTTGATTTACCTCAAAATGTTAAATGGGTTTCAAAGAAAGCATCGATAAGCTAAAGGGTAATATGAAAAGGGAGCCCTTAATATGGATACTTAAAAAAAGACAAAGTAAATATAATGAAAAACAAAAAGAGTCAGATAGAAATTGTTTCATCTAGGTGTTCCTTAAGTAACCACAAAATTTGTCATTTACACTGAGATATTATATGACCTGTGTCTGTGTCAGGCAAAATAAGATATATAATCACCCTAGAGTAGGAGTATTCAATGTGTATCAATATAGAGATACACAGCTTCCTTGTCAAAGCTATTCCTAAGAGGAAAGAAGGAACCATGGTCAGCTAGTCTCCACACTCAAATCTTGGTTAAAGTTGAACTAAGTTTTTACATAACAATTTGCAAATAATTTGGTAATTTATATTAACATACATTTTTAGAGAAATGATCATTTTCTTAATTTTTTTTTTAAGTCAGAAAGAAAGAAGCCTGAGAATTAAAATGAGCAAGTGTGTATATAATTTCTTTCAGGATAATAAATAGTCTAAAAATGTTTTACTTATAGAAAGGAAATGAAAAAAATTTATGAAAATATCTATATCGGGCCAGGCTCAGTGGCTCTTTCCTGTCATCCTAGCACTCTGGGGGGCTGAAACAGGTAGATTGCTTGAGGTCAGGAGTTCCAGACCAGCCTGAGCAAGAGTAAGACTCCATCTCAAAAGAAAAGAAAAAAAAAAAAAAACAGCAGGGTGTTGTGGGAGGCACCTGTAGTCTTAGAGCTGAGATAACAGGATAACATGAGCCCAAGAGTTAGAAGTTGCTATGAGCTATGATGCCACAGCACTCTACCCAGGACAACACAGTGAGACTCTGTCTCAATTTATATATATATATAAAATCTATACCATAAAGGAAATATTTATTATATCATAATGAAATCTATATATAATCTATATCATAAAAAAATTATTGTAGTTTTTATCCTGAAATAGTTTTAAAAAATACAGAAATAAATCTTTATTGTAAATTCAGTATGTGTCTTAAAATAATAATGTGTTATATAATTTTGTCTTTGAAATTCTGCTAGATAGACATTTTTATTGATAAATGTATGGCTCTAAAGGTGAAATACATTCCAAGTAGTTTACTATTTATTACATATTGTTTTATCATCTTATTTTTTTAAATAAGCAAACAGGGTACTATCAAATGGTTCATTATCATCAAAATAAGTTAAGATTTGACATAAAGCTTATGTTACACTCAAACAAAAAAATGATTATAATTTAATGCAGGGTTTATTTTCAAAGATGTGCTCAAGCACCAAAAAGACTAGGAAACTTATAGTCTCTATACCCAAGGGAACAGGGAGAACAAGTGATTACAGACACTCAGAGGAAGTAGTTTTGCCAGAAGGAAGTGACCTTTCAGAAGGTGCTATAGATTTTGGTAGAAAGATGCAGTCAACTCTCATTATGTCTCTGAAAAGCAGAGTGGAATAAATGGCTACAAGGTATGCACATCAGCCAGCCGCAATTAGAAGCCAGGCATCAGGGTAACCCAGTTGATAAAAAACAGACTCATGGCTCAAAGAGCAGAGTAGAGGAGGGTGGCAGGTAGATCTGCAGAAGCAATGGAGAATATCCAGAACGCTCTACATTTTTTGCTTCTCAGCATCCAGTACTGTATTTTCTGTATACAAATTTGGTACCAAACAGAAGAGACACAAATAGTCCTCACATCTACCTTGTCATAGGGTGATGTCAACTCAATCATCATCCCACTTGAAACCCAAAATATTATCCACCTTTATTGCACTTTGTATGTAAAAGAAAGCATGTGGGTGGAGAAAGAATAATTAACAAAATGTAGTTAGTACAATCTTTCTTTTTTTAATCTGGTTACAAGGATAATTATCATAGTTTCTTCTTTCAGCACTGACTTGTATTTTCTTCTAGAAACTTAACTAGATAAATTTTTGACCTGACAGAGTGACTCAAATGTTCATTTTTATCTATTCTATTTGAATCCCTGATGATTCTGATTTTACTAGATTGCGATAGCTTTCTATCAACCAGGACAAGGGAGTACTAAGTGGTGCCCTACTGAATTACTCAGCATTCTTGACACAAAATTCCTTGTTGCTATTATATAGCAATAGTTGGAATTGACCACCTCAGCCAGTAAAGTAATCTATTGTTCTTCTGGGTTCAGTGGCATAAGGAGTATACAATGAAATGGAAGGGGTATCACATTTTCTACTTTAATTAGACCATACTTCTTTTACTAAGTTAAATATTTCTCCTTTGGGCACTAGAACCATCAAAATTAGTAAGTAGTAACAGGGAACAAAAATCTTTTAAATACAGTGTTTGGTATAACTGTATCATTTTGTCTATAAAACTATGGGACTTTGACTATGGAGAAAATGGCACTCATATGCTAGCCATTTTTTTGAGGCTTATATTCCATCCTCTATAAAAACAATACAATTACAAATGACTTTCTTTTATACCTTGGCACCAGGTCTTATCAGGCTGGTCTTATCATGCCACTTTTATGCGCTTTGTATAGCTAGTGAATTCTCTAGGCACATATTCATTAATATGAAAAGAAGTGTTACAATCTGATTATAATTAATTAGAACAAGTAACGTATGGATCACACATTAATGAGTGAATTTTTTTCTAAGTCAACCAGTAGGGCTGGTATAAGAATTGTGGAAGAGAAAAATTTATAACTTCTAAATGTGTCTCCTTTTTTTTGAAGGATAAATTGCTTTAGCTCTCACTTTAGAGATCTGATATAACCTACCTGCCACAAATATCTTATAGATACCATCCAGGGGGATGTTAATAATGTTAATAATTTTAACATTAAAATGTTAAAATGTTAATAATTTTATCTCTACATTTGCCTTTTGTGGGTGAAGTCTATGCCTCTTCTCTGGTCTTAGATTTGATATCTTCTGCTGGTAGCCTAAACATTTATTAGGACATCAGGTGTAGTGAGAGAAAGTAATTTTTTTCTCATTCACTATAGGATATCCTATGACAGAAATCACAAGAACCATCACAGCCCTGAGAAGAAATTAAAACTTGTACATGTACCTCTGACATTACATGTCTATGTAAATGCAAACCTTATGTTTTTGCTTGCTTTGATTAGAAGTATATGCTAGAACAATGATGCATGCCAGGGGCTAGGTGTTTCATCATTCTGTCTAATAACATCATATGGGGGCTGCAGTAGCAAGGAAGTATATTGTACTTGAAAAAATTTGCACCAATCTTTAGGCATTCAGGCTTTAACACTGGCTAAGCAATGACTTTAAGTAAGTACACTTTAGAAACCATAAACCCTCCATCTTTTGCATATTTTATGCTCTGATTCCTAAAGTTCTCTAAAGAATGTAGTTATGTCTTTGGTGGAGGGCAGATAAATAGCCCTAAGGGTTTTCACCTAACCCTTCCTACAAAAATTGTCCCCTCTTCACAGATCAAGGAACAAATGTGAGAATTCTCAGTTATTAGTAACATTTAGTTTTACTATAAATTTGGAGGCTGTCAAAATACCCAGAAAATGATAACAAAGTCCGACAGCAATTTCCATTTGATAGAATCAGAACACAATCTTTATATTATCAGCTTTAGTTCTCCAGATCTCAAATATAAAAAACAGAAAGTAACTTTATTTTTTTATATCAAGTATCTAATATATTATGAAATATTTAGTCATTTCAAACACATCAGTGCACAGATAACATGCTAAATGAACAAAGATCACTTGAAAACTCTTGGAGAAGAGGGATAATTCAATGGAATTATTAGCTGCACAGTCAGACAGGGCCATAAATTGAGAAGGGCCCTATAACAAATGCTCTCCTGTCACCATCTTGAAATGTTAATTTTATCCCTACACTTGCATTTTGTGGGTGAAGTCTGATGGGACAACAGAGTACACATGTGAGCATAGGAGATATGCAAAGTGTCTAAGTCCATCCACTGTTCTACCTTCTCATAGTTTTTCCTGCAATGTTTCAATAAGCATAGAACTCTGGTGAACACATTATTCATAGGAATTAATGAGACTTAATGTCAATACAAGGTAAGTGTGTAAATGTGCCATGGCTTATTGTCAGCCAGCCAAAATTCTTCTTTGAAACAGAACTTGCATCAAATGTTGAAGGAAGTCAGTGACCAAGGAACCTCATTCTTTCTCATTTGTGTTATTCCTCCTTGAAAATGTGACATTGAAAGATAAGGCAACCACCCTTGCCTTTCAGTTGTTGTACACTCATCAGCAAGCCAAAAGTAGAAAATGTTGGGAGATGGCACATATATCAAGAAGTGAAATTAGAACTTGTAAGTTAAATGTGACATGTGGTCATAACAAAATACAAATTTAGGTGCAAGATTCAAAATATGAACTCTTTTGTAATTCTGTGAGTAAAATGTCTTATATTTGCGTTTACAAGTGGCATTGCAAAATATAAAGACAAACATTAAAATTCACAAGCTAAGAGTTTATTTTTATGCTATTATTTTATTACCTAGAATTGCATTAATTAAATAACACAAATCCCATTGCAAGTTGAGAGACTTTAAAAATTGAAAATGGTTTATATTTTAACACCTTTACAGGCACTTTTTCCTGCCTTTTGAACTCCATATTTTCATTTTCCTCTTGGCCCCTCAAATAAGAATTTCATTTTTCCTATTGAAATCAGGTAACCCAATTCTATGGATACCTCCCCAATTACCTTCTCCAACCTTTTGAAGAGCTTTGCAAAGATTCTGATGTTCTCTTTCTCTTACATTCCTTCAGCATCATGTTAAGAAAATTCAGATATCAAAACCTCATTGACTTATCCCATTGTGTCATCTATGGTGAAGGCTTCAATGAACACCACTCAATTACAATTAAGCTAACATGCTCAAACCTGAATCCTGGCATTTGTGATAAATTTAGTCTAACCAAAGTTTATTTTTCATTATCTCTTGGTCTACACCATTTGAAATCCACACACTTTTATGCTTCCTAGATTCCTGTTGATACAAATCAGCAACCATTTCTTGTCTCAGCTAACTTGTCCCCATACAGATTTGTACTGAAAAGATTGTGTCATGATCTCCTTTTCTTCCTATTGATTCCAGCTCTGGAAGGATGGTGGTGGAGAGAGGGTCCTAAGATTAATGACATTTCTTTGTTGAGCAAAGGGTCTTCATTGAAAGGCTTTTATGAAGAGGAAGAATGACCCCTTTGCTGGGAAGGAAGACTGATATTGCTGGTGAAGACAACTGCAGAAGGATTTGCAGGTCTAAATATCTATTTTTACTTCTGTCTGCTGTATGTCCCCACTCTACATCTCAGTTTAACTCCTTCCACACATCTTCGCCAACCCAGAATAGGAAGTCTAGCCATAATATAAAGTTATTGTTCATTTATTTTATTTCAGATTAATATGGGGGTACATATAATTAGGTTACATTGTTTACTTATGTAAGCTAAAGTCTGGACCCAGGAAGTGTGTAACATACCCATATAATGTACTCCATGGGTGGAAATTTACCCATCACTTCCCCCCTTACTTGAATTTAATTGAATTTTTCTCTCATGTGAACATGTAGTTGTTAGTCTACTGATTCTATTTAAGTATTGACTACACGTGGTGCTTGTTTTCCATTTAATTTTTTCAGGGTAACAGAAAGAGGAAAAACAAACAGAAAGTTTAGAGAACTTCCAAAAAGAGTTGGAAGTACATCCTTTTCTTGAAGGAGCAGAGGTAAGAAAAACAGAGACGCAAAGGCCTGCAGGGGTATCATACACTCCATTTGAAATTGGCTGTAAATCTTTCATTGGTCTCTCTGTGACTTCAGGCAGTATTGTCTTTTTCTACTGGTCATTGATGGCCTTTGTCTATTGGTCATTAAGTCATACCTAGGTTACTTCATACCCACTGTTTTTATGGGCCTTCTAGACTTCCTGGTTCAGCAGGCCAAGTTTTCTTCTCACCCCTCTTGAAGCCTCTTGCTTGGTGTCCCTTCTCATTCTCCCTGAGGAAATATGGTCTGAAATCTTGAAGGGGAACTGGACCACAGTCATTCTTAACTACTTCCTGCTGTCAAAATTGGACATTGCCTACCTATCAGGGACTCTTCTAAGGTTTCCTACTATAAAAGGGTTTCAAGGGATTGGAAGTTTCTGACCACTTGGCCAAAGGTTCCATCAGTATATGCTGGAATCCCTCCATCATTACCACTGTAGCATGGAATTGTTCAACACTGGAAGACCCCAACTTAATAATAAAGTTAGACATGAAGGACTCGAACATTAAGAAAAGGATGATCATAACTGTAGGCTTTAACAGGGGAAGTTGTGGAAGAAGAACATGAGTAAGGAACAATAAAAAGCCTTCCAAACCATAAAACAAGCTCTTTTAAAGGCACCTGACTTTAAAAATATCTAATTTTCAAAAAACTTTCTCTCTACATCTTCATTGTTTTTCCATTTTTTATGATATTTCACTTAGGAGAATGTTCTCCAAATCAATTCAGGTTGTTACAAAAGTTATGAAATTGCCATTGATTTTTATGGCTGAATAGTATTCCAGGGTATACATAGCAGCTTATTAACCTAGTCATGTGTCAAAGGGCATGTAAGTTGTTACACATCTTTGCAATTGTAAACTGTGCTTCAATAAACATGAAAGTGTAGTTCTTATGTTAAAACGACTTATTTTTCTTTTGGATAGATACCTAGTAATGGGATTGTGGAATCAAACGAGTGTCTATGTGTAGTTCTTTGAGGATTCTCCACACTTATTTCCACAGAAGTTGTACTAGTTACAGTCCCACCAACAGTGCCTGAGTGTTCCCTTCTCTCCACACCCACACCAGCATCTGTTGCTTTGGGATCCTTTAATATAGGCCATCCTCACAGGGTTTGGTAATATCTCAAAGTTGTTTTTATTTGCATTTCTCTGATGTTTAGGGACAATGAGCATTTTCTCATGTGTTTGTGGTCATTTATATGTCATGATGAGAAAATTTTCTGTTCCTGCCTCACACCAGTTCTTAATGGGGTTGATTGATCTTTTTTTGATTTGCTTGAGTTCTTGACAGATTCTGATGATGAGACCTTTGTGTGCTTTGTAGAGTGCAATAAGTTTCTCTCTTTCAGAGGGTTGTCTCTTTGCTTTGTTGATTAAATTCTTAGCCTTGCAGAAGCTTTCAAACTTTATCAGGTCCTGTTTATTTATTTTTGTTGTTGCTGCCATTGCTAGTGGGATCTTCTTCATAAATTCCTTTACTAGGTCAATAAGATTAAGAGTTTTCCAGTACTTTTTTCTAGCATTTTTATACTTTCATGTCTTAGATTTAAATATTTTATCCATCTTGCATTAAATTGTTTAAGTGGTGAAAGGTGCAGGTCCAGTTTTCATCTTTTACATGTGGCTAACCAGTTCTCCCACAGCATTTATTGAATAGGGATTATTTTCCCCACTGTATGCTTTTATTTGCTTTCTCAAAAACCAGATGGCAATATGAGGCTTATTTCATTTCCAGATTTTCTGTTTTGTGCCATAGATTTATGTTTCTATTTTTATGCCACTGCCAGGCTATTTTAATCACCATAGACTTATAGTATAGACTAAAGCCTTTTAAAACGATGCCTCCGGATTTGTTATTCTTTCATAGAATTTTGTTGGTTATTTGAGGATTTTGCTGGTTCCCTGTGAAATATAGAACTATTTTGGCAAGATCTATAAAGTATAGTGGATATTGCATTAAATGTGTAGATTGCTTTTGGTAGTATAGACATTTTAACAATGTTGATTCTTCCAAGACATGAGCATGGCATGTTTTTTCATCTGTTAACACCCTCTGTAATATCTCTTCCATCTTTCAAGTCCACTCTGTAGAGCTCCCTCACATTCTTTCCTGAATATATATCCTGAGGTATCATTTTCTTTGATGTTGGAGTTATTATTTAGTGTGCTTCTATTCACCCTTTAGAATCAGGCTCTTAAGCCTGATTCTGAATTATGTCTCATTCAATGACAGAAAAGAAACACCATCAAAAATGGCATGGAGTCTTCCTGATTTTATTCTCCTGTACTGAGTACACTTAGACGTTTTATTCTCAAGCAACCTCAATACAAGCCTCACAAGCCACAATCTTTGTAGTCACCAACTATGATGCCATCTCATGCTGTAGATTGCCAGTGCTTATCACCCTTTAAAAGTGAGCTAAATATTAACTCCCCAAAATAATACCTGAATTTCCAGAATTCTATTTTGAAAGTCTGACCACTCCTAACATGAATAAAAGTTTCAGAATGAAAAGATAGCAGAATCTGTATTATATACACACTCTATAAATTAAAAGCTGGTGAAGATGGCAGATAGACTAAGGTATTATTTTAAGAGGCAATGAAAAAGTATGTAAATAAGAACAGATAGTATAGAAAACAATTATCAAAAAAATAGAATGAAATACAGTTTTTTTATAATTGCAGGTTAAGTAATGCTTAACCTTATCCAAAATGCTTAAGAGATTTGCATTTTGAATTTTGTTTTTTGATTTTGGGATATGTATATGCTATACTCACCAGTTAAACATCTCTAATCCAAATATTAGACATCTGAAATTCTCCAATAAGCATTTCCTTTGAGTATCATCTTGGTGCGCAAAACGTTTTATATTTTGAAGCCAGTTTATATCACTAAAATTTTTATTCTGTTTAGAATTCTGAATGACAAAAGCAATCTGAAGTATAATACTTATATCTGAAATAGTAATAATTACTGTTACTTTCTTTCTTTCTTTCTTTCTTTTTTTTTTTTTTTTGAGACAGAGCCTCAAGCTGTCCCCCTAGGTAGAGTGCCATGGCTTCACTGCTCACAGCAACCTCCAACTCCTGGGCTCAAGTGAGTCTCCTGCCTCAGCCTCCCAAGTAGCTGGGACTACAGGTGCCCAACACAATGCCCGGCTATTCTTTGGTTGCAGCCATTATTGTTGTTTGGCAGGTCCAGGCTGGATTCGAACCTGCCACCTTAAGTGTATGTGGCTGGTGCCTTAGCCGCTTAAGCCACAGGCGCCGAGCCAACTGTTACTTTCTAATGCAACTTCAAATAGAAGTTTATATAAAATGGCTAAAAACATGTTTGGGAATAAGGAGTTAAGTGGTTAGAAGAAATTTAATAAAAGATAAGACTAATAAGTAATTTCACAAAGAAAATTACATATACATTATTTTGGAAAGGTACTCCTAAACTATTTAAGGGATGTTGCTGACATATTAAAAATCATACGAATTTTACTGTACAGCTCCTTGATCAAATAAGAATCAAAAATTGTAGAGACAAGTTATTTTTAAATATATTAGAATATGTATTTATAAAGTAACATAGATATTCCAAGGAAAAACATAACAATAACAACAACTAGTTAATAGCTTTTAAATATTAAGTAATTAGTTTCTAATTTTTATCAGAGACATTTGATGGTAGATATACTTATCAGGAAATGGAACTGTTCTATGATGAATATGTGAGCAAAAGGCAGAGACTTATAATCTTTGGTAAATGTGAGACAAAGAAACAAAACATTAATTTCCTTTGTAAAGGGCCTTATATATAAGGTCTAATGTATATGCAGTTAAACAATTAAATAGATGAATTCATAGAAAAAGTGCTGCATAACCTCTTGCTGAATATCACTGCAGTCACCTTAGAAGTGCTGCTCCCCTTGGGAAGATAAGCACCGATGCCTGCCCCAGTCCACCCTTTCAAGCGTTTTTTCTAGGATAAGTTCTCAAACTTAATTCGCAGACCTCATACAACAACAGCTCTGATGGCCATTCCAGAAAAAGAGTTCCAAAATTATTTTGAGGCTGGACAAGGCAATGGCATCACTGCATAGCTTCCCAAGGGGAGTCCTTTGAAGGTACCCATTCAGCAATGATGTATGTAGCACTTTTTCTAGGATGAGTATACACACTTGTCTGACCTTCTAATTGCCATTTAAAGTGATGCAGGAAAAATTAAAATATACATCTTTCTAAATGAGAAATTACTAATATGTAATACTTAGGTTTCATTGAATGAAATGTCCGTATCGATTCTTATATCCACCTCATGTTAAGATTGCTGAGGTTGTTTCACTTTGTTTTCTCTGCACATTACAGAGTTGTTTTTTCACTGAGGTATCGTAGAAATTTTCCACCATGTATTAAAAGGGGAATATAATTAGTAGATTGATAGGTTGAACATTCCCATTTATCCATGCATTAAATGGATTGTGTTGTAGATGTTTTTAACCTTGGTTTTAGCACTGACATTTTGCAGCTCATATTGATTGTATCTTCTATAAAATATACCCTTCACACTTGCTTTCCAATCCCATGTGAACCCATAATTTGCTACTTGATTGTTAAATTTCCTGGGATCTAGAAGCTTCTTGGAACAAAAACATGATCTACTCCCTCTCTATCCTGTCTCTTTCCTCTGACTTAATACACACAAGTGTTTGCATAGTCATTATACCAAAACTTTTGCTTAAATCATCTCATTAATTCATTTTAACATCCTTATAAAATAGAAGTATTTAACATGTTTATTTTATAGTGAAGAAACATGAGACCTAGAAGAAGTACTTTACTCAAAGTAACAGAAAATGGAAGAGCTGTCTGACAGCAAAATTTAATAGAAAACAGGTAGAGTTAGTACATTTTCTCATTTTAAACTATTTCTGCTTCTTTTGTGAGGAAAATTTATGATTAAACAACTTTTTTATACATCTTTGGGTTCATCTGTTCATAATGCCATTCCATGACTTATTTATACAGATGTGAGAAGGAATGGGGTATCAGCTCTCTGTCAGGAAGGATCCATTGGGATTTTTCAGTGAGAGCCTCTTGACATTCCAACAGTGCAAAGATAACCAATTTCCTTTCCTATCATAGTGTATTTACTGTTAGCCTTGCTTAAGATTGAACTCTAGGGGATTGGCAGTGATATAAAAACATCTTATGTCCTTATGATTCACCTTTCAAATTAGGTAGAAAAAAGATGGTGAGGGAGTTAATGCAAATCACATTGTCCAATTTTAGAAAAATGTCATAAGGAACTAATACACAAAAACTGTCTTTCTGAAGCAATCTGGGCAGTTCTAGATTTTGTTTTAAATATGCTCAATCAACCATTAGCATACTATGGCCAATAAATAGCACGGAGATTAACACAATCCCTTATGAAGTCAGTAGTCTTTGCTTGTTAAAGGTGTTTAAACGATGACATATAATGGCCTCTTTCAACATGAAGTTCATAGCACCATCTATGGAATATCTTTGCAAAAATTGTTTAACATATGATCTCTTAGATTTAACTTCTAAGTTATAGTAACTCTCAGATGGTGAATGAAAAATTAATGTAAGAACACTCAAATCCAGAAGGTGGGGCATTCTGGGAGCTCTTCAGTAAGTCAGTACCATGCAGAACAAAAAAGATGTGTGTGGTCATGTGTGTTTGTCTGTATGGGTGTTGTCTTTTAGATGAAGACAATTTAAGAAATATAATAACCAAATGTAATGCATAGTTCTTCATGGATAAAGATTCGGTAAAATCAGCATAAAATATATTTAATGAAGAACTGGGTAAATGTGACAAGGACCAAAATTTAGAATTCAGGAATTATTCATTTTGTTTGGTCTGAAAATTACGTATCTGTTACATTAGGAAACATGACCTCATTTTTTGCAGATGCCAACTGAATTATTTATGTCATGTATGCTTTATAATTTTTTGAATTCTATAGTAAAATGACAAATTGATGAATCAAATGTAGCAAAACATTAATGGTGACTAAATATTGTTGATATGGTGGGTAGGTACTCAGTAAACTATTCCATTTTTCCTTATACATGTTTTATATATACATTAAAGAAGGGAAGCCAGGCATTGTGGCAGGCACCTGTAATCCCAGCTACTTGGGAGGTTGAGGCAAGAAGATCACTTGAGCCCAAGTGTTGGAGTTTGCTGTGAGCTATGACACAAGGGCACTCTACTGAGGGCAACAAAGTGAAACTCTGTCTCAAACAAAAACAAAAGAAAAAAAGGAAAAAATATCATAAACCAAGCCAGTTTACACTGTACTCAACTTTTGTTATTTACATCTCAATTTAAAATTTTAATAAAATTATACTATAAATGTAAATATATATTTGAAATAACTTGAGATCAAGCTTACCCCAATGAACTAATAAAAATCAAGTTTGTGAAATGGGTATGTAAGGTCAAACCCAGAAACTCTACTGATTCTGCTAAAGAATCTCTCTTACCTTTACTGATCCTGCTAAGGAATCTCTATCTGTTTCTGAAGACAAGAGTGAAATATCTGCATCTTTTCTGATTTTCTGAGTTAGCATAGAATGTTCTATCAATTTAATGCTGTGGTACTCTGAAAGGCCTTTGAAGAAATAAGCTTGTGTTCTAGAGAAGGATATTATAAGATAAATGGAGCATGGCCTTTAAACAGAAACGCTAGACTTCCTGTTCTGTCACTGGTGGCCTCTGTAAGTAAAGTTCTGTATCTATAAAGAGGAAAGGATTTATATGATGCAGCAGTAAGAATGTCACACTTTGAAAATGAGACACTTGCTTTGAGTATGTAGTGTGGAAGGGAAAAGAAAAAGTGTCAAATAGTGAAATAGCTTAGGAATGGGATGGTATAAAAGAAGGTACCATATTTTCCCATGTATAAATGTATACTTTTTTGCACAAATTTTTGAGTGAGAAATAGGATAAACATTTTACATGGGTAGTACTAATTCCGTATTTATAAAAATACTTTTAATTCTTTTATTTATTCTCATGCATTAAAAGTATAATTCTTTGTTAACAAATGCTAAAATCCCTTTATACTACAAAAACAAGTGCCTAAATCCAAACAGGTATAATTTAAATTTAGAAAATTAAAACGAAATATTTTTTCCTGAAAGTTAGGGCAAAAAATATGGGACACACTAAACATGGGAGCACATTATCCATGGCAACATACGATAAGGAAAGGAAAACTCTTCATATGACACGGCTTTACTTTATGTTAACTTTATATTACATCCATATGTATTTCAAAACATTCAGGAACATGTTTCCTAAGAACAACGTTTCACTTCTGAATGATTTATAAAGTTTTAAATTCTAGCTTTTTTTTTTTGATGTGTAATTGGCTAAGTTTAGTTTTAATATAACTGAATGTATGACATAACTGAAGTAAATAGATACATGTATAGAATATATATTATACTGGGTCTGCATATATATTCCATTTTGAAAAACATTGGCATATGCTCTCAGGGGAGAAATATTGAATTCTGGCATGACACCAAAACTGGGAATTTCAAATTCACAAATTTTCAGCTTAACATATTATTTTTTGTCAGGAAGAGGTGATGGCTTCGAGAACACCTTCAATTTATTTTTTTAGTTTCTTTCCTCTTTTTATTCTTTAACTCACCATAATAGTAGACTGTCCCTTAGGGGATCTAACAATCTTAAAAGGCACATATGTGATTAGAACCAGTATAAAAAGCATAAAATTTCCTAAATTCTCATAATTTGCTATTTTTAATGTCAAACCCGAGGAACTAGCATTTCTGTAAAAATTTTCAGACTTAAGTGTTAAAAGTGTTAACATTTTCAGGCACATAGCAGATTTTTATTCATCCACTCTGATAATTGTAGGATTTTATAACAATTCAGATACATTCTTTGCCAGATAAAAAGATAAATAACTGGTCCTGGTTTGTATGTTATTTTTGAAAATGCTAGCTTTATAATTATTAATGATTTATCAATGTTGATTTTTCAGAAAAATATGTTAGAATTCATTCACATTTATGAAGTAAATTGTGTAATTTCAAAATTTGGAAATTATGTTAAATTTAAAACTAGTTAATAAAATGGAAAGCCACTACTTTATTGTTACTTTTTATCATACATCTCCTTTACTGTCAGAACTTAAAAAGTCACTGGAATTGATGCAAAAGGAGTATTTTGTGTGGAATTTGGAGGCTAAAAATAACTGTAAAAGAATCTCTAGCAGACATTTCCTTCTATTTCCCTGGTTTGGGTTCATTTTTCATAAGAAAGCTTGAGATTTAGCATCATAAGATGCAGTGAGTCCTGCCTTTAAAGGCCTGGCAATGCTGATAGGGAACAAAACCTTGTACTTCATGAAAGAGGTCTGATTCCTACTCTCCTCTGGAAAGATGTGTACAGGATTGTCGTGCGAGGTAATTACAAGTTTGTGGTTCTGAAGCTATTTCTGATCTTCAAACAATATGTATATTCGTGGTTGTTGAAATTAAAATAAAAAAAAATTTAGTTCCTGGAAACTCAAAGCATGAAATGAAAAAGTCAGTAGAGAAATACATAAGGTGTAAAAATATAAGAGATATAAAACCATGAAAAATAAATGCAATCCCAGGATAATGGACAAGATTTTTCAACAAATAAATCTACTCTATGGAGTAGATTCTTGGAGTATCACAATGTTTAAAACAAACCCTACAAGCACTTTTAAGATATTTTTCAAAGTATTATTAATTTGATATTCACAAACACAGAACTTTTCTATTCATGACACCCCCCACACACACTGGTATTAAGCCAAATTCCATTCTGTTCATGTAGCTAAAAACTGAACATGGATTAAGAAAAATGGAGAATATGAGACTATTACTCAAAGTAGTCTTTATATTCTACTTTAAGGGAAATAATTTATTGATATGGGCAAAATAATATCTTTTTTTTTTAATTTCAGTTTTTGGCCAGGGCTGGGTTTTAACCCACCACTGGCTTATAGGGCCAGTGCCCTACTCTTTTGAGCCACAGGCACTGCCCAAGGGCACTACAATATCTTAATTATCAATATTAGTGTGTTAAAATACCAGATTAACTTTGCCCATGATGTAAGTTTATGATTTCATGATGTAAAATTCAAAATGTAATGCTATTAAATGACAGACATTGACTCATAAAATATAACTCAGATTCAGTAAACAATTGAGTAAAACTAGAATTATAATTTAAGTAAGAGAAAATGCATATTTGAAATATTTTCTTCACTTGTATATACATAAACTGATAGTAGACATAGATAGATGATATTGATCGATAGATGATAGATAAACAGACAGAGACAGAGAGATGTGTGGATATAAAATGTATCCTGCATGTTAATAAAAGGAAAAAAAACTACCATAGGGTGGCCAAAAGAGAAAAAAATATCACCATACACGAACTGTAATTTTAAGGGAACACATAAAATGCAATACCATAGAGAAACATAAGGATTAGTGGAATAAAAATGGAGGACCCTTCCCCATATTACTTTCTTGTAGTTATTGCTAATGGTATTGAGTTCTTTATTTGATGCTCAGCTTCCCTGCTATTAGTTGTTAGTTAGCTCTTGATTTGGCTCTCAGCTTGCCTGTTATTAGGTGTAAAAATATATGAGACATAAAACCATGAAAAATAAATGCAATCCCAGTATCGCAATGTATAATGTAATGTGTGTTATGTATACACATAACAAAAATATTTGTCATCCTTTAATATCTTAAAATTTTAAAAATGGGTGATTAATTCAGTTTTGAATTTTATAAGAATAAAGTAATCGATCAAGGCAGAGTGGTTTCATGTAGTCTAAAGTAAATAAATAATTCTAAGCCTATAGTTTATAGTTAATATTTATAATGGAAAATTGTAAAAGGAGTTTTGATCTATAAGAACTGCTTTCGAGGCAGCAATTATTAAATTTGTGGGACATATATTGTGGGTGGTGGATAGATTGACTTCTCAACAGGGCATCTGCCTCAATCCTGGGGTATCCAGGGGAACAGCTGTAGAAGAACAATCCCTCCAGGTTCTTCAAATCCTCAAAAGATGAAGAGAACCCGGAGGCACCTTGAGCAGGCCTGTGCATTCTAGAGTCAACAGATGGGAGGGATTAAACTCTAGAATATGTAGTTGCATTAGGAAACCTGATTTACTTCCCCTTAGTGAGTAGAACTAGCTTCTCCTTCCCCATGTATTTATTTATTTATGATGATTGTTATTATTATTTTTTTTTTTTTAGAGACAGAGTCTCACTTTGTGGCCCTCCATAGAGTGCTGTGGCGTCACAGCTCACAAGCAATCTCCAGCTCTTGGGCATAGGTGATTCTCTTGCCTCAGCCTCCCACCACAATGTTGCAGTTTGGCCAGGGTTGGTTTTGAACCCATCACCCTCAGTATATGGGGCCAGCACCCTATTCACTGAGCCACAGGCACCGCCCCTTCCCCCTTTATTTAAATACATCATTGGCTGTTTACCAACCCCCAACCACTTACCCACTCTCTCTATCCAGTTGTCCTGGAAACTGGGATTCTTTCAATCCTATCTTTTGCATATGCACCTTTGTTAGAAGTCAATAAAAGGGGAAGCAACCCAAATGCACATCTGCCCATGAATGGATCAACAAACAAACTACGATATATGTACACCAGAAATACTCTTCATCCATTGAAAAAGATGGAAACTTTACATCTTTTGCATTTACCTGGATGGAGTTGAAACACATTCTACTAAGTAAAGTATCTCAAGAATGGAAAAATAAATATCTTCTGTACTCAACACTAATATGAAATCAATATATAAATAATTTCATGCTCCTATGAACAACAAAACACAAATATAGTCTAGTACAGAGGCAGAGGAAGGTGGGAGGGGACATAGGAGGAGGGAGAATGATTGGCAGAAAGAGGGAGGGCATGTGGCGGGATCTCACTATTGTGCACATTGTGAGGGTGTATAATGTGAGGGGCTCTTTTACAACTGGAACTTTACCCTGGAAGTGAGAACAATGTAATCTAAACATTTGTACCCTCATATTAATTTAAAAGACAAAAAAATAAAAAGCAATTAATAAGAGCCTCTGAAAAGGCTAGAGAGAGGCTTGGTTTTCTCAGTTTACTCAGCCTTAGTTAATGCAAGGCTTCTCCAGGCATTCTGACACATTATGTCTTAAACTGGGGAGAGTTATTTGTTTTCAGAGATGTTCTCTCAGCCAGCTTTCAAACCAGATCACGGTTTGAAATGTAAAAAACTGCTGACAATATATAAAATTCTATTTTTGATCATTTCATGGAAATAAGATATACAAACTATTTTCAAATAATTTTGAAAGGTGTTTTGGTAGCCATCCTTCAAGTGTCTGTGACCCCTGGCAAAGTAGTACTGTTTACAGAAGGAGGCAGAGAATAAGGCAGAGGTCAGAACACTTGGGGAAAATAAAATGTCAGGGATGATCCTTTGGAAAACATATAAAGTGAGTTCCTGAGAATACTCAGAAAAGAGGTAAAAAAGAGGAAGTGATTTCAAAATTTAATGAGAGTGAAATCTTTGCAAAATTTCTACAGAGGAGAAGAATCAAACATAAAATGGGTATGGATTTTAGTGATTTGAAATCCTTGGTTACTTTGTATAGAGCACATTACATGAAGTGTTAAAAGTAGGAGCCAGATTTCATATGGTTAAAGAGGAATTGAGCAATGAAGAATTGGACTAGGACAAAACACTCATCTTTTTAGGCTACAGTTAGGGATCTTGAAATCAAGGGCTAGAAAACTTCTAGCATATCCTGTTAGTTGAAAAGAAAAGGAAGTACAAAGAACACAACCCAGTCTCTACTAAAAATAGAAAAAAAATATCCGGCTGTGGTAGTGCATGTCTGTCGTCCAGCTACTTGAGAGGCTGAAGCAGGAGACCACTCAAGCCAAAGAGTTTGAGGTTGCAGTGAGCAATGATGATGCCACTGCACTCTAGCTCAGATGACACAGCAAGATTCTGTCTCAAAACACAAAAAAGGCAGAAATTTGACTATTTACGCAACAGTCATTTATATAGTACATGCCATAGAAGATTATTTAAGAGCCTAATCAATGAACATTCAAAACTGTAGTTAGGTATTAATACAAATTGAAAATAGTTCACAAAGGTCATTTCTTTATCTATGATTAATGCTTTATAGATTTTTCATACTAGGAACCCAGGGGGTTAGTATAAATTTTATAGAAATAGAGAATGGATCAAATAATATAAAAACCAGAAATAATAGTATTCCACCATGGGTGAAAAAAATTAAAGGGAAAAAATGAGAAATGATGAAATACAAAGGAAATTTTATTTATTTATTTTATTGTTTTGTTTTATTAAGTCATTCATACGTAGATAGGGCATTTGACCATCCATGTAGGAATATAACATCTGAGCCAGCATTAAATATATGTGTAAACAGGTATGTGTTGTTCACTACAGTAATGTATACTCTCTCTTATCAATTTTGGGACATTTTCCTCAATCATACAATAGAAAGAGGAAAATGATGGAAGTCCCTGAGGAAGTGAAATAGTCTGAAATTGTAAGCATAAGTGCAGGGATTGACTTGAACAGTTCCAAGAGGCTTAATCAAAAATGATTTGATCAAGTAATTAGGTCAAAAATAATTTGGTCAGTATGACTAAGTGATAGAAATTATTTCCAGTCCTTGAATTCTCTTATTTTTAAAAATCTTAATATTATGCTAAATTTTCTTATTTAAAGTAATTCATAAATATAAGAATCTGTGAAATATTGGAGATAAGTTATATTTATTCTAATCTATAGTGCCAGCCATATTAATGTTATAAGATACTTATAAGAAAAAAAATTGAAAATAACTCAACATCCAAAATGTACATTAAATATTGTAAAATTTTAAAATTATGACATAAACAGTAATATTTTATATGATACAAAAACATTTAGAATAAAATGAAGAACTAAGGGTTTTAAGTGAATGTCTATATATTCAGATAGTTGAAAAAGTCATATTTACTCATTTTTAATGAAAAGAAAAAAACAAAATTTATTTTTCAATAATAAATTAAAGCTTCATTATTGAGAGAGAAGGATTACAGAAAATGAGTAGGATAGTCTTCAATTTCAGCTTTAAAATGTATATTTATGTGTGTATGTGTGTTTGTGTATGTAAAAATATTTGATGAAACTATAAATAGTTAAAAATGGAAGTAAAAGACTGATCTGGTTTCTCCCAGAGTCCTATGACTTTGGTGCCTTTGAAGATTCTTTAGTTAACTAGTTAGAAAAAAATTTTAGAGTTGCTCAAACACTAAATCCAGGATTCCTAGCAAGTCCATCTATACAGAAAAAAGCAAGGCCAATTAAAAACTAAATTATTCTCTTCTAGATTTCGCTTCTTCAAAATCTGTTGTCACACATACTCTTCTAATTTTTACTAATCTAAGTTAACATCTTCATGCATTTCTTAATGTGTAAATCTTTGGCTTGGAATTTGAAAACAGTGGGCTTCCTCTGAAGCTGCTTGGCCTTACAACTGCGGTTTTCCAAAAATAAGAAGAGGTTTGAATCAGCAAGGAAAATGAAGTAGGGAGAGCTAATATTTATCTACAACACCCAAGCCAGAAGAATGTACAAATTTATTAAATTTGACACCCTGTTCAGCAGTTGAATCATTAATCGTCGGACTGTCTACATTTCTGGGCAATGAAACATAGATCTTTTCCTTTCTTCTCATCCTAAGGACAGGACCCAAGACAGGGGTGGGAAGGATTATCCTTCAAATGTCTCATAAACCAAGAGTGTTGTGACTGCCGGACTACTATATATTCTATAGGATAATAAGTTATTCCTCTCTATCTCTTAGGAGAAATAAAGCTAATTAACCAATCAAAGATAAACAAATAAAAAATTCATAGATATTGCATCTACCACATCGGCAAGGTAAGAGGCAGGGGTGCTCAGAACCTTCAGCATCTTCTGCCCTGTGCCTGAGATGGATAATTTCAGGTACTTAGGCCATTTTAATCCTTATATGTTTGTTCCCAAATCCAATGCACAGTCTCCGTGCCTACCTCCCTTTTAGAGTTTTCTAATAAAAAGTACTTAATTTGGTTGGACTCTTCATGTAGGCAAAATATAAATGGTATTCAAAAATTAAATGTAAATCATAAACATTATTAGAAGTTATTCTGCTATATGTGTTATCAATTTGGATATTAACTGAATACTAAAACTGCTTTATTCAGCATTTTCTCAAACACTCAACTGATAAAAATTAAATTAGGAGAGCGGTGTCTGTGGCTCAGTGGGTAGGGTGCTGGCCCCATAAACCGAGAGTGGTGGGTTCAAAACCGGCCCCGGCCAAACTGCAACAAAAAAAATAGGCAAGCATTGTGGCAGGGCACTGGTAGTCCCAGCTACTCGGGAGGCTTAGGCAAGAGAATCACTTAAGTGCAGGAGTTGGAGGATGCTGTGAGCTGTGTGATGCCATGGTACTCTACCAAGGGTGTTAAAGTGAGACTCTAGCTCTACAAAAAAAAAAAAAAAAAATTAAGTTAGGAAAAAATAGAAAAGCTGATATTGAAATGTTATAGTTTTGTGGTTATTAGGCTTTCTCTCTTCAGTAAAACACTAATAAGGTTTAAGTTAAAGCATACAAAAACCTCTAAAATATAGAAATTGTCAGATATGTTAAAGGACTTTTGAGACAGTGCAATAAAATTGTGTGGACCATGGGCAGAGGCGTCAGGTGTAATCTAAGTCCAAGTTTGGCCACTTACTTGCTCTGTTACTCTGCACAAATCACAGACACTCTTTAATCAAAGATCCTAACTCTATTCATAGGATTAAAAAGAGTACCTGCACTCTAGGACTGCAATACAGATTACATGAAAATAGGCACAGAAAATTTGTTTCACCTGCTTAAGAAGAACAGGCACTGCTTATTTTTATCATTACTCCTGTTGTTGTTATTGCTATTATTTGGTAATATGTAAGAAGTCAATGATATAACATAAGACACTGGTAATATATTAAGGATCATAAATTTTCTATAAAATAGATTAAGGAGAGAATAGCTGATGAGAAAAATGAACGCAATTTTTAATGAAAATTTTTGAAAGATGATAGATACAGGCTGCTGTTGTGCATTATAAAGGATTTTTGTTTGCTTCATTGTTGTCTTTTTTTGTTTATTTTCTTGTTTTGGTCTTCATTTTTGTAAAGCCAGATGAAAGAGCATTTGAAGAAAGTGTATAAAATCAAAATAAACCAATGAAATGATAGAATGCCTTCATTATGTCTATTACAAAAGACAAGATTATGAGTTAGTTGATTAGCCTTAGAAATGAGCAGATACCTTTGTTGCCATAATAAGAAATAAAAAAGAAAATAGGGGTGCAAACGAGATAAGTTCACAAGCCTAAATGCATGACGGATTTCTAACATGATGTGTTTATCTTCTTTGAGAAGCACTAGTAGTAGAAGTAGGAGTAATTGTCATTGTTGTTGTTTGATAATAGCAATTCCCAGGACATAGTGAATAATGATTTCTAATTCACTTTATGATTATGGATAATTATTAGGTGAAAAGTACCAATTCACACCTTTTTTAGTATATCAGTGGGTATAGTCATTCTCCTACCAGGCAGCTATCAGCAATCATCAATTTATTCAATGTAAATTATTTATGTGATAACCACATTGTAGGTAGTGATGAAGGATACTGATGCACTTCTACTCTCACTGTTAACACAGTGGGTAAAAGATGATAAATGGGGCATATGATAACCAATGACTATTACAATCAAGCTGTCATCTATCTAGGTATGCTATAGATAAGGACAGGAGATAGATTATGGACAGAGATATGTTGATATTCACCTATATTAATAGATAGACATAAAGTCAGATACTGTTGACTGCAAGAAGGAAAATAAAATAAGATGGTTTTAATTCAAGATAACTTCAAATAACCCCCCCCAAACACATTTTAGGCAAGTTACTAAAACACACTCACATACATAGTGTTGAAAGCACATACATCATTGGGAAACATAATTGAAAATAGAAATAATACCAGGGAGAATTACAGTAAAGGATTTGGTAACTGAGAAGAAAATGAGCTGGAGAAATACTTATAAGATAAAAATTGCTACTATTACTTCACATAAACATTTAATTTCTTTGTAGCTATTATCTTTGAACAAATTTCCCAGGCTCAGAAACTGGGTGAATCTAGGGAATGAAATTGTTATCCCAGGAATATGCATGATCACTACTACTCCAATCTCAAGTGAGTCTACCTCATCTCCAACTCCAAATCTATCCCCTCTACGAGTCTAATTTCAGCTCTCCTAAATGAGACCAGGGACTAAAAGCTAGAGCTCAAATTCTTTTTCTAGTTATGCATGGCTCTATTTAAAAATTATTCGAAGCCTGAAACCTAAATGATAGATTTAAAACTTTCTAAAAGAATTCTATTTAGGAAGTCTATAGAGAGATCTGAAATTATCTATACTCAGGTACCTTTGTGGTTTGAGTCCTAAATCTCTAAGTAACTAAACTTCAAATTGCCTAAAAATGTATTCTAGATGGGGTTTATTTGAGGTTATAAATTTTATTTTGAAATATATCCCTTCCATACTGGGTGGCCATAAAGTTCATGTGCAATTTAAAATAGTAACTATTTTAACCACATGAAATTATGGCCACTCTGCATTTACAATAATTTCTATGTTTTTTTCCTGACTAACTTAATAAATGAGTAATAATTTGTAAATATTCTTTAAATATACAAACAAATCAAAATTTTAAAGAAATAATAGCATTGTTTTCAAAATTGGTAAATGCTATAGTATTTTTTAAATATTTTTCCTTTGATTTTATAAGATCAAAGTAAAATTTTAAAACATAGTAATTGTTATTCTTACCATTCACATATTTGAAATATTTGCAAACAACTTAAAAATCTCTTATACAGAGGAGCACAAATAAACTTCTCAAGTAGTATATACAAATATATCCTTTTGGACAACCTGGAATGAACTAGAAGTCATTCTTCTTTGTGAAGCATCACAAGAATGGAGAAACAAACACATAAACTCAATACCAAATTGGAAGAATTCAAATTAAACAACAACAAAAAAAGAGCAAACTATCTCATTTATCACGGGGCAAGAGACACGAATAGAACTTTTTCTGAGGAAGACAGACAAATGGCTAACAAACATGAAAAAAATGCTCATTGTCCCTAATCATAAAGTATCCAATGTAATCAATACTATTATGAAAAAATGTATAATCACACATTCATAGGAATGATAAAACACAAATGTATTCTAGCAAGAAGGAGTTGAGAGGAGGAAGTGGAGAAGGCGAGTGGAGGGAGGAGGGAGGGCATTTGGTGGGATCCTGCCTAATGTGAACAATGCAAGGGTACATTTCAAAACAACTAAGAGTAAATTATATTGTCTTACCACAAAAAATGAGTAAGTAAAGTGATGGTTATGTTAATCAGTTTAATTTAAGTATTCTACATGATACATCAAATTATTATATTGTACCCCATAAATGTATACAGTTATGATTTAATTAAAAAGAATTAAAAAGATAATACCCTGAGATAATACCTAACCTCAGTAAGATTAGCCAACATCATAAAGTCTCAAAGTTGCAGATGCTGGTGTGGATATAGAGAGAGTGGAACACTTTTACACTGAAAAAGTTGGTGGGACTGAAAACTAATACAGCCTCTTTGCAAAGAAGTGTGGAGAATCTTCATAGAACTCAAATTAGACGTCCCATTTGAGCCTACAATCCCACTACTAGACATCTGCCCGGAAGAAAAAAAAAAATCATTCATCATAAAGACAGTTACACTAGATTGTTTATCACAGCTCCATTACAATTGCTGAAATGTGAAAACAACCTAAATGCCCACCAACTCAGGAATGGATTCACTAACTGTGGTATATGTATACCATGGAGTACTATTCAGCCATTAAAAATGGTTACTTTACAATTTTTTATTAACCTAGATGGAGTTGAAACACATTCTTCTTAGCAAAGTATACAAGAATGGAGAAGCAAGAATCCAATGTACTCAGTAGTAATTGAAGCCAGTAGAGAATCTAATTCATGCCCACATAGTAGTAAAATTCAGTTCAATTGAAGTTGGGGGCAGGGGGATGGAGGTTGGGAGGAGGGAGAGATGGAGGGATTGGTGTGCTCTCATTTAATGGGTACAATGTAGGGGTGTATAGTGCACCTTTTGGGTGCAGGACATAACTTACAAAATGGATTCTACCTAATAAATTCAAATATTGTGACCTGTTTGTCACATTAACCTGAGAAAAGAAAAAATCAGAACTAACTGGTCAACACTTACTGCATGTGTGGAAGTAAATCTCAGGGAAAATCAAGCTGGGGGTAAGAGAGGATGGGAAAATTTGCATACACTGGGTACAGTTCACACTATCTGGGTGATGGGCGTGTGTATAACTTTGACTCAATCTGTACAAAAGCCAAGTATGTAAACAAAACCGTGTGGCTGCTAATATAATGAAATAAAACAAAACAGATTTTAAAACTTAAAAAATATATAGAAGCATAGTTAGAAAATTCAGAAAGAATAATTCTATATGAAATTTTCTGTTTCAGCTTATTTTCTTCCAAGCAGCAAAATGGCTACATAATATGGCATTGTAAATTGGAGCAGATGGGAGACAAGATAATCATGGATTGAAGCAAAACCAAAAAAGGACAGAGGTAATGCAGAGGCTCCAAGTGCAGAGCTGGTGCAGAAGTGTGCAAACTGACCTTCCTATTGAGAGATACCCACTGGGGACGTGACTCCCATAGAAACATCAAAACAAGCTAAAACCTTCAAAGTAGCTACCCCAACCTTAGAAGGAGTTTACAAAGTCTTAACCTTCAGTTTTAACCAAAAAAGTGACTCCCTTTTAGTCTACATGCAGGAAAATGATACAGGAACATTTGTTTCTGTACAATATATGATATTAATTGATTATTCTAAGAATAGAATAAACTGGGAAAAGAAAAGACATAAAACACAGCCCCAATGGTTCATTCTGATGAGATTCAATGTTATTCTCTTAAAGATCTCTCATAAATTCAAATGTTGACTTCTGCCCACCACCCACAGTGCCCTAAAATTAAAATGATGGTAAAGATAACAACAAAAATAATAATTGAACTTATACTGCCCTAATGTGAACACTCAATTTCTGGAGTTCTGCTCTGCTACTGTAGGTGCAGACAAGAATAAATTTTTTTTGCATCTCAGAAGGAATGATTTCAATTATACCTTCCATCTCAGTTGTTTTCCCTTTCAGAACACCTGTTTATTAGAGATGACAGACACATCTTTTCTATCAAAGGAACCCATACACCTTTCTTCTTCAATTTCTTACTGTCTGAAACTTCAATTATTTTTCTACTCAGATATTCTTTAAATAGCTCTATAAACATGTTAGATAAAGTTCTAGGGTTTAGCTAGCAATAAAAATGTCACTTTAACTTCTTCTACTTTTCTAAGTCATGCTGAAATCAGGAAATAAGAGGATGAACTCTTTTCTACTTAATTAGCTTTTTTGTGATTTTTCTATTTCCATTCCATGTAAGTCAATTTGTACCTATTTGAGCATGGGCTAGTTAGCTTTTAGTCTGGATGTGATTTTTAAAAAATGTCTTTTGAAATGATTAAACTGTAGTATGTTGCATCCTCAAATACATCCATATATTGGAAGTTGACTATTGTTGAAATGTCATAATCAACAATGGCGTTCACATTTTGTTTACTAATTATAGGACTAAGAATCCTCCTTTAAATAATTCAGGTGTTGGTAAACAGATACACTGTAACAAAATACACATAATTTAACATAAAATGAAAACCCTGAAATTGGATGGTTATAGAAGTGTAAGATAATTTGCTTTAAATTTAAAATTAAAAAAAATTGAAGACTGCTTTCGTTATGAAGAAAATGTAACAGTGTGCTGTCTGCTGTGTACGTGTATCCATGAAATTGTTGAAGCATCAGCAGGAAGAGGAAAAATTTCTTTAAAAAATCACTGATAAGACTGGTCTTTTGGTTATGATACCAGAATTTCTTCTTCTGTAGGTGCTTGGTTTTGGAGATTCGAAGAATGAATCCATGGATCAGTGGTAAAATAGGATTTATTTTATAGAAAAGAATACAGAAAAAAAGCACCAAAGCTCCTGGCAGAGAGAAAAACTCAAGTGGGAAGAAAGCTCTCTTTCTCTGCCTGGATTCTTTGTCTCCCATATGGTCACATGGGTCCCTTGTAGTTACATTAGGCCAGGACTTGGTAACAAATGAATGGATGCTGACCCTTTTGCTGGGGTGAGATGAATAAGTGCATTAATGAATGGAAACAGTCCCTCTGCTAGGGAAAATGTGAATGAACGCATCAATGAATGGATACAGTCCACTTTTTGAAATTGGCCAGACCTAGGGAACTTACATGAAATTGACCAGGCCTAAGAAACAGTAAAAAATAAAAGATGAATAAAGGCCTGACAAGCAAAACAGATAATGCTTCTGCTACATTTCATCACCTTATGCTCAGGGTTTTTAATTAAAGTCTGTATTTTATACCATTTTCACATTATTTGGAAATATGTGTGATTATCATCTCTAGCCATCAGCCAATACCCTTGTTAAATAAAAAGTAATCACAATTCTAGTGATCAGGGTTTATTTAGAAGGCTTCACAGAGATTGAAGATAGGTGTATTAGACAAAATAAATTTCTTAGGAATGGTTATGTACCAAAGTATCAGTTATGCAAATTGCTGTTGGCCTTTCTGTTTGTTTGTTTTAATTTTTGCTGTAGAGCAGTCTTCACGTACTTTTCTGTGACATGTGCAACACCTGGAATACATTATGTTGTTAGAAGTTATTTATAACCTCCACACTAAAAACAAATGAAAAATTTCCTAATATCATCAGGTTCAGAGGAAAGACTCTACAGTTTTTTGTTTTGTGTTGTGTTTTCCTTTTTAAAGACAGGATCTGGCTCTGTCAGCCAGGCTGGAGTGCAGAGGCCCTATCACAGATCAGGACAGCTTTAAACTCCTGGTCTCAAGCAGAGAAGATCCTCCTACTTCAGCTTCCCAACTAGCTAGTACTGCTTATTCACCCCACCAGGCTTGGTTAATTAAAAAAATAAACAAAAAATTGTCAGATAGGGTCATGCGGTTGCCTAATCTACTCTCAAACTCCTCTCTAGTGATCCTCCCACCATAGCCTCCCAGTGCTTGGAGTTATAAGCATGAGACATTTTATCTGGCCTAGACTTTACTTTTTTCTGCTCAACATATAGAACCATATTACACTTGTTTGAATAAGTACATCAGAACAAAATTTGAAATATCTGGAAGGGAATGTTTGATTGGATTGATGTAGATTGACCAAAGAAGATTATTATTCTGTAATATATAAGTAGTTCAATTAATATGAATTTTTTTTCTTTTTTTGCTACTGGAACTACATGTTCTGAGTGATAGTTTTATGAAGGAATTACAAAGATAAAGGAGATAAAAAAAGAAACTTTCAGTACATTAAGTACAACTGGAAATAATCTAATTGAATGAGGAGACATGAATGCAACATCAACCAGGAACATGGTTACTGGAGACAGAATTAAATTACAGGTAGGATATTTTTTAACTCAAATTTAAATTGCTTGGTTGTAGAACTTCCTTGATGAACAAACATGTGTCCATTTCCTTATTTCAACTGTAATTTCCTTAGTTAACATTATTCAATTTTATTTCATTAGCAATTCTAACCTTTAAAATAAACCATAACAAAACCCTGTCTTCCTTCTCCCATTTTTTTTTTTTTTTTGTTCAACCAAAAAGAACAATCACAGTGAAAAAGTGAACCTGCCAAAAGAAGAAAATCTGGCTTTTTTTTTCATGAGTCAATATCCTCACAAACTGTAATTGAAAGTGCATTTTCAGCAACATTTATTTTACACGAATGCTGCTTCATAGTACATGGAGAGAAAATGTTATCAAATAGTAAATGAAAGTCTTAGGACATGGACTCAAAACTTTTCCTATGATTCATTAAAGAATTTTGACATTCCTAACATGTATAATTCTTGCTTCCTAAACTTCACAAACTAAAATAAAATAATAATTTTATAAAAGATGACAGTTTTAGTTTTGCAGGAAGTGTAAGTTCTAGACATGTATTGTATGGCATGGTAACTACAGTTAATAATATTGTATTCTATACTTAAAATATTTTTAAGAAAGACAGGCATGGTGGCTCATACCTGTAATCCCAGCACTTGGTAGGTTGAGGTGGGTGGATTACCTGAGCTCACAGGTTGGAGACCAGCCTGAGCCAGAGCTACCTTGTCTCTAAAACTAGCCAGGCATGTGGCAGGCACATGTAGTCCCCACTATTGGGAGGCTGAGGCAAGAGAATCACTTGAGCCCAAGAGTTTGACGTTGCTGTGAGCTATGTCGCCATAGCACTCTATCAAGGGCGACAAAGTGAGACTCTGTCTTCATAAAAAAGGATTAAATTGAATCTCAGAGAGATGAAATGATTTCTCCCCCCCCCAAAAAAAAGAGAGTCAATATTAAAATATTTTCTCCACACAAGAATAAATGGCTAATTATGCCAGGTTAGCTTGATTTTTATAATCAACATGATACCGGAATTTCTTCCTCAGTAGGTCCCTGGTCTCAGAGATTCAAAGAATGAACCCATGGACCACAGATCAGTGGTAAGATAGGATTTTATTAGACCGAAAGAAATACAGAAGGAGTAAACTGGCAAAGGGGAAGACCCAATTGGAAATCTCTCCTGGGCTCTTTGTCTAGGGGTCTATATTACATTTGGGGCCAGGACTTGGTATTTGGAAAAACATCTTATCAAAATTAATGAGTACATTAACAAATGACTAAAGTCTCTCCTCCACTAGGGCAAGGTTATTAGGTCCTTACAGTTTTTGTCTCCAAGAAGGGATTAGGGTGTGCACTCCCTACTGTGTGAGGAACTACCCTAAATGACTCAGGCTGCTTTGTTCATGACCTTGCTAAAGCCCAGAGGGTGTGGCCTGGAAAAGGCAGCCTGTTGCCGAAATGGGGATCTGTGACCTTACCTGGGCCTAGAGAATGGGAGGGGGGTACAGCCCTGAGTGGTGAAATCCTGTATCAATTTCACAATGTATATGTATCTCAAAACATTACATTATGTAGCTTAAATTTTTGCCAATTATACCTCAATAAAGTAAATAAGACTAAAAATAAAAATAAACAAAACTGACCTTAGCAAAAATTAATAGACATGAAATGGAAGCCAGAGAAGTACTTGAGAAGTCTCCAAGGGATGGTATTAGGAAACTACCTCATCATAGTTTTATAATTCATGAATTTTATTCATGGCCAAATTATTTCAAACTGTATCAAAGAATAAGATTAAATGATATTACCAATAGGTAAATATATTATTTACCTATTATTATTTACTTATTATTTAGTAATCAAAGCTGTTCTTAAGAAAAAATTTTCAAAATGTTTAAAGTCTTATCTGCTAATAATTAGATATTATTTACTATTGACTGATAGAAATGGTAGAGGATTTATTGAGAGTTGATGTATAAATTGATATGACTATACATGCACAGAGGTTTACAAACCCAATTTTTTTTCCTTTTAACACTTTTCTACTTTTTATGATGATACTTACTTTCCTTCCTCAGTTTTAAGTACAATCTTCAATCAGTCATTCTGAAGATAGAAATATTTTTAGAATTTTCAGCATCACTGTCAATATTATCTCTATTTGAACAAGTTGCAAAGAAGCATATTTTTTTCAAATCCATATTTTCTGAGACAGGTGTTATGAATAGATGTGACACTCACAAGGAATTATTACCTTGGTAAGAAGCAGCGTCCTATATGGATAGAGAAGTAAGCTGCCTGTATGGTAGCTCTCCAGTGGCAGCCTGGAAGGGTCGTGCTTCCAGAAGTTCTCTCTGTCACACTATGGTGATATTCTTCTGCAGCAGGCCATATGAGAACCCAGGCTTTGAACACCATGCACTTTGCCCTCACTCTGACTGGGAAATGATGGCTGGGACTACAGAGCAAAATCTGAGCAAGGAAGCCCTCAGAATTTAGCACTGTAGCATTTTTCTCCAAAGGGCTCTTGCCTCAGAGGAACATTCTTCATAACACAGAGGAAAACACACTCTGGAAGACCTCAGGTAAGTGACAGTGAAGGCAGCAGGGGAAATATGTTAGACAAAGAAATGGAAAAAGTACTCAGTTGCAGGAAATAAGGAAAATTGTGAGGATCTATAAATGAAAGATGTGAAAGTGGAATATATTTAAAAGGATAAAGCAAGACTTGCTTGAAGGACAAGAGGGATAAAGAGTTATAAGTAAAATAAAAAGTAAAGTAGAAATAAGAATAGGTGATTGTTACGTAAAATATAATTAAATTTTTCAGTAGAAATAAAATGGGTGAATATTATTTATTTATCTTTTCTTATTTTCATGAAGACATCTGTTTTCCGATTACAATATTGCAGATACAGTTTGAGGGAAATATTTTGTGTGGAATATGTCATTGGTTTTAGTCCTGATAAATTGAAAGACTGCTACTTTATTTCAATTTTGAAAATAACGTTGTCCAGCACTTGCAATAATTTAATACGGCACACATATTTTTAACACTTGATATGTAATCATATGCATATATCAATGTATGTGTACATCAGAACAATCCTATGATGTAGGCAACACTATTATCCATATCTTACAGATAGAGAACTAAAGTCTTAATAGAATAAGTTGCCAAATTACACACAATTTGTAAGTGTCAAGACCAGAATATGCCCAGGAAATTTGGCTTCAGATTCTCAACACATATTACATATTAAAATAACAAGCTGAATACTGCACACCTGTAATTTTCTTGTCAGCATCTTATTTTTAAGCAGTTAATCATTTTTTTCATTAAGTCAGAAATAACCACCTCACCATGTATATATCTTACCTTTGCAAATATAGCCTAGTATAAATCAGAGAAAAGCAAGTGGTATTTCTCTTTAAAAGCATATGTAAAGCCTAAAGAATAAACAATGCTAAGTATTAATGTCAATTTAGTTGGAGTTTATGGATTTTAAAATGGATATTTTACATTTTTTATGAAAAGTCGTTGTTAACAATACTTTCCATTGGTGATTAACTAGATTCTTGTAAAAAAATTATTAAAAACTATGAATTAGATACTACAAAGGAAAACAAGCAGGATATTTTTAATTATTTGGGTGTTTTGGGTAACTTCCATCCTAAGGAAAATCTTTATCGTCTTTGCAAGATCTCTCAAAAACTGTTCAGCCTATTGGGATGGGTGTGGTGGCTCATGTCTGAAACCCTTGCACTCTAGGAGGTTGAGGCAGGAGGATCCCTTGAGTTCAAGAGTTTGAGACCACCCTGAGCAAGAATGAGACCCTGTATATACCAAATAAATAAATAAAAATAAAAGGAAAATTAGCCAGGCATCATGGTGAGTGCTTGTAGTCCCAGCTACTTGGGAGGTGGAGGCAGGAGGATCACTAGAACCCAGCAGTTTGAGATTTCTGTGAACTCCACTGAGCCATGGCACTCTAGCCTGGAGCCACAGAGTGAGACTCAATCTCAAAAAAAATTCTTTGGCCTGTATTATGTGTTTAACATGCTTTTTTTTCTTTAACAAGGGCACATTTTAAGCTACTACCATGAGGAGTCTTATTTTTAAAAACCCACCTTTTTATATTTATAACTTCTATTTCAACATACCGTAGAATCTCTGTAAAGCTGACCACTTAAAGGAGTATATCAAACTGGTGAATATATAGCGGTGGTCAACGTAAGGAACCAGGCCTGCTGTACTGACACGCACAAGTGATGCATGTCTAGTCTAAGAAAATTAACTGAAGATGGTGGTCAATGTAGATAGGGGGTCAACTATGGAGGTCCTGCTGTAATTTCAAACTTACAAAAAGGTTTATAGCAATAGTACAAGGAATCCCATGTACCCCTTACTCAGAGAAATGAATTATTTACATTTTGACTCATTTGCTTTAGCATTTTACGAACACAACACACATGAACACACATACACATATACATGCGCTTGTGTAAATATACTATATATATATTGTACTTTGTAAAAGGAAGGTAAAAATATTATGTCCCTTTACATTAAAAATGTCCATGTAAGTTCGTTAAGAAAAAAATATTCTTTTATCTAACTACAGTATAGTTATCAAAGGAAGACCATTTTAAAATTTTATGATATCATTATTTAACCAGAGTCTCTATGCAGATTTCTTCACTTTTTCGAGCTCAAGGTCCAGACCAGAATCAGACTTTTCATTAAATTGACATGACTCTTTAGTATCCCTTTAACTGAAACTGCCTTTCAGCTTTTCTTTGTATTTCCTGAAAATAATTTTTTTGAAGAGAACAGTGATTTTGAAGAATAATTTTGGGTAATTCTGCCGTTTCTTCCTGATTAGAATCAGGTGGGTGAAAAGAATCCCACTGAAAAGATACTGTGTCTCTCTCAGTGTATGTTCTCACGAGGTGCCCCAGGTGGGTTTGTACCAACACTGATGATGTCAGTTCAGACAGTCAGGTGATGTAAGTGGCCTCCAGGTTCCAACACTGTAAAGCCCATTTTTATCTCCCTTTGTTAGGAGATACTTTGAAGCTGTGCATATATTCTGTTCTTTATCAGACTTTTACCATCTGCTTTATTTTTCCAATCTATCAATTATTCTATATTTATTAGGTGGCATCACAACAAAAGATCATTAGGGAAAATTTTCCTTCTTTCCTTTCTTCTCTCCTTTCTTCCTTTCATGTAAAAGCATAAATTCTTATTTTATTCATTGTCTTGTAATCATTAAATGATTCAATGATACTATTCTTTTAGGAGTTGCAATCACTATTAGCATTGCTTAATAGTCAAATTAGCCTTGATTTGACCAGGGCTCCTTAATTAGCTTCAGTGTTCACTTCACATGCCCCTGTGATTCTTTTTTTTTTTTTTTTTGGCAGAGTCTTACTCTGTTGCACCAGGCTAGAGTGCTGTGGAGTCATAGCTCACAGCTCACAGCTCACAACAACCTGAACCTCCTGGGCTCAAGCGATCCTCTTGCCTAGGCTTCCAAGTAGCTGAGGTATCAACCATAATCTCTGGTTAGTTTTCTATTTTTATTTTTATTTATTTATTTATTTATTGAATGGGGCTGGGTTTGAACCTGCCACCTCCCATCTATGGGGCTGGTGTCCTACTCCTTTGAGCCACAGGCATGGCCATAGTTTTCTATTTTTAGTAGAGACCTGCCCTGGACTTCTCAGAGTATGAGGATTACAGACGTGAGCCACCACACACAGCCTGCCCCTGTGATTCTGTGATTCTTTAAACATTTTTAACTTTCTGGCACAACAAAAAGTATGGGGCTCATTCTGTAGTTTTCTTTTCCATTCTTGTAATCACTTAAGTTTCAAAAAAGCCCTGGTTACTTCTAGTAGTGAATTTTTAGAAAATAAGATCTGAATGTTAAATGGAAATATTTTCCTTGTTCCTAAGTACAATCAATGAAAAGATTGTGGGGTTAAATGGAAGGTCCACTTTTGTTTTTTGAGAATTCTCTATGCTTCTTTCCATAGAGGTTATATTAGTTTGCAGTCCCACCAGTGGTGTCCAAGTGTTCCCTTCTCTCCACATCCACACCAGCGTCTGCAGTTTTGGGTTTTGCTATGTGGGCTAATCTTACTAGGTATAGGTGGTATTCAGGGTGGTTTTGATTTCCATTTCCCTGACAGTTAGAGATGATGAACATTTTTTCATGTGTTTGTTAGTCATTGTCATCTTCAGAGAAGTCTATTCAAGTCTCTTGCCACTTACTAATTTGGTTATTTGCTCTATTCTTATCAATTAACTTGAGTTATCTGTAGATTCTAGTTATCCATCTAAAGTTTGTCTATTTGCTTTAGTTTTGGTACTCTTAACTCCGCAGAAGCTTTTTAGCTTGTTAATGTCCCATTTATTTATTTTTAGTGTTGGTACAATTGCCAAAGAAGTCTTCTTCATAAAATCTTTTCCCAGGCCAGTTTCATCAAGAGTTTTCCCCATATTTTTTTCTGAAATTTGTATTGTTTCATGTCTTAAATTTAAATCTTTTGTCCAGTGAGAGTCTCTTTTTGTGAGTGGTGAGAGGTACAGGTCCAATTTCAGTCTTCTACATGTGGCTAATCAGTTTTCTCAGGACCATTTATTAAATAGGGATTCTTTTCCCCAGTGCATGCTTTTGTTTGGTTTATCAAAGACGGCGAAATGTGACTGGATTCATCTCTAGGTTCTCTACTGTATTCCATAGATCTACATCTCTGTTTTTGTGTCAGTACCGTGTTGTTTTGATTACTATATACTTGTAGAATAACCTGATTTCTGATAATGTGATGCCTCTGGTTTTTGCTGCATTTTTTTTAAATTTCTTAGACTTATATTCGCTATTTGATTTTTTTTCTAGTTCCCTATGAAGTATCATTTTTTACAAGTTTCCCAAGAGATCATGGGGATTGCTTCAAATCTGTAGATTATTTTGAGTAGTACAGACATTTTAATGTTGATTTTTTCCAGCCATGAGAGCATGGTATATTCTGCAATTTGTTAACATCTTCTGCTACTTCTTTTCCCAGGGTTTCATAGTTCTGTTTTTATTATTTTTTAAAAACATTTATTATTATTATTATTTTTTTTTTGCAGTTTTATTATTTTTGCCAGGGCTGGGTTTGAAACCATCACCTCTGGTATATGGGGCCCGCACTTTACTCCTTTGAGCCACAGGTGCCGCCCATAGTTCTCTTTTTAGAGATCTATCACATCCTTTATTAGATTTAGCTCCCACGTATTTCATTTCCTTTGGGCTACTGTGAAGGGTATTGTGTCTTTGATTCTTAGCTTGGCTGTTATTGACATATATGAAGGCAACTGACTTGTCAACATTGATTTTATTAATTTGTAGGTAAGACACAGTCCTATAATCTTGTTCTGTTATAATCAATATCTCAGTTCAGTAAGTGGAAATCATAAAAGATTTTATTAAGAACACAATATTTAGGTTAATCTTAAATTTTCTTCCTTTCTCCCAGTTAAGGCTTCTTCTGATTAGGAGCATGCAAGTACTAAAAGCTACTTTCCAACAGGAAACGTGTATGATTGGATATTTCTGCTTTTATCTATATTTATATACACAACATCTCTCTCCTGAAATGTTTAACTTTTGTCCTGGGATGTCCCCAGAGGCTACCATCTTTTCTGTTCTGATCACCAGGCTTTCTATTATGTGTCCCAAGACTATCCTACTATGATTTTCAAGTAGCCCCGACTTTCTTTCCTGGCGATGGTCACTACCTCTTGACTTTAAAGTCTTCAAGATGCTGTTTAGGTGTTTCATCACTCTTGCAACTCCCAGGAAAGCAGTCAGTCCTTTGCCTGCTTACTAGATTTCCAATGCCACCTCTGTCTAAACGCCCAAATAAACTGCATTTTCCCCAGGCCTCAGTCAATTCTTTTCTCGATTTTTTTCAATAAGACTAACAACAGTCTCTCCTGAATAAAACCACTAAAATCTTTGGGTGTAGTCCCTAACCTTGGTTTCCCTTTAGCCCTTTATCCTGTATATGAGTTCAACCTCTCACAAACATTCTTTAACAACACTGACATCTAGCTCATGTCAGCAGACTTCTTCCCCTGGATGAGCATAAGGGCATGCTAAGTTGTTTTCTTTTTTCTTTCAGTATCGGTGCCATTTAATGCTATTTCTTCTCTTTACTAGAAGAGTGAATTTTATTCTTATTTATCTTTGAGACAGAGTTTAGAGTAGCTCATAGCAACTTTAAACTTCTGAGCTTGAGCAATCCTTTTGCCTGAGCCTCCCAAGTACTTGGAGCTACATGCACCCACCACAACACTCAGCTATTTTTTTTCTATTTTTAATAGAGATGGAGTCTTACTCTTGTTCAGGCTTGTCTTGAACTCCTTAGCTCAGTGATCCACCTGCCTCAGCTTCCAGGAGTGCTAGGATTAGAGGTGTGAGCCACTGCACCTGGCCCCTGAGTGATTTTTAAAATTCAAATCTATTGTTGTTTCCCTGTATAAAATTTTTCCATGACTCTTTATTCCTTGGTTGGAGATTAAATTGTTTTCAGTCATTATTTGCTGCTATATTTTCTGTTCTGAACATCCCAGAACTCATCCTTTCTCTTATCAATTATTATAGCTAACTCTTCCTCTGAATTTAATCTTGACATAGACTAGAGAACATGACCTGACCTTTGTGTTATGCTGTGCTCTTAAAGCTCCCCTGTACTTCAATCTAATTTTCCTACCATGCACTTAGGTCACCTTTTCATATTTGCTTATTTCTGTGTTAGTATTTCTTGATAAGTCACCTCTTGACAAACACCATAAACATGTTTTGTTTTCACCAGGGTATCAAAAGCATACAATACAGTTCTTGAAAAATAATTAGTATTTAATGAATATTTGTGGAATTAATTAATGAGTAGATGAATAAATATAACAGGGGTTAATTCTGTATCTTTGATCAAAAACACTTTCTCAAGAGCTTGTTCTTGCCAAGACCCTTGTCCCAACCCATCCTCTAACTTTTTCAGTTCTAATTTGAAAGGAAAAGAATGTGATAGGTTTATTTTAAATCCATTATGTTTTTTCCTAATTAAGAAGCAATTAATTAATTTCAATTAAGAAGGAACATATGAATACTGATATATTATAGACAGTAGTTAACTAGAATTCTTCAGAGGTGCCAAAGTTATAGTCAGAATTCTTGTGTTAATTAAATGAGTTTTAAAGAAGTGTTAATAGTCATGTTTTACTAAGATGAGACTTAGATAGAGGCAAACAACGGACAAATCCTTACATGAAGTTTTAATTATAGATAAGGGAGATAGACATCAGATAATGCATTTTTGAGTTCTATGAAGAAAAATAATATATGGATAAAGGCCGAAATTTTTGGAGTGAAAATCAGTAATATGAATAAGAAGATGAAGCTTCATTCTTCAAAAAAGGAGCAAATGGTGTATACAGTTGACAGAAATTGCTTCCTAGAAGAGGTATTTAAGAGTACAGTGATTATATACAAGTATATTTGGCATATTTAAAAAATAGAAAGAAGACAAATATGTCTGGGATAAAGTAAATAAAGGAGGCAGTGAATTAATGCTATCTTGATCATCTAAACTATTTGAATCCTTTTTACAGCCATAGTATTTGACCACTGTGGGTCAGTCTACTCTGATGATGTATAATGAGTCGTAATCCTTACTGGTAGCAGTGTTTCTTTTTTTAAAATGAAAAACAAATCTGTGAGAAGAGAGAGCATCTTAATAGTTATAGAAGGCAGGTCAAGATTATCTTCTGTGTATATAGAAGAGGGCTGACCTCAGAGTACAGGACAGGAGTTTAGAACCAGATTATATGACACCATATAGAAGAAGCTAAGTATAAGGAAAATATCAAAGGTTTTCATAATATCAGGACAGGAAAGGACGTTAGAAATGGGTACATCCAGTTACTATATTCCAAATGAAGTAGCAAACTGAGCAGTAAAGCAACTTTTTTCTTTTTCTTTCCTTTCTTTCTTTTTCTGTTTTTGAGGTTCTGGTCACACATCTAATTAACAATCCATGCACCAGAACAAGTGTCATTTGATTCTGTAGTCAATTTGACCTAGAAAATAATGTGACTGAGTTCTGAGGAAGCATACTTTTCTGGAGAGTTTTTTGAGAATACACCCAAACACAATTAATTAAAATAGAACTAGTGGCAATGTGAAGATAAATCTGGGAAACACACTTTTCTGGAGAGTTCCTGAGAATACACCCAAACACAATTAATTAAAATAGAACTAGTGGCGGTATGAAGATAAATCATAAAACAGCATTAAAAACAAAATAAATTTAATGTACATCAAAGTACGTCATCATGGGGTTAGCTCTCAAATGGAGCCCTGAAGGAGAATAATGTGACCTCAGATCATTTTCAGAGCCTAAGGCATGTACCTTCTATGAAAAATGCTCTTTGTCTGAATTTCTGTACTGAAACATGAGCATTCATTAAAGTAGAATTTTACAAGGAGGAAGAAAGACCCAACGAGAATTTTTCTGCAAACTTTCTTACTGTGGTAATGCAGTTAGAAAAAATAGAAAAAAGATGTGGTGTTAAGCTTTAGAGTCTGAATATTCTTTATTTGAATCTCTGCAGATACATAAAATAGAGCAAGTTATTCAATCTCTTTAGAATCTGGTTTCCTCATTCATTTAAACAAAGCAAAACAAAACAAAAATATGGATTCCACTTAATATCACCAGTATATTTTGAAGATGACTTATGCAGGGCATTCAAAATATCTTGCACATTTATCACATTTGTTAAGTATGTGTAAATCCTGATATTTATATCCAGGGACATAATTTGACATAGAGATTTTCCAAATAAATAATTTTGAGCTTTTGATCTAGAGTATTTTTCTGCTATCTTGTTTCATTACTATTTCTTCACTAACAAAATATTTCAAACGTAGTTATTGAGAGTGAAATTTAGTAAAAATATTTGTTTTTTCTAGTAATGAGCTTTATTAGATTTCTTGAGCTATCCAGAAGACTGGTACTTTAATAAAGGCTATAGCAAGTAATCGACAAAGAAAGGTTAACTTGGAGAAGCAGAAATTTCTGAGCTCTAGAGAAATGGTTCAAAGATCCAATAAACTCATTCAAAAGTCAGAGGAAAAGAGAAATCACTGATGGGTCTTGATGTGTTAAGCAGTAAGAAGCGCAGTCGTCACGGAGGTAAGAGCAGACAGAATGTTTTTCCAAGGAGTGAGCTAGCAAATAAGAAAGAGCTGACTCAAGAAACAAAATGCACTGAAAAGACGTCTAAATTACCCAGCAGTTTAAGAACATGAGATCTTTCATTTTCCCATGTAATTAGTAAATTATTCATTCTAATTCCTTTATTTCACTAATGAAAATAGTGAACCTTAAAAATGGCAAGAATATGTCCAGTCCCATTTGATAAGACCAGAATAGTCATTTGATGAATACTTTTCACTGTAGTTTCCAAAGGATAAAAGGGGGGGGCAATTTGAGTCACCATGATGTGACCTAGTGAATATTCCTGTTCAACGCTAATGCCCCTGGGCAGTGATTTTCATAGTGATGACAGCAGTAGGCTCTCACATCATAGTCCTAGTCATAGCTAAATCAGAAATATTTATTTATTTTATTTTTTACTTTCTTTTCTGTTTGCCTTTTTGCTAATACATTGTCAAAGGACACAAACATATGTAACTTTCCAGAAAAAACATTAAGTCTTTTTTAAAAAGTTGCTGCCTCTTGTTATTTTTTTTAAGAAGTCAAGAGAGGTTGCAAACTAAAGGAAACACTCTGTAATCTCACTTATTGGCAGAATTTGGCAAACTTTAACGAAGAGAAAGGACTTGAGAGTTCACCTTGGAACTTACGATGTGCCTCAGAAGAGTGAGAAGTGTTTCTACCTTCTTATGATGTTATAGCTAAAGGATTCAATTCGTGCAATCAGTATTCTGTGCCAATCTAAAAGTGGCCTTTAAAAAGTGTTCACTGAATGAAGAGAGTTTCTCTTGGCATTTCCTTAAACTATGTCACCGGATCTGCTGCTATACACAGCAACTCAAAAACTATAAAGGTACTCGTGTTCATTTAATTATCACACATTAGCATTTGTACTCTCTTTCTAAACCTGACTTAATGTTTGTACCTCATCTGCTCCTTTACTGACACTGCATATTAGGGTAACAATACACCTCTCTGCACTTAGTTCCCCGTATCTTATCTCTTCCTATCATATATGATTCTACCTCTCTACTGGAAACATCTTTCCTGCCTTCTTTCTACTTGATGAAATTTTATTATTATTAGTTCTTAAATACTCAGCCATAAGAGTGCCCTTTCGGGAAGGCTTCTCTGCACATTCAGACTGGGTGATATACCTCCTCTCTGCTCCCATCATGATCTTATCTGTCAGCAAGCATCATGTTATCGTACTTTTTCACAACCCAGCCACTCCACTGTCAGATGTTTCACTATTCCAGGGAAATCATATGGCCATATTCATTTTTTAACTTCTAGGACCATCATTGTTAACTTAATAGATACTCATTAAAGTAAAGGAAAATAAATACAAAATAAATCTCCTCTACACAGCAAATATAAACATATTCTAGAAAGACTTATTTGAAACATCAAAATCTTTTTTTTTTATGTACTTCAGTCAGATACAGTGTACTTTTTAAGGAAATAGACAAAGGAAGTTTTAACTTCTCATCAGAGAATAGCTGCCATCTTTTGGGAGAAGTGAGAAGAATCAATCTCTCTTTTTTCTGTCTCCCTCCTCCTACAAGCACAAGAGAGCATTATGGTTAATCATAGTTTGCATATGTAAAAGGCAGCTTGAGGAAGAATAGTTCTCCCTGATATTGAATAAATTAATTGTGAAACCTGTTTGGCTTCTTTTTATTCCAAGAGGATAAAATAGATTCATGATTCTGAAGCAGTAAAAGGCTATTCAGAAACTATCGGCAGACCGCATTGCCATGGTAACCACTCTTTTTTGAAATAGTACAATAAATAGTTATCTAAAGAAATGCTGAACGCATTACACATTGCACCTTGCTCTAGTAATTATAGGTGGTCTAGAATTGAAACATCCATGACATGTTTTGCTTTCAGGTATACCAGCAGAGCATATTTATTACCATAGCAGAATATTTTTTTTGTAAAGAGGTGAGTTACAGAATGTTTACTCCCAGCAATACCTTGAGGTATGGGATGAGAATGGCACAGACTTCTGCTTCGTAACCCCATGCGTTCCTCACCTCCACCTTAAACTGATGGAAGTAAAGACATGAGACAGCAAATTGAAAGTTTCACTAGAGATCTAGAAAAGCAGGAGACAAAAGAATTTGAGAATATGTCCCAAATCCCCTTTTCCACACAGCCTAACTTTCTATTGGGGGACCAGTTACCAAAGCAAACAATAGGGGTTTGGAGAAATCAAAGTCAAATTGGTTAAACAAACAATAAAAACAGCACACTTTTCCTTTTCTCCTTTCCTCTCCCTAGGAAACTGGGATACAGGGGGATGCCTAGGAGGTAGAAGATAATTTCTGAATACAGAAACTAGTCTAGATTTCCTGCTGAGGTTTGCTACCTGCAAAATCTAGAGAAATGCTTGGTGTTTCAGGGATTGAGGGAGTACATTCCTGAGTAGTGGACAGGCCCTAAGTAAGAAGAACATGATTTTTCTATCTAGGAGACAGTGTAGCAAGGCTGAAGGAAGGCTGACCATGGCTCAAGTTGCCACCAGGAGTCTAGAGTAGAATATTTGCTAGAGGTGAGGATTAGGGGAGAAAGTCCCATTTCCACACCCACTCCTATGCACAGAAGAAAAACTACATGCAGGATCACACCACACGAAATAGTCCATCTTTGTCCCTGTAGTTGCTGAGGAGAAAGAGGATAGATTGCATAAAGAATGTTTTGAAAAGGACAGGGCCCAAATTTTTAATGCTGATATGATTCTTGATTTGTCCAGAAGATGTTTTGTTTTGTTTTGTTTTGTTTTTGTTTTATTATTCTCAAGCAGAATGAGAAGTTATAAGGGAATTTACATTTAGAAGTAAAGATATACATAGGTTTGTGTTTTTTGTTTTTTGTTTTTTTCATTTTTGTCCGTGGCGGGCCTTGAACCTGCCACCCCTAGCATATGGGGCTGGTGCTTTACTCCTTGAGCCACAGGCTCAAGGGTGAATTGAACCACCCAATTTCACACCTATTATTACATTCCCGTCTATGTACAAGTAGTTTTTTACCCATACATGGTGTGCAGAGAGCGACTATTATTCCAGCCCAAAGTACCAAAAAGACATGGGTTGTCCAGTTCCAAGTATCCTGATTTAAGACCTTTGGGCTTTTTTTTTTTTTACTATTCTGTTCATTCTTCTACTATTCTGTTCATTCTTCTCATTATGTCTGAGTTTTTAAAATCTTTTCATATAGCTAGGAGGAGGAGGGAAAAACAGAAGACATTCAGTATTCTGTGAGAGGTTGATTTTCCTTTCTTCATTCTAGCCTGAGAAAACTAAAGCATGCTGTGGAAAATTGTTTTGCCATAACTGTCTAACATCGTTAATGCAAGAAGCCAGAACTTTATTAACATACTATAGAACCTAGTTACTTAATGTAAAAGAAAATAAAATGCTTAGATAAATTCGACCTCTATTTCTTATGGAGGCAACAGAAAAAGGGAGAGAGAAGCATGGTTACAGAAGAATCAGGTAGTTTTCAAACGGCCCCATATTTATATTTTACGGCTTTTGCTACAAGGGACTGCTGTTACCCTTATTCAGCGTGTGAGTTAGAATGTTTCTTCTATGAGCTCCTTAACAGTCCCCACATAGTCAGTTAGAAAGGAAGGAAAGCTCCGCATGTCACTTAATTTTCACAGTGGACGATAACGCCAGCTGCATTCCACAGTAATCCAACATGAAGTACAGAAGCTATAAAAGAGAAACAGAGATCTTTTAAATAAGACTCATTTTCAGAAACTTAGGGAAGAAACAAAAGCTTCCAAAGTTTATTGATCTGTGCTCGATGTTTAACTGGGAACATCAGAAACTTTCTTTTAAAGCTCTGTAAAACCATTATTTCTCTGTAAACCAATTTGTTTCAGATGCCTCTCTTGCCTTTTAATGCAGGAATAAAATACCACAAAACAATTGCCGGTTACTGCCCACCAATATAAGTCAGATGTAATTAAAAATAAAGAAAAAGTATTTTCTACTAACAGTTGGTTTAATCATTTCATAAAGTCCTAAAGTTTTCTCTTTTTTAGTTTTTGTCTTTTAATTGTATGTATTCAACAGGTAAATGGAGGGGTGTGTGTGTGTGTGTGTGTGTAGTCGGGGGAAAAGAAAAGACCCAGACCACTAAAAAATGGACCATTTTTACCCTCAAAAACAGAGAATATTTTCTTAGTTTAAATTTTCTTTTTCTTTGAAAAGTCCTCCAGGCAGTACCCGGACTCCAATAGTACTTTTAAGATACTAATTAGTGTTCTGTTTATTCAGAACACTAACAGCATTCTTCCTATTTCTAAGCCGCTTTCCTCCACTGATATTCATGACCTTTGTAGGGAAAGATCAGCTCTTCAGAAACATGCCCTGGGAACAACGTCGAGAGGTCCCCAGGGGAAGGCAGAAACCAACAGGAAAGTGAGAGGACTGCGCTTGGGCAAGGTGCCATCTGAGCAACCGCTCCACCTAGAAGTCGAGGCTCTTGAGCAGAAATCCATTGAGCACCTGTTCCCCAACCAGTGTGTGTCTAGGTGACAGTGATGCTTGAGAAGGATCTGGTGTAAATCCTCCAACGAGGTTTTCTTTACTTGTTTCACAGATCATTTGGGATTAATAAGAAACTGAAACAGAGCTTTTGCCAAATTAAATCCATCATCATATGCTGAAGTAAATGTTTTAACAAAAGCTTTACTTCTGACAAGTTCTGTGGATTATTTCAGCAAAACATTCTAACAATATATTTTTCAACACAAAAAATATCTGTATTATTGCTACTGTTATTCATATAATCATAATTACTGATGTGCGTTCATTTGCTCTTGCAAAAAAAAACAAACAAACAAAAAAAAACACCAGATTAGTGGTTTAGTTATCTGTTGCTGCATAATAATAAAAGTGACCTAAGCTCAGTGGCTTAAAATAACACTGTAACCACTTCTCATGTCCTTTGCATTGACCAGGCTCAGCAGGGACGTTCTTGCTTTCCATCAAGTGTTCAGTGATGTGTTGACAACTGAGGTTCTTGAGCATGGTCCCCAAATCTCTTTCCTGTCTTCTTTAGTTACAAATCTACACAGATTTTTGGACTTGGCAAAAATGGAATTGTCATATAATTTGAACTCTCACTAAGAAAACGGATTCTTTTTGTATGACATTCCTTCCCCCTGGAACACCCTATTCATGCCTCAGCTACTTAGAATAGTAATTTACACATAGCTGGTCTCAATAACTATGTGTTACATTAGCTTGAGCAGCTTGCTTGGATTATTAGCAAACTTATGCATTTGATTATCACTTTTGTGTGGAAGCATCTGCACAGAGAATGAGTTAGATGAGACTAAAAAGTTCTGAAGTTAAGGATTCACAATGTAGAAGCTTTCTCCCTAACAGCATTTTCAGTATTTATTATAGAAGACAAACTGTATTTGAAGTAATTAATAATAGAAATACTAATAACAACTGATATTTATCAGTCCTAATGTTATAATATTAATGCAATATTAAATAATTACATGTATCATCTCCCTTGACTCTGACAATAACCATATGAATTTGATATTGTCACACTTCCAATTTTACGATAAGGAAATTGTGGGTGAGACTTCCTTAAGGTCATACAGATACTGAGTCATGGGGAAGGACTTGGCAGCAGATCTGCTTTAGTTTCAATCGTCTCAACTACTGTGCTTTATGATTGAAAGAGTATAGCAGTTTGCAAACTGTCAAGAATCAAAGAATTAATTATACATGTCTGTTATAGAGGCACAATGAAATCTTTTGAGGGATCTCAACACCACCGTCTTTCTAAATGAAATGAGTCTTGGAATAATCAGTGTGAATTATGTAAAATTGCCATTTCGGGTCATAAAATTTGAATATTAACAAATGTCCAGTAATTCAAAACTAATAGTAAAATGTAAGCATTCTAAACAACATTGACAGAACTCTAAATGCCAGTTTTCTTTATTTTCATACCATGTGCATGGCACAAAAAAGCAAAGTTGGCAACAATATTATAATACATATTGTGTTGTCAGAAATAATTAGTGCAATATTCAAAAAGAGGGTCATGCAAGTGATAGCAAAATATCATAAAGTAAGAGATTCAATCCAGTTTGTGTTCTTCATAGCAAGCAATAATAATCTAGAAAAATACTTTCCAGAATTTTAGTATTCACAATTAAAAAACAAATTTTTATGGTAGCTATTTTTATTTTTTATTTTTATTTATATTTTCTATTTCAGATTAATATGAGAGTAACCATTAGGTTACAATGTTTGTGTTTGATAGGTAAGGGCCTGCTGTAGTTGTGCCCCGCACACAGGAGGTGTGCCATAAACCCTTACACTGTGCCCATTAGGTGAGAGCACTGCTGGTGAGTACTATTATATGTATTCACCCCCCAGGTGTGTGTATGTGTGTAGCACAGTGTATGTGTATTCTGTATTACCATTAATTTAAAAAAATCAGGAAAAAACTATCGGTAGACCTATGAAAGAAAGCCACTCAGCTAGGGAAGGTCATCTTGCTAAATGGCTGTCAAAAGGCCTCTCCAATTGGCATTTTTCTTGCTAAGTTTGTCTCATTGTGTTTGGCACTCATTTGGCAGTTTCAGAGACTTGAATTTATCAGTTTCTCAAAGTCGACAGGTAATGGGATCATAGATGCAAAATAACAAACATAAGGAATAGGTTAAAAAAAAAACCATAACTATTAATTAAGTAAAATATAACATAACTGCCTAGTGAAGCAGACAAGTACATTCTCCTTGCAGTATATTTTCAAATAGATAAGCTACGTGGGAACACCCATTATAATCAGAAGCTTGCATGAAGTCTGAATGAGAAGAATCAGTCTGAAGGTGCAAAAGCTTATTTTTAGTAAGTCTGAAAACAATAGATGTTACCATGGATGCAGTGGAAATAGAATGTTTATAAATGTTTATAAACTAAATGTTGGTGGCAATGGGAAGTAATTTAAACTCTGCAGAAAGTAGAGGTGATTCCTCAAAGAACTAAAAGTAGACCTCCCATTTGATCTAACAGTCCTAATACTAGGTATATACCCCGAGGAAAGGAAGTCATTATATCCACAAGAAACCACACCTGATGTTCATCACAGCATAGTACACAGTTGCAAAGAAGTGGACCCAGTCTAACTGTTCCTCAACTAATAAGTGGATAAACCAAATGTCACAGGTATATGTGTGTGCATATATGTCCTTTATCACACACACACCATGGAATACAATTCAGTCATAAAAGGGAATGAAATGACACCCTTTTCAGCAACTTGGGTGGAACTGGAAACCATCCTATGTGAAGAATATCATGAATGGAAAATCAAATACACATGTTGTCACCTATAAGTAGGAGGTAAACATGGGAGATATAGTCACAAAGTGGTGTAATGGACAGTGGAAATTAGGCAGAAGAGAGAGGAAGCGGGGATAGGGGATAAAAATCTACCTACTGGATACAATGCACATTATTCTGGTGACAGATAACGCTAGAAACTGTGACTTCAGTATGATATGATACATCCAGGTAACAAAAAAACAATTTTACCCACTAACTCTATTGAAATACACATAAAAATGAATTTGCATAAGTTAAAAAATAATTAATTTAATTTAAAAAACCTTGCATAGGCTTGTTCATGAGGGAAGGCCATGAGATACACGGGCCATGGGATGAGCGAAGATGACCTTTCGTACTTCCAATTTACGCAGATTATTCCTGTCAGACAGAAGTCATCCGGGCTAAGGCATACTTTCCCCTGGACAGGGGTTGAGTGGAAACTAAATGGAAAACGTTGATCTTTGTCTGTCTTGCCCTTACCAGTTCTTACATGACCTATGCCTTAACCATTTCTCCTGTTGCTAGCTGGTTATATCTCTGCACCAACCAATGGCCTCAGATATCAGGGCAAACAGTGACTTCCTGTCCACAAACAGCTGACCCCCAAGCTGCTGAGCTGCCTGTGACCTGTGTTTTGCTTTAAAATGATGTGTTAATCAAAGTTTTCTCTTTCAGAATTCTGAATGGAAGTAAGAATAATGGACTTGCCTTGAAATGCTGAAATTGAAATGACAGGGAAATTGAAACAGTATAAATGGCCACGTAAGCAGAAAGAGAAAGCACAGAAGTGGTGTTGGCAGGAAGAATGAGGTCAGTCCACAGACAGAGACAGTATCAGAGAGACTGGTCCTCAAACTTAAGTGTTTCAAACAAAATTACTTCTCCAAAGCCATCTAAGTGACTTTTTTTCTTATACTCTGTATCTAAGTCGAAGAAGCACAATCAAAATATTCCCCTGTGAATTTTGTTTTTCTGGTTTTTTTATTGCTTATGAATGCACATGTGTAATCAACATGTTTGATATGTTCACATCAGGTTTTCTTCCACCTCAGTTACTCCTCCTCTTTCAACAAGACTTCGCATGATTTTATCGCAGAATTATTTCAGGAGCTAACTTGAAGGAAGGGCAACTCAATTTCTCTTATTTCCAAGTTCTTTTTCAGTGACTCTGTCTCACTGTCTGCTCACAATTTACCGATAGTATATTTTTGAAGTTATAAATGCCACAATATAGCAATATTCACTCATTTGTAACTTGACATTTACTTGCAAAATAAGTTCAGTTTGTTATACTAATTACTTATACACTAGAAATTCATTTCCTTTAAAAAAAATCATCAGACAAGAGAAATATACCACTGAGTGTTTGAGAAACCAAAAATTAGGGGAGTTGAAATAATCCATATTTAAAAAATAATTTCATCTATAGCATACCTTTTATAATTTATTAACAAATAGTTTATTCTTAAGTAATTTTATATCTGTATGCATTTTTAAACTTTTAACAAACATAGGTATTTATTTAATATGTTATAAAAGTTAAGATTTAAAGAACATCAAAGTGTATGCATGGTAATTTATCAAATGTAAATATAGGTACTTAAAAATGCAATTAATGTTCACTTTATTAAAATCTAGTTTGCTTTACCAGAGACTTTATTTTATCAAATGTAAAATATCACAAAAGTCTAAAGACATAGATTTGACAGAAAGTAATTTTATTTATTTCTAGAGAGAATAGTATGAACTCAGAAATGGATTTCACATGTTTAAAAATAGGCTAATTTTTTCCATTAACTTGAGTCAAAAGTCGTTTTGATTTGGGCTCATTTGGTACTTTCGTAAGAATATATTGATGAATTTTCCTTGCCTCAACTTCTCTCAAAAATTGTCTGTATAAAGACAAGATACATCTTAAATTTTCAGGTCAACATTTAAATCTCAATGACTTTTATTCTTGTTGGCTGTTGTGCTCAGTCTGAATTATATACCAAATTTTATTGGCAATCCAATTTATCAAAAATATTGAATACTAACTTAGTACCTAGATTTAATAGAATCAAAATTAACAAGATAATTTTAGAACGTATTTTCTAGAGGTTAAATTGTTTAGTATTTATTTTGATATAATTGACATTAAGCTTATTTTACAAAATAGCATTTAGACTTGCAAAATTGATACAGGACAGGTGGCACCCCAGCCAGCTCAGCCTAGCTGGGCTGGAGGACCCGCTGCCTCTGCCTTGGTGGTGTTGGTGCTGCGGCAGCCGGCAGAGGAACCAGCAGGCTGGAGCGTAGGCAAGGTGGGGGAGCCTCCTTCCCCTACCGGACGCTCCAGTGGCCAAAAGGCCCGGACAACTGTTCGGGAGACCCGGGCACCTTCTGTCTCCTTCCCCTTTACACTTGTGACTGAATACGGAATCCCCATTTCTATGCCTAGGTCAAGTTCATGTAAGTTTCCTAGGCCTCTAAGGACTGTGTCCATTCATTAGTACATTCATTCACCTTGCCCCAGCAGAAGAGACATTGTTCATTTCTTCATTTCCTGGCCTCATATAGAAGGAATCCATGCACCTATATATATCACTAAATGGAGCAAGAGATGGAGAGAGAAAAACGGAGAGACCTTTTCTCTCCCGACCTGGGTTTTCTCTCCCTACTAGAAACTTTAGTGTTTTTGTATTCTTTTTCTGTAAATAAATTCTGTCTTGCCCCTGATCTGTGGTCCGCGGATTTATTCTTCCAATCCCCCAGACCAAGAACCTGAAAGTCTGGCATCAATCTGTATATAATTTTGCACCTACTATCAATTTTTTTATATCTCTTCTCAACTTCTAAAAGTGAAAAGAGATACTGTTTATAATGTTCAGAAAGAGTTGTTATCTAATTAAAAACTACTAACGCTGTTGATATGTACTTTCTGTCTACCACATCTATTGTTTAATACTTAATAGTAATTTGATTTTAATTCAAAATAATGGCTAATTGGGTCTCAAAGAGATTGTCGCTGTATATTTAAGTATATTATTATGCTCATTTATAAAAATAAAGATGAATGTATTTATTTATCCATAATACATATTTGTTTCTTATCTTTTTTTTCTAAACATGTCCATAGTAGTCTACTAGGTTGAATTATCCACACAGATAAATTTTTGATTTTTGGTCTCTAAAATGATATTGTTGCATAACTTCATCACAGTTCATAATATTGATCACTGATAAATTCAATACCAAAAGGTATTCCTTCTTGTCCTCCAGGTTTACTAATGATTTCCTTTATAATGATTATCTCAAAGAACAATTGTCATTTTGATATTTATTTTTAAGACTTTTCTAAATTAAAAAAGATTTAATTTTCTTAATTATTTTATAACTTTAAAATTAAGCAAGTAAATTAATTATGAGGAGACATTGGGTAGATCGAGCATTTTGTGACTATACCTATGTTACCACTTCCTTCATCCAAAAAACAATAAGAAAAAAAGATCTGAAAATACTTTTCCTTTTAACTTTTATTTTATTGTAATCTTTCATTTGAAACTTAAATTTGAGGGCAACTTAGATTTCAAAAATAAAGGCCAGAGGACACCTGGTTTTAAAAAATGTTACTAACTGCTCTGTGAAAACTGATTTCTTAGAGAGTTAGATGATTTTGTGTATCATAATACATGAATACATATAATAAATACATAACATGACATAATTGTATATAATATTTGTTATATATAATATATAATAATTTAAAGGTCTGAAAAATGGTACCCATTTAGTTTTGTTTTTTTTTTGATCCAAGTTTATGTCCAATTTAGCTTTACTAGGGGCATTATCTGTGCCTAAGACTTCTCAGCATTTCATCTGCTACAAGAATTCCCAAGATACAGTGTGGTACTGATCTGTACTTGATAAGACTACCCTGATAAAAGCAAAAAGTTCTATGTCAAAAAAATGCTTTTGAAAATTCAAAATACATCTCACAACATAATCCACAGGTAATAATAATGGGCAATTTCCCAACTCTATATTTATTATCCTATGTAAAATTTTAAGCAAATAGTAAATATTAACTTTGACATGACCTTATGAGCCAGACTGAGTAGGACATGGCTTTATGATACAAGCTTCCTTGAGAGCATGTTCTGACTTTTCTATTGCTAAAAAATGAAAGTAAATACTGCGTGCAATAAAGTGCTCTGTTAGGATCTACCAAAGGATAGTTTTTACAATTCCCAGCTGTTATAAATGAAATGTGCACTTCTAAAAGTTGCAGATTTCTCAAGGACTAAACTAAGCATTTTCGTAAGTTAATGCATTTATCTCTTGTATGATTTCAGTAATCCTCTCAAACATTTTAGAAAGACTATAAGCCATGGTTTATTGTCTATAAGAACACCATTTAACTCATGGGAAATAAACAGTTTTCAATGAACAGAATGACTCTTCATAAAGTTCAATTTAAGCTTGTTATTTCATACTCAGAACTATAGTTTTCTTTATAAGAACTGTCGGAAGTGGGACAGCACCTGTGGTTCAGTGGCTAGAGCACTGACCCCATAAACCAAGAGTGGCAAGTTCAAACTCAGCCCTGGCCAAATTGCAACAACAGCAACAAAACAGCCGGGCATTGTGGCAGGCGCCTATGGTCCCAGCTACTCGGGAGGCTGAGGCAAGAGAATCGCTTAAGCCCAGGAGTTGGAGGTTGCTGTGAG
>NW_003852495.1:1622336-1626859 GCF_000181295.1 Otolemur garnettii
AAAAAAAAACAAAACAAAACTGTAGAGACTAACTAGGCTACACAATACATCAAATAGCTAACAAGAATGCTTCAATACCCTTTTATACAATCATTTTCTATAGTAAAAGTTAAGCGACCATAACTTTAATAGTAGCTTTTTTACTATCTAGCATGAATTGGTATGTAGGCATCAACAAGTTCACCAGGTATTCTACTTGTAGAATAAACTCGCATCTCTTTAGTGAATCTGAAATAAATCCTCATTGATCCAACTCCAAATGATGGGCAAGTCCTGGCCCCAAAAAAGGCTGATTTGAGTATGAAAATTATACCAATAGGCTCAAGCTAGTTTTCTGAATATGTTTATGCAGTATTAACATCATGTTAACCATTGTTAATTAATGGTTATACAAATATAGGAGATGCACAGGTGCTGAAAGACCTCCTGGTTTTAGTGTGGCTGTCACCAAAATCTGGAAACCTTTCCTTAAAGCATTAGAAATTATAAATTATTTTTGCATTGTTCAAAGTTCCCACCTAAATATCATTTTCTAACAAACGTTCATAACCGCAGCTGCTATTCCATATACAATCATAACATGTTAATAATTTTGTTTATAATTTGAAAATTAGTTAAAGCTTAATACAGAGGGAGGAAATATTTGCTGGAATATCTAATAAAATCTGGGAGAGTTTATGGACTAGCTGCTATAAAACAAAAAAGATATCAAGGAGATAGTAGGAAGAAACTTTCTTAGAAAAATAATATGTGTTTCAGAATCACGCATATTTTACTTCTTTCTCCCTATTATTTCTTCCTCCCAAACATCATCACTTTTCTTTATTAATTGCCAAGGAGGCTATAGAATGGGTTTTCTGAATTAAAACCAGCAGAGACTCTCAGAACAAAGCTAGGTTTGAAGAACACTAATCCCTTCTTATCTCCCATCATCTAATTAGGACTACACAGGATTAGGATTGATGAGAATTCCTGCTCCTAGAGTCTCAGAGATTCTGGGCCCCACAGAAATATGGGTGGTTCAAGTTCAGATGGGACTGAAAGTAGATGATGATCAAATTATGGAGTGTAGAGGACAATACGTAATATTTTCTTATACATGGGTTATTAAGAACATTTTCAGATACACAGAAATCAAGAAACATAAAATCCCTATGGACAGAAACAAATGAAGCTTCCCCAGCTTTGGATAAGCCAAGCAAGTTGAAATGTGGACAGGTGAATCAGAAAGGATGCTGTCAACTGTGTTACTCGGAAGTGAAATAAAGGACTATAACATAATCTGTCTCAAAACTTTTGAGGTGACCTACATACAAGTTTCCATTGTAAATAGACACCCCTAATTCAAAATTGAGTTGTTTACCATCTCGATTTTCCACTTTCTACTCTGACCTCAAAATGCAAATAAAAGGTTCTAAGATACTGAAATCACATTTGTCTTTGTCTTCTTTTACGTTATAAAACCAAAGTCCTCAAATACTGTACGGAAAGGACTCTCAAAACCCTAACAACAATGAAGTCAAATTTTCTTATTAAATAATTACTTTAAACTATGAGCAATATTCATTATCCCACACAGAGATCTCATTAGTGAAGTGGCCATCATAATCAACATATTCTATCCAAATGTGCTGATATTGTATCATTCTGACAGTTTATGTGAAAATAGAGAAAACGGGAGTGATGATTCACACTTCTTTGCACTCAAGTGCTATTTCTATAGCATTTCTTCCCTTCCAACATGGTCATATGTCTAAGTACTATATAATTATTGTATGAGGAAACAAAACTCAAAATATTTAGCAGGTTTAGTTATTTCACAGATGTAAATGATAAAATATCTTAATTAGGAATATCAATTTTACATGTAAAATATCCATCTATGTTCAGGTTGCCAGGTTAACTGTTAAGTCCAAATTTCTTTTCTTTCTTTCTTTCTTTCTTTCTCTTTTTTCTTTTTTTTTCTTTTCCTTTTTTTTTTTTTTTTTTTTGTGTGTGTGTGTGCGTGCAGTTTTTGGCTGGGCTGGGTTTGAACCCGCCACCTCCGGCATGTGGGGCCTGCACCCTACTCCTTTGAGCCATAGGCTTCACCCTATACCCAAATTTCTTTAAAAAGTGGCTTAATTAGGTGACTGTTCATGATAAAAATGCTCACTATTCTGCTTTGAATTAATATGGAAACCACGTCACACACATAGATGAATTTATTTATAGACCACCTGACATTATTAAATTGTTTTCTTTAGCAGGTCTTTGCCTATTTGTTTATAAGGTTTGTAAAAATAAATGTAACTTTAGCACATAAATATTCATAGATTCTATGTGTCTGAATATTTATATAGCACCTGCCAACTACTTCGACAGGCATTACAGCTTAGAATTCATTTTACAAAATAGGGGAAGGATGTTTATTTGGTATCACATTTCAGGTCACTTCAGAAGCAAATGTGGTGTAAGTTTATGTAGCAAACACAATTAAAAGACAATATGATTAGAAATGGACATTTTGTGGTTAATTTAATGACTATGATACACATATAAGTATTAGGTGAAAATAATCTCTAGATGGTGAATTTTTGGATACTTATTTTAATCTTAATAATTGGGAGGGAATAAGCTATTTTCTGAGAAAAATCCTGATTTTGGATCTTAAATATCCTGACATCGCAGTTATGCGTAGCGATGAGATGCACATTCAGCAAGAAACTGGGGTATGAAACAGTTTCACAGTAAAATTTCAATGAAGCCATTTTCTTCATTTCTAAAACTCAGAGTTGACTTATCGAGCAGGCTTGCACTTCTGATGAATGTTAGTAAATAATGCAGTTATATTGCTTTATCCCCAACTGACATAACTTGTTATAGGCAAAAATCTAGAAAACATAACATGAAAACCATGTCATTTGTCTAATACTCCACTAACCTAAGAGCTCACATCAGACATCCTTGGTTAAATTGCATTATTAGAGCACATAATACTTATTCTTTGGATATACATGAATTATTTTGCTATGTCATGGCTTCAACATATATCAGAAATCACTGTAGGGTCTTTCCATTTCCAGTCTTTAAATATGAGTGTTCTGCCAACTCCTGCTCAGGATCCTTTTCTAGAATATAAAGGATTATGTGCTCTAGAGCCTGGTGGCTTAATATGACTCTCAGTTCTGACATTTACAAGCAATGGGAGTTTGGAAAATTTAAATATTCTTCTTAGCAAAGTATCCCAAGAATGGAAGAAAAGATATCCAATGTGTTCAGTCCACTATGAAACTATCCAATTTTAGCCCAGGAACATGGGGAGATGGGAGAGGGAGGGGAGGGGGGACAGTGGGTGGAGGGAGGGTGGATGGTGGGATCACGCCTATGGTTCATCCTACAAGGGTACATGTGAATCTCTCGAAATGTAGGATATAAATGTCTTAACACAATAACTAAGAAAAGAACATGAAGGCTATGTTAACCAGGTGGATGAAAGTATTTCAAATTGTATACAGAAACAGTACACTGTACCCCATGATAGTAATGTACACTGCTATGATTTAATAAAAAAAAACTCTATAAAATATATTTAATTATAGCAACCAACTCAGTAGTTTGTGAATTTCAAAGAAAATAAATATGAAACATTTAGACCTGTGCCTCAAACAGTAAACTCCAGGAAAGATGTTGGAATTACTATATAAGCTCTGCCCATTTCACTGTGAAATTTTTCACTAATGAATCATATCCACTTTTTTGGTTGAAATGGGCATTTGGAGGTTGATGACCAATAGTAATTAACCACTTGACTCTGTTATCCTAATTACAAATTATTATCTAATTGCTTTTTTAAAAAAAATTTGTCCAACTTAAGTGTGTAAATCTTAAAAGAGTTTGAATCTTGGTTTCTTCTTATGTGGTTAGTTATTTTATTCAGGCATTTGATTTCCCTGTATGTGTTAGGTTCAGAAACTAGCCCTGATCTTACAGTGACCAAACATTCCCCCCCCCTTTTTTTTTTATCACTCTTTAAGAATATAGTTTTCAGCGCACATCAATTTCCTTTTTTGCACTCATCTACCACGTGCTTGAGTTCTCATTTTCTCCTTCATATCTCTCTTTTTGTATTTTAAGATCTAAGTCTCTCTGAGAAAGAAAAGTCTCCCTTTCTGTAGCTATTGAGTTCTAATATTTAATCCTAAAGCATTTTTCCCATGCAACTGCTTTGATTTTCTGAGTAAATATAATCCCCAAAGACAGACTCTTCAAGGCACAGAGCTTTTTAATATCATTCGCCATAGAATTTAAAGTAATTTAGGAACTTCATTGTGTTGTTTTATTTTTAAATAATATCTTCCTGGTTATATACCTGGAAAACACCAGGGATTCTACTAAAAAACTTTTAGAAGTGATCAAGGAGTACAGCAGCATCTTAGGTTACAAAATCAACACAAGTTGGTAGCCTTTATATATACCAACAATAGTCAAGCTGAAAAAATAGTCAAGAACTCTATTCCATTTACAGTAGTGCCAAAGAAGAT